>NC_061528.1:3350000-3710000 GCF_022379125.1 Scophthalmus maximus
GAGAGAGAGACAGAGAGAGAGAGAGAGAGAGAGAGACAGAGAGAGAGACAGAGAGAGAGAGGAGAGAGAGAGAGAGACAGAGAGAGAGACAGAGAGAGAGAGAGGAGAGAGAGAGAGAGACAGAGAGAGAGAGAGGAGAGAGAGAGAGAGACAGAGAGAGAGAGAGGAGAGAGAGAGAGAGACAGAGAGAGAGAGAGACAACAGCACACATGTGATATGTCTGTGAAGTCATCGGTCACGTTACTGTTCAACAGTGGTTCCATGTGTGATTGTCCGTCGCTCCGCTCCGCTGATGGAAAGTGGGGGAATCTCCTGATTTGCAGAGTGGTGGCAGGAAAGGGGGGGGGGGGGTGCAGATAGATATGAACACTTTCTGTATACTTTGGTACATGCCTGCTGTTTTAAAATCTCGTATTCTCGCCTTACGGCAAAACTCTTTGCATTGCGTTGGTCTTGCTGACACAGGAATCGAACCCCGATCGTCTGTCCTACAGTTACCGGTGTAACCCACTGAGCCGTACCAGCTCAACACTCTTGCCTGCGGAACGTGTAAAACATCAGTATCTGATGAAGGGAAGAAAACAAGGAGCCCTCGATGACGGCAGAAACAAAACCTTGTCTTCTTTGTCCACTTGAAGCCGTTGTTGAATTGGCTCCGTCGTTAAATCTGAGGCCGACATTTATCGACCGCATCTAGTCGTCATCTGGACTCAAAGTATTTTCAAATGAGATGTCTGGCATGACCCTCGTTTATATATCCTTGGGTGTTGCTGTTAGAAAGAAAAGGCTGAGATATGATCATGATAAAGCCATTTAATTTTAAATAACTTTCGATATGTTGACTTTAGGCTGAGAAAATGTGGGGGGACAAGATGTTTTTTCTTCTTCTTCTTCTTTTGTGTTTGCTGTCAGTCAAAAAAAGGCTCTGAAGACGTACAGCTGTCGAGTTCAACCAGCTGTGGCGGACGGTTATGAAGCGTCACAGATACACACACGACTGCCACAACACAAACAAAGACCCCCCGTAGTGTCTCGACTCTTTGCCGTTTATCGCCACAGATTTCCAGAACTACATGCCAAGCCTCTGCTCCGCATGTTCCCTCAAAACTACAAAACTAAAACCCTCCCGTGACATGAAAGCGACTGGGGAAGAATGTGAATTTGTTGTTTTCCTGCAAAATAATCAACTGATCATTTGTCTCACTCTGCACTTGTTGGGCTGAAGAAACAAAAGCGGCAACCAAAACAAAGATAACACAAAGTAAAAAAGACTTTGCACACAGACAGTACAAGCAGCAAGTATCTTTACAAGGACATACATTATTATTGTTATTATTTCTATTTCTCTTCTGGCCCTAACCCTATATACTCTGGACACATAACAACTTAAAACCACTTGATTCATTATCATGTTATATAAACCCAAGTTATTATTATTATCCATCCATTATCTCTGCCGCTGTATCTTTTTAAGGGTCGGGGGGGCTGGGGCCAGTCCCAGCAGACATCGGGCGAGAGGTGGGGTATACCCTGGACAGGTATGATAATAATAATCATAATCATAATCGTAATCATTATAATAATCATAATACATCTAAATACTGATTGAAATGCCGATCTACTTCGAACTTCAAAGTCCAATTCAGTCTAGGTATCGTATTGATAAATATAACTTCATGCGCTGATCACAAATATTAAATGTACAGCTTCAATTGAAATTTAACAAAATGAGCATTATGTCACAATGGACATTATATACAACTGAAAATAACTTTGTCAGGGTTGAGTTTCTGGTCATGCTTTAAAAAAAACATGTTGTTCAGAGATGAAAATGGAATAAAATTTGAGTGAAATAAGTTAAAGGTCTCCTCTCATCCCACTCTTCGTTTGCCCTTCCACTTCCTGTCTGGTGTCACGGCCAACAAACCCCTTTTCCCTGTAAAACCCCGACTCGTGCGCTGACGTGCGCACGCGAGCGCGCGTTGGCATTTGAAAACACCAGGTTCCTTTGACGTGATGTCGCTGGACACGACTCTCAAACTGTCTCGGCACACTGCGAATAAAGACCACGCTCTGACGACAACCACAGGAAAAAGCCAAAACTCAAACAAACTACAAAAAAGGAAAACGGGAAAGTGGAGAGGAAATGGGGTTTTCTTAAGCGTGCAGTGAACGTTTCAACGTCTTAATGCGCCCGCGGAGCTCACCGTCGTCACAGTTGAGTTTTCAGAGCTTCAAGCACACTTCAGGGAGGGATGAATCCTTCACTCAGATCATGACAGGCCCCTCCCTCTTTCTGGGGAGGAGGGGGGGGGGGGGAAGGCATGCAAATAAAACTTTCATACAACACCGCCGCCCCTTTGGTATAGATGTGAGCGAAGCGTCCGTTTTGCCGGTACTGTGCATGGATTGAATCATAAGAGTCTGACGTGGCGTGACTGCGAGCCGTGAGTTATGCTCAGATCTCTCGCAGACATCAAATGCCCTGGACGTCCATCACTCAGCCGCTACATGACTTTTACAGCCACTCGTGTGTTCGCTCGTCCGCCTTTGTTTTTGGTGCAGAGCACTGACGCCGACACAGACACTGCAACTACACACACTCACATAGATAGACGCTCGTGTATGAGAAGATAATAAAGATGCTGAGCCATAATTCATCTATGATTTATGCTTTTAAAAGTATTTATTTGGGGGAGAATTTCTCATCTGAGAGAAAAATGTTGACTATTTTTAATTCTTCATCTAAAATAACACATGAAATAATGTCACTGTGTAATGATTTATCCCATAGAAGTATTACTGTTACATATATATTATAATTGTTCTGTATAAAAGGTAAATACATGAAATTTGGTATACAAATATAAAATCATTAAATTAAAAGAAACATTAAAATTGTTAAAAAAAAACAACAAAAGACAGGTGTCTGATAATATCATTTAAAATGATTCCAACACTAATTAACTCATTTGAGAACATTTTACATTTTGTTGTGATAAGATTTTTCATTCAGATGTCATTCAGGAAAATTATTGAGTTGCTTTTTTGTTGATAACTACAAAAAATGTTTAAGACATTTATCAATTTTTAAGTCCCCACAAGCTGTAAGTGAAATATATTTCCAACAGCTTAAAAGTTTCTATTTGCATTTTCTGAAATTCCTCAAAATTTGAGATGTTTATATATTTTTTAGATTTTTATTTATTTTCATTCTCAATGAAAAGTCGTTTTCTTTATAAATATCAGAATAGTAGAGAAGAGTTTGATGCAAAATTACAAAATGTCAAACAAAGTCAATTGTATATGAAATATTAAAGAAAAAGGAAAATGTATCCGTCGAGTGATGTTACACAGCCCACATAATCACTAAATAGTCTTAAAGATCAGAATAACATACTGATAAACCTCAGATGATCTCAGAACAAACGGCTCTCATTATTTTATGATTTCTCCTCCGTCTTAACTTGGGGCGGAAAAGCAGAAAACCTGCTAAAAAGCACTTTTTAAAGTTGAGATGGAGAGTCGGCCGCCTGCAGGTAACGTCTTTTCTTTTAACATTCCTTTGCTGTTTTTTCATGCAAAAAAAATGCAACCCCCCCCCCCCCTAAAAACGCTGCACCTCCATCTCTGGCCTGTGTCCACAGCGAGTGAAAACCATGATGGACAGCCGTCAGCTTGGTCCCCGGCTGCAGGGTCAGACAAAAAGGCTGCGAGGATCCTGCGACCCGCAGTCTGTGGCCGTATTTAGTCTGATAATAAACCTGGGAAAGACAGAGGTGGAGGAGCTCGGAGCCTCGCCGGGGCATGATAACACCTTGACAATTCAACACACATGTGCCGCGGCGCGCTGGGCCGCCGCCCGGGGGGGCAGAGCCCCGGCCGGCATGTGGAAGAGGTTTTCCACTCAGCTGAACGTCCAGCACATCCAAAAGCGCCGGCCCCGGAGCCAGATCCAACTCTGCGGTATGAGGCGGCGAGGGCCAGCTGTGGATTAACACAATTTGCACCTCCTCTCCGTTCCAGGTAACACCCACACCTCCCCGCGGAGGTCCAGCTCGTCACATTTAGCCCTTGGCTCCACCTTCACAGACCCTTTTTTTTTTGTGTGTGTGAAAGCCAAAATAAAACACATCAATTCAGACACACACACACACACACACACACACACACGCGCGCGCACAAAGAAAGACCGACAGACGTCTCTCAAGAAGCCAGGGTTTTGTTACCAAAGATATTACATTTACAAAAGAGTTGAATTCAATTCCAGGCCTGTAATGGAATAAGAGCGGGCGGAATCTAATTTGGAATCGCCGCGCCCCACCGCCGTCTCAGAAACGCTCGAACAACTCCTCGAGGCGTTTCGGTTTGGTTCCGCGCGGCGAGCTGAGACACCGTGACACCGCCATCCATCAAATCCATCACTCCGTCAAACCCTCACCCACGCGGGGGCAACCCCAACGCAAACATGCTCGCGGTCACAAAGGTCGCGACATCTGTCTCAAATACGTCAAGAGCCTCTAAACACCTGTCGACGTTTGACCTTTTACGGAAAATGGTTGTGCTTGCTTTGAATCGGCATTTTTTCTTAGATAACGTTCTTTGGGACTCCTCGGTTCGGCGTTCGAGGGGGTGAACCAGTGCAGGGGAACACACTGAGCAATGAGTCGCCAAAAAGTTAAAACCTGACGTGTACTTAGCTGTTCACTTGTGCAATGAAGATTAACCATTAGCTCGGACGAGCGCTTCATTTGCCACACACACACACACACACACACACACACACACACACACACACACACACACACACACACACACACACACACACACACACACACACACACACACACACACACACACACACACACACACACACACACACACACACACACACACACACACACACACACACACACACACACACACACACGGGCACAAAGAGAGGCCGGGGGTCAGAGTGCTGACGTGAGGCCTCGGCACCACTGAGGGGAGGAGCTTCGCACCGGGGAGGGGCGGGGCGGGGGGAGGGGGGCGGGGTAGGTCGTACGGGGTGGGGTGGGTGGGTGGGGGGGGGCCGCTGCCCTCTGACACGACCCTGTCACATGAGAAGAGAAATCAAAACGCACTGTGAGCTGGCTAGGCAGACGAGTTTAAGGTAAGACAATGATTTTTTTAATCCCCCGTCCAGTGGCTGTACTCGTTGACACCGTGCGTGTACTTTAGATTCTACCCATCTGTTATTCACCTTTGACCCAAATGTAGACACCTAGGGGTTTTTTTGTTTTTTTTGGTATACTAACAGAGCTCCTGGCCGCTGTGACACAAACAGATCGCTGTACTGTGCGACAGGAGCTGATGAAACATTAACCCTGTTTAGCATCACAGGCTAGAGAGCGAACAGCAGGTATTCTAGAAACTCACCTGATGGACAATGTGCCCTCGGCAGCCATTCACCGCATCTGGGGCGCGCGCGCGCGCGCGCACACACACACACACACACACACACACACACACACACACACACACACACACACACACACACACACACACACACACACACACACACACACACACACACACACACACACACACACACACACACACACACACACACACACACACACACACACACACACACACACACACACACACACAGTGAACAATACAATTACAGTAAATGTTATAAAACTTCATGAATTCAAAATTATGACAAAAAGGCCTTTTTGCAAATATATATATATATATATGGATTACAACTATTAAGCAGAACAAACTATTATAGCTATGGTCATTTTTATTTTCATAGTTTCGAGTGTTGACACTAGATTTCTTAATGTTTCCTGAGTAAAACATTCATAAAAGTAAAGATTATTTTTTAAAGATGTTTCCACAAGTTTATTTTACTTTTACTTGTTGAGAAGGTTTGTACTGTGTCGCTGAGCGTGTAGTGTAGCTTCGTGTTTACAACAGTATCAGGTGTGACGTCAGAGGTCACACACACACACACACACACACACACACACACACACACACACACACACACACACACACACACACACACACACACACACACTTTAAGATTCACTCAGTATTACACTGCCCTCAAGTGTCCACAGCGGAAAGCTTATACGGCTGGAAGACTTACTGTTAAAATTATATGTATTACAGAACAATTTCTTTGATTTAAAAATTACAAAAAATACATACATCTTGACATTTAACGTAAATTTAAATACAGGCATTAAAAGGGATATTCCAGCTTTAACTTTGTCTACGTTTTACATTTGCAACCATAAGGAATTAATTCTTCAAATCACAGCGGGTCATTACTCATTTTGCTATTTGTAGTAGTTGTAACAGTAAATACTTCTAGTAGTAGTAGTTGCTGTGGTAACCTAATTTAATATGGTAGTAATTTGTTCTGCTATTTAGTTTATCTGACATAATAATAGACAATGAATATCACAAATATGACACAAAATCCAACACATATATATCACCTGTGGTTCTTGATACAAAGATAATAAATATGATGTATAATATAAAAGTTGTAGTAGTAGTAGTATTTGTCATTTTATGTTTAACAGTAGCTATTGGCTGTACCAGTATCTTTTGTAGTATTATCAGTATCTGAAATATTAGTGGTTATCAGTGTGATATTAGCAGCACTGCCTGTGTGTAATATACTGTAGTACAGTATGTAAGATAATTTGGCTAAAATGTGTCAAAGGAAGGTGGTAGGTAGGCAGACTCAGCAGACATGGTGACTTTTTCAAGGTGAATGTTAATTTACACCGCTTCCCGTTACTCGTGTAACTTAGTCAAGATCAGAGTAAATACATCGGAGAATGAACTCATGAACACTCAAACAAAAGGCACATGTTCGCGGACTCACCTTGTTCGTTCGTTCGTTCGTTCGTTCTTTCTTTCTTTCTTTCTTTCTTTCTTTCTTTCTTTCTTTCTTTCTTTCTCGAGAAGCGAGCGCTGCAACTGAATATATAGGGTGTTCAATTAACACCTACACTCCTTCAGCCCGTACCAGTATTTACTGAGGGAGGAAACTTATAGTGACCGTGACACCAGGAGATATGAATCATCATTTAGCTCCTTTCCCAAGCTCGTTACATTTCTAAATCACTCTCTGCAAGGTTTCGCATCCCAACAGATTTTACTAACAAACAATAAACTGTCAAAATAAGCATTTCGACTAAAAAGAAAACGCCCCACCGGTTGGTTTAACCCATGATGTCAGCGATGACATCACCAACACCATGAAATGCAGGAAATGCTGGGGCGGGGCCTTTCTCCTACAATTAGATCTGCATGGTGGCTCTGAACAAAGGAACAAACAATTGTAAGTATGGACAGAGAAACAAACAATTAAAACAATTTCCAAACCTGCAACTCAATAAGATAACTGAAAGTAACTTATGGCTTTAATTTACCTACGCTTTAATGTGAACCGTAGAATAATGCTAACACAAACCTAGGATAGTGGAGTAAAGCAATGGTACCTTAGCAATGCTAAATTGTAGCAAAATGAACACATGGAGAAAAATAATATGACGATGTGCAAGATGGTGAGCACAGAGATCTCACCCACTTCGTTGCACTGTACTGTCAGTATTTGTGATGGTCGTACTGTACTGTCAGTATTTGTGATGGTCGTACTGTACTGTCAGTATTTGTGGTGGTCGTACTGTACTGTCAGTATTTGTGATGGTCGTACTGTACTGTCAGTATTTGTGGTGGTCGTACTGTACTGTCAGTATTTGTGATGGTCGTACTGTACTGTCAGTATTTGTGATGGTCGTACTGTACTGTCAGTATTTGTGATGTCGTTCTGTAATATTTGCAGTACTGGTGCTTCATACCAGTAGTCAAAGCAGCGCTATTAGCAGTAATTGTAGTAGTTGTATTCAAAGAGGAGCAGTAATGGTAGGAGAAAGTAGTAGTCATTGTACTATCAGTGCTAGTAGTAGTAGCAGCAGCAGTACTGTGAGTATTGGTATCAGCAGGGAGATTAACCTCCCCATAATTTCTTCACAGGTTATGAGTCTGACGAGAGAGAAGATCTGAGTGAGAATGAGCACTTGTAATCGGTGAGTAAACTTTGTCATCAGAGAAAATATCGTCAATTTGTCCGTACAATTCTTTAATTTGTCTCCTGATCCTACAATAGATGCCAATTGTAAATGTTCTCCCATTGATAACTTCATTCATGTTTTCTTTTTTCCAATTTGTTGATTATTCATTAACGGCTGAAGTATAGATATATAATACTAACAAACTAGTAATATGTTTCATTATCCATGAATCGATCGTATTAATCTTCAGAAAGAAATTATTCCAGCTTACCATTCCAGCAGAAGCGTGATGTGGAATATTTAAATAGATTGTTTATATTTCAAAAACCCAAAAGTACAAAATTTGCAAAAAATAGTTTGAAGGTGAAAAGAATCCCCACATATGAGAACATACAAATTTTCTTTTTCTTTATTATTATTTATTGTTTACTATTTATTATAACGTTTGTGGTTAAAACATAAAATGGCAAGCTTCAATTGCAATTCTTTGTCACAAGGGTTTGGTAAAGACATCCTAGGAATCATTGCCAAATTTATATATATATCAGAAATATTTAACTCCCTAATATCGGTTTCGGCCCACAAAAATCCATATCAGTTGGGCTAAATTTGAGTACTTCTCCAAGGCCTCGGCACACTTGAGCAACATGGCAGCAGCATCTCCCGTGTGCACTGCATCTGTGAGCACGTATTTGACTGTGTGCAGGGAGCATGGCACCAGCCTGCGACTGTTATGTGCCATCTGCTCCCGCGCAGCGCTGCACTGTGTCCGCGTGCGACGCCTCTTGTCCTCGCTATAGTCGCCCGTCACCATCAGCACATTTCCAGCTTGTGTGAACACAATAAGCGCAGGGGTCACCCTCGGGTCACATACACTGGCACTGGCTTTTGATAGTGGCTCTATGAAAGTTTGATTCTGACTGACCACAATAGCGGCACAGCGGTGGACACAAGGACCGACACGGACACGAGGGATTCAAACCTGTTCTACAATTTGTAATAGACTTCTTCTTTTTTTGTTGAGTTTTCGGGGGCCTGCGCCATCGTAGCACATTTTGCGGATGCGAGGGGGAGTTTCAGTTTGTGCAGTGATGTTGCAGCTTCAGTCTTCCACGGAGGCATGGGAGACTGAGGGATTCGGTTTATGACGGATCAGTCGTTGATGAGGTAGGTCGTGAGGCTTGGACACTGGCTCTCCACTCCGGCCGGACTCACATGCAGAACAAAACACGGCCCGTTTCCAGATGACACGGAATGAGAGAGGGGATGTCACATAAAGAGACACAATTCACCATATGTCATTGTTAGTATGGTATGTGCATGTTATATTAATCATCCAATGACGGGTAGGAGGACGAGCGGAGATTATCTCCTTTTATTTACTGCTGTTTTATTAGTTCGTGCCAATATTAACTAAGCACCGAGCTGGAGATTTACGTACGGCCTCTGTCCCGCCCCCCCCCCCCCCAACAGAGAGGGAGGCCGCTGCGCAGAGATGGCGATGGTATGCCTGACGGATTTCGAGGAGTATGCCAAGGAGCATCTCTCGAAGGCCACCTGGGATTACTACGCAGCCGGCGCGGACGAGTGCTGCACCAGGGACGACAATCTGCTGGCCTACAAGAGGTACGGTTCAGGCCGACGCTCGTCACACGTCAAACACTTTGTGATATACCAAAACATGCCCGTTCAAGTACAGACAGCACGGAGAGGCAACTCATTTCACAATTTCCCCTCTTTCACGTTGTTTTAATGGTCACACGAGGACACCGCTGGACTTCAGTCTGCTGTCATTGATTTCTGTATAAAAAGAATAGTGTGTGTGTGTGTGTGTGTGTGTGTGTGGTTGTGATCCCTTCTAATCACAAACAGGCAGTTATAGTTGGCACCAGGTAGGAAGAAGAAACAATTCTAGTAGATATAAAGGTTGGGTTGTGTCCTGGATAGATGATGTAAAGTCCAGGGTTTGGGAAAAACATACTATGGCAACTATCAGTTTCATATCTTTGTTCTGTGGTGTATCAGGCCACCAATGTTTCAAATCAATGAGTCTGATTGTTTTAGTTTTGGAATTTATTGAGAATTTTGGATCAGTGTGACAAAAAAGAAAAAAAATTTGGTAAAGAAAATTAGATGTTTTAATGTTTCTACAGTAACTTGAATATCTTTGGTTCATGTTTTGTTAAACAAAGCAAAGCATTTGTCCAAAGGAAACTTTCACTGGTGATTTGCAGAGGAAAATGTTCTGGACATTAATCACAAAAAGGAAAATAATTTTTTGAGGCACTGCCCTCATCATCATTATCACTTGCTCCAATCCTCAGTATTTTTCTTTAGCTCATTATAAGTTGCTGACCCCACCCCATCCATGTCCCATATCACCCCGTCACATGTTCACACCCAGGATCCGCCTGAGGCCTCGTATCCTGCGGGACGTGTCCGTGAGCGACACGCGGACCACGGTGCAGGGGATGGAGATCAGCTTCCCCGTTGGCATCGCGCCGACCGCCTTCCACTGCCTGGCCTGGCACGAAGGGGAGGTGGCCACAGCTCGGGGTGAGGACCGCGGGGGGGGGGGGCAACTTCACGTTAGCAGAACTGATAACCTGATGGAAAATAATAACATTTTTAAAGGAGACATATTATGTTCATATTCCGGTTCCTACTTTTAATCTGGGGTTACCACTTGAAAAGGTTTACGTGCTCTAATGTGCAGAAAAGGCATCAGTGTTCTCATACTGCCCATTCCTGCAGCTCCTCTTTTCCCCCTCTGTCTAAAACGCCTGGATTTCTTTTAGCCCCGCCCCCTCCCGATAAGCCCCAGTCTGCTCTGATTGGCCAGCTTGCCAAGTCTGTTGCGATTGGTCAATCGATTTCAAAATGTGTAGGAAATGTCACGCCCCTTCACCAGAGAAGTAGCGATTCTCAGATTGCAGGCGGGGTTACCCCCAAAAGAGTCCATGTGTGACATCACAGTGGGAAGAGAAATCTGAACCAGTTGTTCAGAGCTTCAGGCTGTAGGGTTTAGCCCGCTCACAAAGGAAAACAACGGGGTGGTCTTTTCTTCACAGTTTCTGGGCTGACGAACTCCACAGATACACACCTTTATGTGCACAAACACTGAAAGAGAGAATTTTTCATGTCACATTTAAGTGTCATAAACTTCTACCAAACCCTTTCAGAAATGGAGGAAATGTGAGTTTGTGTCTCCAAGTCCCTGACAAGCTTGTGTTTTGGAGACAACTTTTTTTTTTTTTATCCTGGGATAATGTCAGTATACTTAGCCAACACTAGATGGGAGCATATGATTGAAATATATGGCCCACTTGTGCCATAAGGAAGATACTGCGTTGGACTTTTTTTGCAACAACTCTTTAAATTTTTCTTAAAGCTAAGTTAATCTTTGACGGAAAAAAAACTGGGCACCTAAGCTTTCAGTAATACATTACTGTTTGAGCCAGTCTAAGGTAAAATTAGGACCTGCTCAGACGCACATGAAATAATCTCTCAAACTTGCGCCCACACAGCCACAGAGGCCCTGAACACCTGCTACATCACCAGCACCTACTCCACCTGCTCGGTGGAGGAGATCGTGGCGGCGGCGCCGAACGGCTACCGCTGGTTCCAGCTGTACGTGTACCGGGACCGCAAGCTGTCGGAGCAGATAGTGCACCGCGTGGAGTCGCTGGGCTACAAGGCGCTGGTGCTCACCGTCGACGTGCCCTACACCGGCAAGCGGCGCAACGACATCCGCAACCAGTTCAAGCTGCCGCCTCACCTCAAGGTCAAGAACTTTGACGGAGTGTTCCAGGTAACAGTAAGTTATTGTTTTGTTTTTTCAACACGCTCTTTAAAATTTGTGCAGACATAGATGTTGTTATATCAAATGTAGAACAAGAAACAGTCCAGTTGCATATCACGTGGACGCTTAAAGCGGTTGTATATTGTTCTCCACGCACCGCCGTAGCAGGAGACGGCCGGCCCGGAGGAGTACGGCATCCCGGCCAACACCTTGGACCCCTCCATCAGCTGGAAAGACGTGTACTGGCTGCAGTCCATCACCCGCCTGCCCATCATCATCAAGGGCATCCTGACCAAGGAGGACAGCGAGCTGGCCGTGGAGCACGGCGTCCAGGGCATCATCGTGTCAAACCACGGGGGGAGACAGCTGGACGGCGGCCCGGCTTCGGTACCTGCTGACCCGTACCTCTCCCCTTACTTTTGTATTTAAGAGTTCTTGTGTGTGTGAAGTGAAGTTGGTCTGTGGAAACCTGCCAGGATTTAACTGTAAAGTGCAACGGCCTTGTCTTTTGTATCTCCACCTCCGCTGCCGACAGATTGACGCGCTGTCGGAGATCGTGGACACGGTGCAGGGCCGGATCGAGGTCTACGTGGACGGAGGCATCAGGACGGGGAGTGATGTTTTGAAAGCGCTGGCCTTGGGAGCCAAGTGTGTTTTCATTGGCCGCCCGGCAGTGTGGGGCCTCGCGTACAAGGTGGGACAGCGGCGCTGATATGACTCTGTGTGCGCGTGATACTGTCAGACCCCGTTTCTTTTGAGATTCTTTGTAACCGCCGTTTCTTTTCATTGACAGCTCGGTGGCCATCTTGACATGTTTCCTCTCCAGTTTAGATTCTAACCCCTCATGTACATTGGCCATATACTAGCCTCTGTCCCCGACTAAAGTTTATCCTGGAAGTCGCTGACAGCGAAGGCCTTGGTTCAAGGTTAATGTGGTTCAAACTGTTCTTGAGCTGGTTCCAGTTTTCAAACCATAAGACTTTTACGCTGTCGAGTGTTAAAGTCCATGATGTCAAGATTTCGATGGACTGTCTTTTGCGGACAAAAGAAAAATGTGTGTGTGATGAAGAGTCGCCGTTCACAGAGATAAATGTCTTTTTAATCTGTCTTTGGATGTATAACATCTTCAACAATAAACTCCATGTGTATTAATATCGATTTTTTTTTTTTTTTAAAGGATTACAGATTGTATATTGTCTTCTATAATGATGTGTTCTTGTGGCCATCTTCCAGGGCGAGGAGGGAGTGAGGGAAGTGCTGCAGATTTTAAACGACGAGTTCCGTCTGTCCATGGCTTTATCAGGTGAGCCGGGCCCCGCTCATACCGGGCATTAACCCACGCGTCCTGGTGTGATCCGATCTCAAGTGGACGCGTCTGAGAACGGGTGCCAGGAGTAGACTTTGAATTGTGATTGCTCGTAGCACGGTTTGGGCCGCGCATGGCTGCGGCCTGTGACCGACGAGGTCCTCTGTGAAAGAGCAAGCACGTACCCAGTTCTTCGTTCTCGCGCTTTAGCCACAATGATTTCCAGGAAGACGCGGCACAAGAACTTGCAGTGCCACCTCTTGCCGGTTTAAAAAACAACTACATTTGGACTTTGTGACCAGAAATGATGTGTTATTATTGGTGTATGGAGCAGGGAAGTGTGGTCAGATCACAAATGGTCAATGGAGACACATGTGGAGACGACATTCTAGTGCTAATGCCAGGTATGAGCTGGGCCGTCGAGGTTTCAGGTCAAGTCGCGTCACCGGACAGTCACGAGCGTAGCCAATGCTAATAATGCTAATGCTTGTTTTTACGTTTATCTCGTGCAGGTTGCAGGAACGTAGCTGAGATCAACAGGAACCTCATTCAGTTCGCCAAACTCTAACTCGCCAGCAGAGGGCAGCGCCGAGGGACGATAACAACAACAACGGCGGCGGCGGCGGCGGTCGCCTGAGCAGGACTCGCCGCCGCACCAAACCAAAAGTGTTGAAGAAATTGCAAACTTACAATCAATCGAGGCGGGGCCTTGCCCGGAAGGGCCCCACACAGAGATGACCTGGAAATCGAACCCCGACCTTCTGCGCGAAGAGTCAGCGGTGTGACCCGCTAAGGAAGAACCTGAAACTGCATCGTCATGACATAGAAACTGTGCGTTGCATCATTTGAGGGAAACCCGACGCATGCTTCCACCCATCTGAAATGACCTGTGTGTCTGACATGCTTTGTGTTTTTTTGCTTTTGGATTTGGAAGGGGGGGCAACAACAAACGTGTTCTGGGGTTTTACTGAAACGAATGTGAGAGATGAGGACTTGCACTGTGGTGTTGGAAATGCTGCCACGTTGCTTGTGGTTTAATAAACACCTGCTGAGGTGACGGAGATGCGCTGCTCTGTTTCTGTTTCTGTTGATTAGCCGGGGAACCAAAACAGACGGAGACGTAGCAGATATCTTTTGGATATTGTGTTTTTTCCCACCCAACTTCGTGCCAACTTTATGATTACATGGACAACAGGGAAGATTGCGAGATGGCAACACAATTTACAACAAGTGTTATGTGTTTTAAATTGTAGATGAATATGAGATGTTAGATGAAACTGATATCTTTTAATCTGATTATCCCAATGAACAGGACAGGAAAAGTGATCTGAACTTGAAGCTCGTCACAGCTACAGGCCAGATTCCCACCAGCATCTAGAAACCCAGTTAGAAATACCACACACACACACAAGCGTACGACGAAGGATAATCGGTTCCTCCATTCGGGTTATCACACGTCATCACATGTTGCCCTCAATGTACCTCCACACCATCGCCAAGTGTGACACGCCGCGGCGGTGGGGAGCGTCAAGGTGCGGAGGGACTCCGACAGTGAGAACGAGAAGTGGAACAGGAAGCGACTGAGGTCTCGGTTGAGCTGGAGAAACGCCGAGATGCTCGCTCAGACGCTTTCGACTCCACCACCACCAGCAGCTGGCGCGGCGCATTCAGCAGCAGCAGCAGCAGCAGCAGACAACGACGACGACGACGCTCCGTCTTCCTCTCGCCGAGCACTGGTTGGGTGTAGTTTGACGGACAGGCTGGAGGGAGGCCTGGGGGCCGGTCTGCTGAGGAGGATTTCTTCCAGGTAGGTCATCACCCACGGTACAGATCCAGGCACCTGGAGGAGCAGAGTTTTGTTTCAGCTCTACGGGAAAGTGCACTAAACCATTTGACTGTCACGCATAATATTAATGGACCCTGGGCTGCTGCGTCTCTGCATTACGACACCGACGAGTTGAGAAAGAGCTTGAGTGTTGCAACCGTAACCGGCGACAAGTGGTGGTAAAAGAGAAATGACAGGAGAGCCACTCGAGTGCTGATTAGAACTCAACTCTACGCACTTTTAAATGTGAATAAATCACCCGGGGATTTTGAAACTTCCTCCGTGTTTTGCGCAACTGTGTATTAAACCACACGTCTCACGAAGCTCCTCGATCAGAGTTGACTTGAGACCAGTGAAACATCCGTCGAGAGCTTCTGTGGGAGAGTTTTACTCGCAGCCCATCACACGTTCACAAGGTCGCGTCGTGTGTTAATCGTAGGCAGGCGAGTGTGTTATCATTTTAAAAAGATGAAATACTGCACTGATGAAAAAGAAAATTAAAAAAAAAAAAAAATTAAAATAATTACTTAAGTTGGTAACACGCAATTAAAAAGGTTTTTTTTAAAGAAAAGTTGAAAATTGTCTTAACTTGTTAACTTTAAGTTGAACAAACTCAATTAATTTGTGTGTCTGCAACTGATGAAATATTTTTACGTTGGTAAACTTTTTTCTTTTTTCAGTGCAGTATATTCATCTTTAAAAAAAAAATAGCTTTTCAAGGAGCTTTATTTTTCCGGTCTGTGTTACTGGATATTAACACCTACCAAATCAAACATTCAAATTAATAATGCCCTACAACTACAAGCACATGGCAAACCGTAATAGAAATGTTGAATGTGTGTCGTAGTTATAGGAATAGAAACATGCAACAGCAAAGGTGACAAATTGTGACAAAATGAGGTCTTTGTATTATAGACCACATGATTTTGTGAATTTACCTCGGCGCATCATTAAGTACATGTACATGTCAGCTGTTAGTTGTACGTGACCATTTCATCATCAGCCATTTAAAAAAATGAAAGACAGACAACAAGACCTCTGACCCAGCTGATGTTCTCTCACGATAAACACGTTACCAACTGAAGTGTCAGAAAACAGTGAACAGGATGTGGTGAGCGAGTGTTTCAGTGCTCCGCAAACCTGGCGAGTTAAAAACGCACAGAAATGTCACTGACCACGACGTGTGGCGCACACATCCTGAGACATAAATGCTCTTTGGTGAAGACGCGGGACAATTATTTATTTTCACGAAGGGTTGAAGGTCGAGGTCGGTGAAGCTCGTCGCGTCTAACCAGAGGTCAGAGGCCTCATTGGTCACAGTTCAGTATGTGATGCCAAAGATCATATCAGGAAGAATAATCTCACTCAACGTTGAGGGTGAAAAGTGAATCATTCTACACGAGACGTGACAGCGCTGCATTTTCATGGGTCAAACTAGCCCCCGAAACAAATGTATCACATATAGGCTACAAAACTTTGACTGTACGACTCAGTACTTCCTCTTTTGGGGGCAAAACATGTATATACATGAATATATGTATATAAATTTTGTCTCCGCTCAGAAAGTCTCGTCAGCGAAACAACAGTCCCCAACAACAACAGGCCAATGAGATGGGGTAAGGTATTTTTATTGTTTGTCTCCTTTTCAATAAAATTCGACATTTGTTTCCTCTGATTTTCTCGATCGTACATTATTTTGGAAATATTTCAAGTCCCTTATTTAATATATAATATTAGTTCAGTGAATATTTCACTTACTGCAGCGGAGTCGTGTAAGATAATGATAAGAACATATTCTATTATAAATTCATTAGATATTTATTTTTTGTGTACTTAAAGACAGTTTTGCCCAGTTATTTAATCACTTCTATTCCTGCAAACCTAACAATATTACACTTTCAAGAGTCAATGAATAAAGCAGTTCATAACTGCAATATAATCTAAATTTTATGAGTTTGAATAAATTCGAAAAGCATAAAAAACATCCACATTGAGTAGATTCAGTTGTTTCCCAGTGATTCTCTGTCTGTCAGTTTGAGATTGACAGGTTTCAATCGTTTTGGTTTTTAACGATGGACTCAACTTCGTTTGCTTGATCATACATTTAAAAGGAGATAACAAGAGAATAGTGAGTTGATTGGAATCGAAATCTCCCGCTAATTCTACCAATTTTCTACCAGAACGAATGTACTTTCAAAGTATTAATTTGTTTCGCATTTTCTTTATTGTTTCTTTCTCGTGTCACCTGAACCTTCTGTTTGAGAGCAGCCTGACAGGAAACAGTTTCAAAACAAGTGGTTTGGACAAAAAAAAGACGGGTCACCGGCTCCTTCTTTTTCCACAGGCCACAGGACAAAGAAATAATTTTAAAAAAAGAAACAGATGAGAGATTCTTTTTACTCAGCTGGGTTGAGGCGGCAGGAAACAGGCTCCTTTGATCAAATGCTCTGAATTAGCGACGGTTCAATTTCGACTTGGGGCCGTGAAAGGAGTCAACATCTGCTAATTCTGATGAAGAAAAGCTGCACTTGTGCACAACCTAACAGGAAGTGGGCAGAGAAAGAAAGAAAAAAATGAAACTGTCCAATACAGTCAGTGAAGGATCTTGGCCTACGTCTGATCACCACTCATGTTCTGCATTTGTTGTTTGCATTAATCCGATTCTACATACTCCACATTTATGAGATCAAAATCAAACACATAGCTGTTTTGAGTGCCGCTTCGACTCCACAACACAAAGAACGGACACCTCTGAGCATCACTTTGGTCCCTGCGTTAACAACGCACCGACCCCGGCTCCTCCTCCGCAGGGGCAGCGGGGACGACAGCGTTCCGGGGAGGCTGAGCCGCAGACTGTCCCGCCTGGGCAGCAGGCATCAGTCCAGGGATGCGCCGCGACCTCCGGCTCAACCAGAGAGACCTCCTGCTCCTCCGGACAGACCCGGGCACCAAGGTGTGTGATGGCTGGATCTCTGCTGCTTCAACGCCACGTCGCCTTTTATTAGTCCCATCTGTCACTCATCGCTATGAGATCCGTGTCCAGAGTATTCTGCGCAAACACAGAACAAATTCATGTAAATTCACCGTATTTCTTATTCATGCCACTTTTCCAAAGGGAACCATCACACTGTTGAGACTAAAATGTCAATATATCAATAGTTATATATCAGTCCAGAGGATGTTCTGCTTGATAAGTACGTTTATTTTTGATCCTTGAGGAATATTTTATTGCTATTACTTCTACATTTTCTGTACTATACACAAGTATCTGGGAGGAAGTTATCAAGAAGAGCGTCAAACATCATCATCATACATGTTTTTCGTAGCTCAGCAATCCACTTGCCTGCACCAACAGCGGTCTTAATCTTTCTCTCAATATCTTCGGTCCTCTACAGATGACAGGCCTCCTGCTCCTCCGGCGGCGACTGCACCTCCCGCTCCGTCCCCAGCACCGGGTCCTGCCGCTCACCCCGCGCCCATGGAGACGCGGCCTCCACGTCCGGACAAATCCACGAAGCCCAAGCTTCCTCCCCGGCCACTGTCCAGGGTGTTCAGCAGCACCGAGCACGGAGCGGCCGTGTTGCAGGTACAGTGGACTGTGACTCGTGGGCGATCGACTCAAGCCGATCTCCTTGGAGTTCCAGTGTCCCCCACTGTCATCCGTCAGAGGGGCCACCGAACCCCTCGGCAGTTTCCAGACATCAATGCAAGGTGAGCTATTCATGACAGATGCTGAGGATTTTTCTTTTTCTGTCTCAGGGCTGTGACCATTTCCGGGTGGACGAGACCCTCTGCGATGTCGTCCTGGTTCCGGGCGACAGCGAGGAAACTTTCCCAGTGCACAGAGTCATCATGGCTTCGTCCAGTGACTATTTCAAGGCCATGTTCACAGGTGAGCGGTTATTGCTCAACAACTATATATTTATTTTTATTTTTTGAAATGTGTGACTCACTCGTTCCTTCCTGCTTTCATCATGTTTCTTTCACACCAACGTGTGTCACCTCTGCGTGTAGTGAAAGAAGAGGAAGTGTGTGTGTGTGTGTGTGTGTGTGTGTGTTTGCACTCTGGCATTACGCTGTACGCGCCCTTTGCTTTTGAACTTCCCGAAGTTCTTCTGTTGACTTTGTGCGGTTAATGTATGCAGCCTGCTGCTGGCCGTGCACTTTTTTGGCGTCAGGGCCTGCGACGAGACAGAACTCCAGAAGGGACGCGGAGCGACTCTTTTCACCTTGTCCTCGTCTCCTTTGTTCAGGAGGCATGAGGGAGCAGGACATGACAGAGATCAAGCTGCACGGGGTGACCAAGTTGGGTTTGAAGAACATCGTAGACTTCATTTACACATCCAAAGTCAGCCTCGACATGGGTAATCTCCAGGACACGCTGGAGGCGGCGAACTTCTTGCAGGTCATGCCGGTGCTGAGCTTCTGCAATAAGCTTCTGAGCCGCGAGGTGAGAGTTTGTTGAGAGTTTTCTGCAAAGTAATTCATTACTTAGATTCCAGTACACTGAAGGTCAAAGCTCATTACGCTGTCCTTCCCGTCAGCTATAAAAGTGACAGAATGAAAGACTTTATGACTCAGCTGCATTATGAAAGTCATGCAGAAAGTCATGCCTACATTGAGGGAAAGTAATATCTTCATCGTGTCAATCTTTCTCCTGTATTTTTTTCTTTGACAGATCACCATTGACAACTGTTTGGAAATCGAGCGCATCGCAACTGACTTGCTTCTGGAGGACGTTCAGCTGAACATAGGTGAGAGATATGACACTGAAAGGTGCAATCTGTATCATATTATACCTCTAAAACGATATATAGATGCGGTGGAAGGGGAGATCGACATAGAACTTGTGCATCAGAGTTGCAATCCTCACCAATCCCAAAGGAAACAGACCATTATCTTGACTTATTTAAAACATAAAGAAGGTTCACTACAAGGATTCCTTTTGGTTCATGATTGTTGATTCTCTATATTCCGTCGAACTCCAGGTGAGTTTGTGAGCCAGAACCTCTCTGCGATGGCGCAGTGCGACCGGTACCTGCACCTCTCGGAGACCAGCATGGCCAACGCCCTGGCCAGCAACTCGCTGGAAGGTTTCTCCGAGCTGGAGCTCTACCACATCGCCAAAGGATGGCTGGACCACGAGCCCTCCACGCGTCGCTCGTCCGTCTACGCCCTGATGCGCCACATCCGCTTCCCGCTGATGAGCCCCGGCGAGCTGATCCAGATCTCCCAGGACGAAGAGGAAGGGGGCGACTCCATGATGCGCTCCGACACGGCCTGCGTGAACCTCCTGCTGGAGGCCAGCAACTACCAGATGATGCCCTTCATGCAGCCGGCCCTGCAGACCGAGCGCACGCGAATACGCTCCAACTCCACACACATCCTGGCGCTGGGCGGCGTGATGCGGCAGCAGCTGGTGGTGAGCCGGGAGCTGAGGCTGTATGATGAAAAGACCGCCCATTGGAGGGCCTTGAAACCCATGGAGGCGCCGCGCTACCAGCACGGTGTGGCTCTTCTGGGCGGCTTCCTCTTCATCGTTGGAGGTCAGTGCACCAACTACACACTGTACTGTCTGTCCACCACGCTCTCAGGGCGATAGTCACATCACCTAAAGTAAGGGATCACCACTAGTGTTCCCTTACTAGAGGTATTTCAGGTCAAATATTTCGACACCCCAAAATGTTCCCAATTCATTAATCCTTCCAACACCCGTCTTCATTGACTCTCCAGGCCAGAGCACGTACGACACCAAGGGCAAGACGGCCATAGACAGCGCCTACCGCTATGACCCGCGCTTCGACAAGTGGCTTCAGATCGCGTCGCTCAACGAGAAGAGGACCTTCTTCCACCTCAGCGCGCTGAAGGGGAAGCTGCTTGCGGTCGGGGGACGGAACGCCTCGGGAGAGATCGGTGAGCTGCATCTTATCGGCGTTGTACATCGGCTGTCAATTGATGTCTGCATTATTATTATTATTATTCGAATTTAAATTTGAACAAGAAAACAAACATCAGGATTCTTCTATTGGCTTTGGAAAGAAAATCCAACCCGGTTGTCTCTGTGTCACAACAGACACGGTGGAGTGCTACAACCTGAAGAAAAATGAGTGGACGTTCGTGACCAGCATGATGGAGCCTCACTATGGACACGCTGGAACAGTGCACGGGGAACTCATGTACATCTCAGGTTGGTAACATGCCACCGTTCAACAGACTGTCAAACACACTGGCAAGGCACGGCTGATTCTGTCTTGATCAGTTAGAGGCCATCAATAAGAACAACTTTTGGCTTGCCAGATTTTGGGACCAAAATCCAATTATAAACATTTTCATGAACACGTATAACAACAGACTTGATAGATTATTGTATGGTGCATTTTTTGATTTATCAATTGATACATTTATAGGTGATTGCCTAGCATTTCCCAATGACTTATTACAAATCTAGGAACTTGTTAATCATTTATTATCATTTAGAAACGCAGACCTGAAGAATTGAATTGCACAACCTGGCAACCCACACATTATTGTCTTCATTAAAGGGCTGTAACTCAGCATAAAGTTGTTATTACCGCTTTTATAAATGGGGTATTTTTGGAAAGCTATTGGATAAAAAAACATGCACAATCCAAAAGCATTAAAGGATTGAAAAGGTTTTAGGTTAATAATGTTTATTTAAAGCAAAAAAGTTTCACACTTTGTATTTGACACTATGGAGGAACTTTGTAATGGCCAGCATTGAGTGTATGACAACTGTGTATGTTTTGCATACTCCACCACTCAACCACACTTCCTCACTGTTTCGTTTTTTCACGCAGCTGTAAAAAATGTCATGCAGTTTCTCTCTTTGACTCGGAGAGAGGACAGTCGTTATTCACACAGGAGTTGCTGCACGTCATCCGTTGTCAAGAACATTTTTGACAAAGGGTCATTTAGGGTCGGTCCTGTGATGAAGCATCCGGATCATAAATATCATCCAGTGTCAGGTGTTCAAAATAACTCCTGCTATGATATAAGGAGAGCGTGTGTGCTCCCCGTACCATCTCTTTTGAAAACACTCCCCAAGGAGATTTGTTGATAACAAAAAAAACTATTAATTCAATTTCACACAAGCAGAAAAAGCCTTGAGGAGTGTTCTCACCCTCAAATTCAGATAAGAAGATTTACAAAGAAACATAAACTATAACAATTACAATATTAATATCAAGCAACTGGGTCAAATCTTCCGATGATGATTTTCTTGACCAATTGGGAGGGGGTCCTCGAGGGGGTTGTTTCAAAGTGACCAAAAGGTTCCACTTTGACAAGATGAACTACAGTCAACGCTTGCCTGGCTGACCTATTTGAAACCACTTCCTGTTTAGCGGCAGCCTCTCAGAAGCTGCTCTTACTGGAACCGTGATGTCAGGCGGGGTTTCTTAGCAACCTTGGACAGGAAACGGCCTTTCTTTTGTTGAGAGCAGAAATAAAAGTTTCACATGTCTAACGAGAGAAGCCGTAAGGCCTGTGCTTGAGGCGAGCCACGGCGCTTTTTGCGAATCCACAACTCTGTACTGCTAAACTGCATCGGAAACATATACCATTTTCTATAACTTAACCTACACATTACAACATCCTGTATTTACATCACGGAGTGTATTCATTTCGGTCCAGCAGACAGTTATTGAGTTGCATCTCACGCTCAGCACCTACGCAAAAAATCAAGAACTAAAATACCAGCTTGACAGTTACAGGGAACTTTATGTAAAATTGCTTTTTTTTTCACAATTGCAGAATGTGTAGGTACATGTACATGATGCACTGTGCAACTGTGGACCTACTGGAGAGTAACATTTAAGATACAGTACACAGTATCTAACCTTTTAGCCAACATGCTAACACAAACAGCTGTGTTTTACCTACATTCATTTGTAACTGTGAATATCCAAAACCATGAGCTAAAAGTGGCTCAAAAATACAAAATAGCTAGCAACAGGGCTGTGGTAATTGGTTAGCACTTTTGAAGCGATGGGACTCTCAATACTGTGAATTCTTAAAAACTCTCGAATGCTAAAAAATTTAGATGATTTATTGAATAGTTCAGCCCATTGTGTTGGTATTTTTTGGAGCAAACTATATCATTTCATTACTTCATTGAGATATGAGGGCATTTCTTCAGATTTGTCAACTGCATTATTTGCTGATATAGCTGATAATGCAGCCTTCAAATATACAACAAATATTCCCCTTGGGAACGTTCGAACATGCTACTGTTTTAATGAAACCAGTTTAAGAACGTGTTAAGGTCTTTCATGGAGGAACATTTCTACATTCTGTAATATCTGTTGGATTCCCCCCCCCCCCCCCCCCCCTCCCCCCGTCGCCCAGGTGGCATCACCCGTGACAGCTTCCAGAAGGAGCTCTGGTGTTACGACTCCGCAGCCGACGCGTGGGGCCGACGCGCCGACATGAAGGAGCTGCGCGGCCTGCACTGCATGTGCACCGTCGGAGACAGACTCTACGTGATGGGCGGCAATCACTTCCGAGGCAGCAGCGACTACGACGACGTGCTGGGCTGCGAAGTCTACAGCCCCGAGGCGGACCAGTGGGCCGAGGTGGCGCCCATGCCCCGGGGCCAGAGCGACGTGGGAGTGACCGTGTTCGACGGGCACATCTACGTGGTGGGGGGGTATTCCTGGAACAGCCGATGCATGGTTGACATTGTGCAGCGCTACGATCCCGAGCGGGACGCGTGGGACCGGGTGTTCGACGTGCTGGAGCCCCTGGGGGGGATCCGTGCCTGCACGATGACGGTCCACCTGCCCGAGGGGTCGGTGGACGAGGCTCTGATACAGGAGTGCCCGCTGCCCACGGCGAAGAGCTGAGGGCAACGTGCACCACAGGCCCGGGCGGAAAGGGGGGGGGGGGGGGGGGGGGGGGGGGGGGGGGATATGCCACTTTCCGATTGACAACATTGAAAAGGGGGCAAGACAGGAAATGGTGTGGGTTTGCAAACACAAGCTGCAGGTGCAAGCATGGGTAGCTCGCTCATATTAGCCTGCTACCGTTTGAAAAATGTTTCTATCAAACACTATCTTCAGTGTTATCTCGGCCCCTGCCTTTACTGTCATCCACGCAGTAGCTTACATGCTCTCCCGCCCCCTGCTGCCTGTGGTCGTTCCCTTTGCAGTTACAGAATTTTTAAAGGAAACCGCTCAATGCTTCCTTAAAGAAAAGAGAAACCCACATGTGTCTTGGTCAGAGGTCAGAGGTCAGAGAGGAGAGAAGCCATTTTTGGGGATCTGACCGTTTCCTTGTCCTGAAGTTGACGCTGTTTTTTAAACAGATAACGTCTCTGGTTAACACGAGCGCAAGATATTTTCCCATTTTAATCTACGAAGTAAACATCAGCAAATTGGGTTTTATAAATTTTTTCGAGCTTTTACATGTGGTGGCTAAATGAAACCAACGAAGTGAAGATTGTCTCGCTGAACAAAGACTGTAAATGCAATCAATTCTGTATGTCAGTGCTCATATTTGTGCAAAAATCTAAAAAGGCAAAAGAAAATGGAAGGGACTTTTTGTCAAGGGACTTGCGACGAGCCGAGGACGGTGGTTTCCGATGGTCTGCCAGAAACCTCACAATCCAGCCTGTTCGTTGAAACGAACAGACGGATGTGTGTTGCAAAAATAGCTTCAGACGGAATTCCTGGGAATAACGTGGTCAACGGATAAATCGGAGGCCATTTCGTCTCTCCGCCGCTCTCTAACATCCACACATGACGGAACACAAACAGGCCCATTGTGACGCTCGGGCCGAGAGGAAGAACATTGAACGTTGTGTGTCCGTAGTGAAGGATAAAGCAAACCTGTCGTCGTCACATCAGACGCGGTGCGGTTTGTGGGTGACAACGGAGTTCTGTGGCGCGAGAGTCACAAGATGTTGCCGAAGCGAAAACCGTGGTCTATTTCGGAAACTTGGATTTTGAACTTCCTGCGTTGACACAGTGACTTAACACAAGAACGATTTCAAAATAAAGCATGAAAATATAAATAAATGTTCGGCAGGAAGAAATACCCTAATGGAAAATGCTGCAATAAGACGATAATTCAGCGTTGCCGGGCAACAAAACTGAACCCAACCGATAGAGCCTTGTACAAATTGTGGAATTTAAGATATTATATTACGGCCAACATACATTATCATTACTGTCTTAACGTATAATGCACCCTGTAGTTTCACTCACTAACAAACAATGTTGCAGTTTGTAGATGAAATAAAAAAATCGCAGTCGATTCCTCGTTCCACGTTGTCTGATTTTCTTCCAATAAGTACGAGTAGGAACAATCAATTCATTCGTACAATGTGTCGTTAACTGTTAACAATAAAACTCACAAGCTGAATTACTGTCACGATAAAATGTGTTGTGTTTTGAGACGAGCTCTCCATGTTGCGTTTGCAATCACATTATTATCCTCTGTCAGCGAAGGCCAAACCCCCCGTGGCGATAACAGCCAGAAGCAAGCGAACACAGACATGAACACGTCCCGGCAGCCTTCGTCCTGGCGCGTCTGACGGAAGGGGAATGATGGCGACGCTTCTACCCTTGAACGTTCAAGGGTGGGACAACAGACAGCTGCGATGTGGCCTGCAGGCGCCAAGGCCGGCGGAGTACAGGCGGCCAGCTGAAGAGCGGAAATTTGAAGAATGACAAAATCAGCGCTCATTTTTTCGGGGGGGGGGGGGGGGGGGGGGGGGGGGCGGGGTGGTGAACCGAAGTTATTTATGGACCCACTTTCAATCCATCATTGATCAGGTGGTGAGGCGTCCACACAGCGGAGCGCGTTTCGTCACCTTGAAACGCCACATCTTGTGTTATTGGTCCGATTCCGGCCTTGAGCGTCGTACTGCACCGGAGCCCCCACCCCCCCCCACCCCCCCCCCCCCCCCCTCCCCGAGACAAGTGTTCGTCTGGATCAGACGGGTGGAACAAAAAGAAAGAAGGTCAGAGTCACATCACTGCACTCGAGGGCAGGTGTCCTCGCCGAAGGCTTTTAAAACATACAGCAGGCAAACGAGCGGAACGAAGACAATGTCGTTTCTGAGAGTTGCTCTCTTAAGTTGCCATCAACCCTCAACTCCTGCCTCGTGTTTTCCTCTGCGTCACATGTTGCGTCTGTCCCGTCCCCCCCCCCCCCCCCTGACACACAGAAGGTCTTTATCTTTCCTACTGTCCTTGGCTTATTTACGAGAAAAAAAAAGAGGTTCCATCCCACATTTGTTCTGCAGCTCACATTCCTCGGCGGCGCGGCGACTTGGGCCCGGCCCAGATCTTTTCCGATTACATTTCTGGGCGTACATAAGTGGATGGGTTGAGGACGAGGGGGCAGAAGGTGCCGCGCTCTCTTCTCCCACTGACTTTTGCTCCCGACGGAACTCTTCAGAAAGGATCTCGGAGAGGAGGAGGACAGATTTGATTTTTCTCCCTTCTCCCGCCATGTCTCTGAGAGGTGAAGTGTGCCTGGTGACGGGGGCCGGCGGCTTCCTGGGGAAGAGGCTGGTGCGGCTGCTGCTGGAGGAGGAGAAGACGGCCGAGATTCGGCTGCTGGACAAACGCGTACAGCCGGACCTCCTGCAAACGCTGGAGGGTAAAATCTCTCTGCGCTGCGTTGTCGTGTGTCATGTTTGAGAAGTGCAAGAGGAGGTTTTTCCTCATGTATGTACTTAAAAAAAACAACATTGATTAGATCATATTCATTTCGAAATTGTCCAGCTTTTCGTGACAAATGGCCACACATTTTAATACCAGCTGTGTATTTTATCATATTTACACTTTGACTAATCGAAGAAGCGTTATTAAAAAAAAATTGGGGCCAAAATATATAATGGAAATGAGGATTGGTTATTGGCTTTCCAATCTTGCCATCAATTAAAATAATAGTCTTGCTCTCAATTCAACTGCGATACCACTGGGCTTATGGAATAATTTACCAATCGACTCCAAAGCTGCAGACACTGTCATTATATATATATATTTATATATATATATATACAAATATATTTATATGCATATATGAAATGACCAATCCATTATATTCTCGCTTCACTTTGTGTCAGGCTGCCGAGGCGACACCAAGCTGAGTGTTTTCGAGGGCGACATCCGGGACGGAGACTTCGTGAGAGACGCCTGTCGCGGGGCGTCGGTCGTCTTCCACATCGCGGCCATCATCGACGTCAATGAGTCGGTGGAGTACAGTGAAATCTACGGGGTCAATGTCAAAGGTAAAGGCCTCCCGCTTCAATCCAGCTATATATTTAACTCTCACTTCATTTTTTTTCCCTCTTGTTTAAAATGTCTCATCCCATGTGTAACCATGCGACACGTAGATGAGGTGGAAGGTAAAACACTTCAACCTGTTTTCATGACTTCGCTTACCGATTGTCGCTTCTGCTGATTCCAATTTTTACTTTTCCACTATTGCACAACCATCTCTTCCAGTCCTCACACAGCGACTGACACTTCCAAATAAATGTAACACCGTTTTTCTTTTGACTTCAACCGACACTTCAGCTGCTTCGCATTTCAACAGACATAACTGTATTTATTACACTTACATTTTCAAGGAGTTGCAGAGTCAGAGAGATGCTACGGTCAAGTTATTTTTATTCAAGTGTTAGTCGAAACGTTAGTCGACATAAATCGCCAAAAATTAGTTTCAGCACTCTACTCCTCAATAGCTTTCATTGTGCTCATCTTCCCCTCCATTTCCAAATGTACACAGAATATACATATAAACCAATAAACAAAGTAATGAACCAAAACTTAAAATGCTCTCAACACTTTAACTGTAACTGCCACTTTAACTTCGTGAACTTCAGTGTTTCCATTTGAACACAACTTAGATATATTACATATAAACATATTTTTTGGGGGCTTGGTAAGATCATTTGGGTTATTATTAAAAAAACATAAGTTATGGCAGGGCTCCGAGCTCTGACTGTCCGTAACTCTGTGATAGATAGATATGATTGATTGATATCTGTTTTTATGAGTAAAATCAAATGTTGGATTTTAAATTATTTGGAAGACGGACTACTTTTATGACACCTGGGAAAGTTCTAGTGTCTGACATGAGTCAGTTTTAGACGTTTCAACCAATCAGTAGTTAGCAGCTTTTCTAGCTGTCCGTTGTTAAAATGGCCTCCATGCAAAGAGTTAGTTTGTCTTATCTGGGATCTGTTTTTAAACTCTGCAGGGACGCAGGTGCTCCTGGAGGCGTGTCTCCAGGAGAACATCGCGTCCTTCATCTACACCAGCACCATCGAGGTGATGGGACCGAACCCCCGGGGCGAGCCCCTGGTCAACGGCAGCGAGGACACGGTGTACGACTGCTCCCTCAAGTTTTCCTACAGCAAGACCAAGAAGGAGGCGGAGCAGAGAACCCTGCTGGCCCACGGCGAGGCGCTCCGGAACGGCGGCCGCCTGGCCACCTGCGCCCTCAGGCCCATGTACATCTTCGGGGAGGGCTGCAGCTTCCTGCTGAGGCACATGGGCGACGGGATCCGGAACCGGGACGTTCTGTTGCGGATGTCCCTACCGGAGGCCCGCGTGAACCCCGTCTATGTGGGCAACGTGGCCGCGGCCCACCTGCAGGCGGCCCGCGGCCTCAAGGACCCGCAGAAGAGGAACGCGATGGGGGGGAAGTTCTACTTCATCGCCGACGACACGCCGCCCGTGAGCTACTCGGACTTCAACCACGTCGTGCTGTCGCCTCTGGGCTTCGGCATTCAGGAGAAGCTCCCGCTGCCGCTCGGCCTCCTCTACGCGCTCTGCTTCGTGCTGGAGATGCTGTGCCTGATGCTGCGGCCGCTGCTCCGCGTCACCCCGCCGCTGAACCGGCAGCTCGTCACCATGCTGAACACGCCGTTCACCTTCTCCTACCAGAGGGCCAAGCGGGACCTGGGATACGAACCCCGATACAGCTGGGAGGAGGCGCGCAAGAACACCACCGAGTGGCTCGCGTCGCAGCTGCCGAAGGAGCGGGAGCGAATCAGAGCTAAATGATTCGGTTGAAAGATGTTGGCAGCATATCGACCGTGTCTCACGAAGTCACGTGTGTAAACAACAGCAAATTGTTCGATTAAAGCTACAGTGTGTAAGGTTTAGACGAACTTATTCGCCAGAAATTGGATATATTGTCAATAACTATGTGTTCAAATATGTATAATCATCAGGTGGACCCGACCTCCGTGTGAGTCTCCGTGTTTGCTACGTCGTGTTGAGTGCGGTTGTTGCACAAAACGGTTCCAGAATACGGCGCACCGGAATCAGCAGTGCGCCGTCATAAAGTGTCCCCTGTCGGTCGCTCGGTTGGTTCCGGTTTGCGACTTTTACCACCAGATTCCGCCAGAAAACTACAAAAGTGACACACCGTGGCTTTAAAGTATTTTTAAATTAATGTATTTGGCAAGTTGCAAATATGTTGATACTGAACATGAAATATTCACACTTTTTCAAAATAGCCACTCTTGCAGTACAGTATTCATTCATCCATAAAATGTCCTCATTTCCTCTGCAGTATCATGTTTGTTGTTACCACGATCTCACTGAGGAAACAGTTCAGTTGTATATGAATGTAATTTCTTGGAGACCATAAACAAATTTAATAATAAATGTTTTTTGTAATAAAACACGGTGATGTAAGTAATCAATTCATTGATTACCTAATTCATAATTGATGCATGACGCGTTGAATCCACTCATGAATAATGTTGGATGAAATCCTGAATAAGTGTTGTCACTATGAGTTCATGTTCTCGTTATATTAAGTGTTATTAGTAGTTATTATTAACTTGTGTAGTAATTCCATACAGAAATGAATATGTGCCATCAAATCGGCTGCAATCCAGTTACACAAGAAACTAAAAAAATCTGATCCATGTCATATCCTTCATATTCACACAGAACTATGGAAATATGTTTTTCTTTTTCACGCTCCTTGCTGACATATGTCTGTCCCCTGATTTTTACCTGTACATTTTTGTTTTTATCGCACCTTGCTCCTCTTTCTTCTTTTGCCACACTTCTCTCATCGACAACGTGAAATAATATCTGAATAAAACTAAATGCGGCACTCGTGACTTTGACCTCATTCCCCTCCAGAGAAACTACCAGCGGCTGGCAAAGAGTTCAAATGTGTTTTCCTTTTTGTTTTGCCACGGACTTCTTGAATACAGTTAAGCTCTTAATCTCGACTGACAAAGTGCAACGCATCACAAATCGCTGCCAGCGATATCCTTGACCCATTTTTTTCCCTGGGAAGGATTACATTGTTTGCGTGTGTGATTATACCTCACGGCTAGAAACAAGATGTACCCGGGACTGTTGCTGTTGCAATTTGAAGATGCACGTGTGTGATCAAGGGAGAAATAAAGTATTTTTTTTCCGCATATTTGCAATATAAGAGCGCAGATTACATAAGAGAGCGTCGATAGTGGAACAATCAATGGGCTGAGGATTGATTCTATTCAGACGACAGGGTGACCTCTCCTCTCCTCTCCTCTCTCTCTCTCTCACACACACACACACACACACACACACACACACACACACACGGCAGTGGGCAGCCCAGGCCAGAGTCCAGCATTCTGAACAAACAGCCATTGAACATCGATGAGGTCAGTCACAGATTCTCCGCCAGGCAAAGAGCTCCCGGCGCTTTGTCGGCCCGGTACAGACAAGGAGAAGAGAAAACAAACAAGTCCCCGACAAATGTGAGGACAGGCCGAAGGGACACGGGGCAAGGGTTTGTTCCTGGCACAAACGCTCGGAGCTTTGCAGGAATTAGAGGAAAGGGAGCAAACTCGGCCGGGATCGTCGAAAACATTTCTTTTCTGTGGATTCCTGCGTGGCCAGTTGAACACAAGAGTGATCTCCAGCCACCACCGGTGTGGGCCCTGAGGAGAACAGACCTCAAGCTCCCAGGCAGCGACGCTCACTCGCCCCCCTAATTCGCCGCTCGGTTGCCGCAGCGATGCCTCGGGAACACAAAGTCCTCCTCCTCCTCCTCCTCCTCGTCTGCGCGTGGACCGTCTGCATCGCGTCGCTGGCGCCGGGTGAGTGCTCTGCCCACGAAGGGGATCGGACATCACTTTGTGTGACAAAGCATTGGGTTCACGCAGTAGTTTCAAACTTGTCTCGGACGCCCGTTAAAAACTGTCGTTCTGGCTTATTGTCATGCAGTCTTGTGAAGCTATTCAGTCATTGGTCCGTTTCAATTATAGAAAATTGCCCGATACATTTGGAAATCCGACATGATTTTTTCACTACACAGATGGATGACGTATAGGTTCAGGGATAGAAATACTGAAATAAGGATTTTGTTTTTGTCTGAAGTTGGTCCTTTTTTTCTATAATGAGGCCATAATAATGTATATTTATCGCCTCCCAGGTTTGTTTTTTAAGACAAAAAACAAGTAACTGTACTTGTAGAAATAAATATCATTATCCTAGATAAAGAACACATGGCGATCAATGACTTCATCCTAGTTTAACCGAGAAGTATCAGTAAGTTATGTGACCATACTTTTACTCAAGTAAAAGTACCAGCAAAACAAAATAAAAAAATGCTCCATTACAAGAAAATTCAAAATCAAACTCTCATCTAAATGTACTTAAAGTATCACCAAGCAAAGGTAAAATGTCTCCTGTGACCAATATACTGTATATATGTGACATTATGTGTTCAAGTGTTAATACTTTCCCAATTAAAATGGACGCCACAACTCCACTTCTGCACCCGACCAATCGCGAGTCAGTCTCAGCTGTCAATCATGTAGCTTCACCTTGTTTTCTAAGCATCACATGACAAATTAAAAACAAACTTATCAGAAACACGAACACAGTGTGATAAGAAACTACCTGAAATTACAGATTTCTGAATTTTTTACTTTGGCCCATGTCCCATCTGCTGACGTGAAGTAGGCGGAGTTTACAACCTGTACTGCAGCCAGCCACCAGGGGGCGATACAGATGATTTGGCCTCACTTTTGTCATATCGTCCATCTTTATACAGTCGTTATATAGGTTTTATATCGTATATAGTGCGGTTGTTCAGTCAAGTGGTTCCCAACCTCGGAGCCTAAATATTGTCAAATGCAAAACACATATTTCATGTTTCAGCGTTTGACTTTAAAGAAACACCACAACGTCCTTCTCGTCCACCAGGTGCAGAGGAGAGACGGGCGCATGGCGAGTGCGCCGACCTCAACAACACCACGTGGCTCGGTTACCGGCAGCAGAGGTTCAACCTGCAGGTCCAGTACCTGCTGCTGACCAGGAGCAACGTGGACTGTGCGCAAAGGTTCGACCGGGAGTCTCTCGGCGAGCGGCCGTCCTACTTCAACGCCTCCCGGCCGACCAAGGTCATCGTCCACGGGTACAGGTGAGACCAGGGGCCCTCAAGGTTCCCTGACGACGCTTGCGAGTTCACTGTCGTCCGCCACGTCAGAGCAGGTCTAGACCGGGTCGAGAACCACTGTAGGCCAACGTGGACCTGACAGGGAGAGAAGAAGGACTGTTTCTATGTGTGGAAAACACAACAATATGAATTTCATTGCACAAATGAGCCAATTCACCACAGTGGAAGAATAAAGCTTTCACAGAAATCTGAAATGTTCTAGTAGAGACATGTTTGTTGTAAACCTGGTTTGTCCGGTGGTGTGTCTTCATGGTGGTTTTTGGATCTTTGAATATCATTTGATTGTTAAATATTGATACACATCATAAATACTTCATGTTAAAACTTTGTTTTCCTGGGCCTTTAAAACCATACTTCCCGAAAACCCAGGCCCCAAGTCCAGACTAACAAAGTGGACACGGTGGGTCATTTGTGGAAAGTCCCCATGAAATGAAAGTACGGGCCTTCTAATTGCAGCTTAAACAGAAGCTTTAAATAAAGTAAGACGCGCAATTATTCATCTTCGGGGGGGGGGAAAGGACAAATCTAAATATATACTCGAGGATTTTGGATGGCGTACTGTATATTTGAGAAAAAGACTTCAGGTCTGAATCCCAAATGAAAGAGCTCATGGGCAAACAGTAAATCCAGACAAATGAGTCAAGTCATCTCAGTCTATGTTCTCTAAGTGTGTAATCTACAGAGGATTCTCTAAAGAATATACCTGATAGAAAAAGTGCTGATGCTTTCCCCAAACAAAGCTGAGTGATAATCCAAAAAATAGAACAAGAACTTTTAAGAATAATTCTGCGAAAAGTGAAACGAAACGATGAACAAAAACAGTCGTGAGACTGAAAAACATGAAAACCAGAATCTGTAAACGACCAGTTGACCAGTCATCTGTTAGATTCCCCCTCACGTCCTCTCGTTGCTCGGAACTTTTTACATGCAAAATAAATATCACAACATAACATCCATGATTCAAAAATGGTTTCAACTCAGCTCCTGTAAAGGAACATTAAGCCCCATGAAGACAATTTAAATTTGAGGTGCGCCCTTTTTTTAATTGTGTTACGCTCAAACCAACAAATGCTTTTCCTCCCTCTTCCTCCACCCGCCCCGTCCTGCATCCGTACCATGATCCGACCCCCCGTCCTGCATCCGTACCATGACCCGACCCCCCGTCCTGCATCCGTACCATGACCCGACCCCCCGTCCTGCATCCGTACCATGACCCGACCCCCCGTCCTGCATCCGTACCATGACCCGACCCCCCGTCCTGCATCCGTACCATGACCCGACCCCCCGTCCTGCATCCGTACCATGACCCGACCCCCCGTCCTGCATCCGTACCATGACCCGACCCCCCGTCCTGCATCCGTACCATGACCCGACCCCCCGTCCTGCATCCGTACCATGACCCGACCCCCCGTCACGCATCCGTACCATGACCCGACCCCCCGTCCTGCATCCGTACCATGATCCGACCCCCCGTCACGCATCCGTACCATGACCCGACCCCCCGTCCTGCATCCGTACCATGACCCGACCCCCCGTCCTGCATCCGTACCATGACCCGACCCCCCGTCCTGCATCCGTACCATGATCCGACCCCCCGTCCCGCATCCGTACCATGACCCGCCCCCCCGTCCCGCATCCGTTCCATGATGTCCAGGGCCATGGGCAGTAAGCCGTCCTGGGTGAAGGAGCTGGCCCGGGCGCTGCTCCGGGCGCAGGACGCCAACGTGCTGGTGGTGGACTGGGTCTACGGCGCCTCCTTCGCCTACAACCTGGTGGTGGAGAACTACAAGGAGGTGGCGGTGCAGATCTCCGTCCTCATCAACCAACTGCAGGTCAGAGAGAGAGGGGGTGGTACAGACTCTGCCGGTTTCCACTGCTGCTAATAGTGCTTCATGATAATAATAATAATAATAATAATGAAATTTAACATTTGGATTTGAATTTATTTGATCTAACATTTGAAATTGAATTTTGTAGTACTGAAGTGATTTTCTGAGAGAAATCTTTTCGCCATCGTATTTAGATCAAGTTGCCTGGAAGGTTTTCAGGCCATATTAGAAATTGATTCTTGCTGTTTTAATAGATTTCTGTTCCATAATGATATAGAACTGCTGCTGTGACAGTGAATGTTATTTTAAAGCCAAAGTGAGCAGCAGCCCAAAGGAAACAGGAAGTGGTCCCAATGCACCGACTCACTTTTGACACTGTCTTTATAAAAAAGATGAACATTCCTGAATAAATATGTGTTTCCTTCCATTAAAACTAAAAATTGGGCCCAAACGTATTCAAGGGTACGAGAACTGATGGTTCACTGGGGTCATAGATGGACAGTAGAGTTTATATACTATGTGTACTCATGTGTACTGTGTATGTACTTTCAGAATGGGCACATTCATACCTGTACAGTACAGCTCATTTCCTCCTTGCAGGTCACGCTCCTACCACTTCCCCCGGTCCTGCTGATGGAACGTGTCCTAATACAAATATGTGTCTGTTCGTGGGAGACGCATGTGAAACGCACAGTTCCACAGGGACACTCTTCTTGTCTCATCTTGTCCCCGACAGAAGCACGGATGCAGGCTGGAGACCTTCCACTTCATCGGGGTCAGTCTCGGGGCGCACGTCGCCGGTTTCGTGGGGACACTGTTCGAGGGGAAGATCGGAAGGATCACAGGTGAGTGTGGGTCACGTCCCAAAAGATCATTGGAGATGCCGAAATTAAAGGTTTTGGCGAGGAGATCTCACTCCTGTTGCATCCGTGCTCCTCGTTGATTTTAACAATAAAGAAGCCCTTGAATATTAAGAAAAAGTAGAGAAAACGTACCGAACCGCGAAGGTCTCCGCCGCTCGGAAGCCCCTCACCGAGCCTCTCGCCTGTGAACGTGTGTGTGTGATTCAACGTGACCTTGGGAGATTAGCGGGGGGCTCCTCAGAGGACAACGACACTCTGATAAGACGTCCGCCAGCTCGACACAATACGCCACTGTTCACTGGTTTGTGTCACCTCTTATTTGTCAGAGTGGGGACACTTGTAACTTCCATCCATCGTCTACCGCTTTATCCATTTAAGGGTCGCGGGGGGGCTGGAGCCAATCCCAGCTGACATTGGGCGAGAGGCGGGGTTCACCCTGGACAGGTCGCCAGCCTATCGCAGGGCCACATACAGAGACGGACAACCATTCACTCTCACATTCACACCTACGGTCAATTTAGAGTCTCAATGAACCTGACCCCATTCTGCATGTCTCTGGACTGTGGGAGGAAGACGGAGAACCCGGAGAGAACCCACGCACACACGGGGGAGAACGTGCAAACTCCACACAGAAAAGGCCCTGGTTGGTTCGAACCGGGACTCGGACCCAGAACCTTCTTCCGTGCAGCCCACTTGTAACTTGTGCAAGTTTAAATGTGCACACGACGTGCTGACTGGAATTTTTGTCCTCGTCCTCGTCGCCCAGGCCTCGATCCTGCAGGACCCATGTTCAAAGGAGCCGACACCTTTGACCGCCTGGACCCGACCGACGCTCAGTTCGTCGACGCCATCCACACGGACTCTGACTGTGAGCAGACAACCTTTAAATTTGCCATGAAGCCTTAAATATGTTAATTCATTTTAATTTGCCATCAGGGGCCGAGGCTGCACATCGTGTCAGGTTGTTGTTGTTGTTGTTGTTGTTGTTGTTGTTGTTGTCGTCGTCTGCAGCAGAGGCTTTGTTAACCTCCATGTGAGGAAGGTCAACACATCACCTGGGCTACTGTACATAATGTCTTATAAGAAGATAATTTTTAGCCTTATTACTGCAAAAATTAGTAGAACATCATAATAATACTCAAATTTGAAGTACTTGTACTTTACACAAGTCTTTCCATCCTACCACTCTACATCTACTACTTATTTACCAGCTTTAGTTACTAGTTAGTCATATTTGTGCATACAAAACATATGGAGAACTTATATATTATGGTGTTTTGAAACTCCCCCCAAAAAAAGACAGGTTACAGTTACGAACAATAAGAAAATTAAAGAGCAGAGCTGCAGCGACAAAATGTTTGCCACGGTATTAACGAGGTTTTGTGAATCGGCATCAGATTTCGGCATCTCCATCCCCGTGGGTCACGTGGACTTCTACCTGAACGGAGGGAAGGACCAGGCGGGATGTGCCCGCTCCAGGTTCCCCTCAAGTAAGTTCATCACTCACTACGAGCTCCCGACAGTGATGAATAAGACTCAGATCATACGTGATTAGATCACAATAGATAATCCAGACTCCACTATACTGTGATTTGTTTTTGAGACGTCTGGCTCCCTGAGTGTTTGTTTGTGTGTGCTGTCAGTTCTCATCTACTTCCCAGTGTACGGTTATGTGATCTGTGACCACATGAGGGCGCTGCACGTCTACCTGAGTGCGTTGAACGGCTCCTGCCCCCTGAGGGGGGTCCCCTGCCCCAACTACGAGGACTTCCTGACGGGGCAGTGTGTGGACTGTGACGTCTTCAAGGGGACGTGTCCGACCATAGGTGATAATACGCCGAGGTTATTGAGTGATTTAAAAGTAAAATCCTTCTTTTATGCCTTTTTACTCATATTCATTCAGTGTTATCTGCCTCTCTGGAGTTTAGTCGGTCAATATATGAAAGTTTTTCATGTCATCTGTCTTTCTAGAATAAAAAAAAAACATATTAATGTGACATTGGAGACATAGAAAACCTCTCGTCAAACTGGTATTTATGCAATATAATAACTATGACTTTTGCAGTATGCTTTTTGTTATCTATGTGCTAAATATATCATTGCTATATGCAGGGAAAATCCACTAAAACAATCTCATAGCCAATGGCTAAAAGGCCATTCGGGCTCTCTCTCCATCAAAAATATTAATATTTGAATTAAAGGAAAAATCCAAGGAATGTGAAAAGATGTGGGGATGATTTATGGAGGAAATTGTTCCTCCATAAATGAGGTAGATTCATTTTACTAAAAAATTAAGTTTATTTTGTTTCTCTGTGAGATTTTACTTTCTCAAATTTAATTTCCATTTGCTTGATGGTTTTTACAGAACTTTCAATTGTATCTTAAAGTCTTTTATAAATCATATATTAAATATAACATGTTGTTATTTCAAAAAGCAATGATCTGACACTATCTTCCTGGAAAATGAAAAATTGTATATTATGTCGGACACATTATTCTGTGCCAGAGTGATTGACTTCAGTTATTTGACTGATGGATTGAATCTACATTCTCTTTAACCGATGCTTCACTTACAGTCACGGATGAAAGACGCAGGAACTACACAAAGTGCAGTGAAAGTGCAGAGAGACATCAAACTGTAAAAAGAATGAAAATATGAATTGCACATTCAGTCTCTGTTAAGCAACAGTATCACGGGGCAGGTCAGGCGTCAGGCGGCAGCTCTGGTCTCGTCACACGGCGGCTTCTTATCGCCTCAGCTCGCTGATACGACCACACACGCTGGGAGGCCCGACAGCGTGACCCCCACTCAGGGTGTGTGTGTGTGTGTGTGTTTCAGGTTTATCAGAAAACAGTGGAATAACCATATCTCCAATCCCCAAAGAGCAGAAGCTATTCCTTCTCACGACCTCTTCAGCACCTTTCTGTGGTGAGTGTGTGTGTGTGTGTGTGTGTGTGTGTGTGTGTGTGTGTGTGTGTGTGTGTGTTGGTCTATGTGTGTGTGTGTGTGTGTGTGTGTGTGTGTGTGTGTGTGTGTCTGTGTGTGTGTCTGTGTGTGTGTGTGTGTGTGTTTGTCTGTGTGTGTGTGTGTGTGTGTGTGTGCGTGTGTTTGTCTGTGTGTGTGAGTGTGTGTGTGTGTGTGTGTGTGTGTGTGTGTGTGAGTGTGTGTGAGTGGTGTGTGTGTGTGTGTGTGTGTGTGTGTTTGTCTATGTGTGTGTGTGTGTGTGTGTGTGTGTGTGTTTGTCTGTGTGTGTGTGTGTGTGTGTGTGTGTGAGTGGTGTGTGTGTGTGTGTGTGTGTGTGTGTGTATGTGTGTGTGTGTGTGTGTATGTGTGTGTGTGTGTATGTGTGTGTGTGTGTGTGTGTGTGTGTGTGTGTGTGTGTGTGTGTGTGTGTGTGTGTGTGTGTGTGTGTGTGTGTGTGTGTGTGTGTGTGTGAGCTTGATGGGTGTAGATTTGCAGGTAGTTTGGTGCAAACGTATTCGTGGGATCAGACTGTTTTCAGACGGCCAATGTCTTTGTCAGTTTTTTTCTTTCTTCTCGTCAGAAGAGAAATTCTTCAATGTGTGTTTTTTAAAACCAGCTGTTGTTCCTCCCGCTCAGCTCGTCACATCCTGCTGGAGCTGGAGGTTTCTCCCCTGGACAAGAGCGCCGAGGTGGAAGTGACACTGAGGACGGAGAACCTGGGAACCGAGCAGAGGCTCCGGCTGTGGGTGCCCACATCTCACACAGCGTATCACAGCGTCACGATACAGCCCAGATTGCACATTTATAATGCAATCAACACTTCACCACTGAAACAATTCAGCAGTATTCGTCTGACGGAAAATTAACCAGCAACTAAATCACATTTTAAGTAATTAAAAAAAAATTGAAGTGCCAAAAGTTGATCAAGCAAAGCAAACAAGAAAAAAAACAATTTGAGGGATTTAATTGATCATGGTTGCAGCTCCTCTCACCCAAAGTCCGATTATTAAAAGTCCATATACATGCATGTGTGCAACGAGAGGAAGTTTTCAAGAATTTTCAATGAACACAAATGAGTTGCAGGAGGAAGGGTGAGAAGGAAAACCGCAGGATGAGTCAAAAATCAAACTCCCCCCCAAAAATGTCTGTGATGTTCAAACCGAGATAGTGACGTCGCCATGGTGACGTCATGGCGACGTCACGGGAATCGACTCAGCCACGCGCGAGTGTGACGCTTGAAACTTTGCTGGGAGGGCAGAGGGTCTAATTAATGCTCTGTCTGCTGCACAGCCTTCATTGGGACTGATTGCGGCAAACTCCCGGCGGGAGCCCGTTCTCACAGAGCCGCCGGCTCTTCTCCTCATCCCGGTGCTCGCGCGGAGCGACAATCTTCTTCTCTTTTTCTCTTTCACTTTTCCAACAGTGAAACAAGGTGAGCCGGGGGCCGCTTCTATTTTTGAGACGAGTGGTACAGTGTGTTCCACTGTAAAGACCCAGACAGGTGCAAAGAGACTGAGCCAGGAAATGCTGAGAGAGAGAGAGAGAGAGAGAGAGAGAGAGAGAGAGAGAGAGGGCGGGAAAGTGCCTGCACGTGCACAAGGGCTCACTTCACTTCTATTTATTTTTCAGTTGAATTTACTGAAAGAGTCAATAAATCTGTTTTGTGGTCGCCTGCGGACACACACAATGAACCAGAGCGAACACAATGAACCAGAGCGAACACAATGAACCAGAGCGAACACGTTTCGAGGAGACGTGGGACACGAGAACAACGAATGAAACCGCCTTTTTGGGATTCATGGTCCACCTGGTCGTACTTCTATTCAGTCTGAGTAGTAAACACGGGAGGCGACGATAACTGTCCGCCGTGATGGACGTTGCTCGTGTGACCTTGTGTGACCTTGTGTGTGTGTGTGTGTGTGTTCCAGTCAGACGTCTACGACGGTGCACAGGACGGTGCTGGCTCATCCCGTGGCCCTGTGCGAGATCCACTCCATCGCGCTGCGGAACACCGGCGCCCGCTTCTACCGACAGGGCGACGTCCACTTCAAGTCCGTCTGTCTGTCTGAGTTCCCCGCGCTCAGGTACGACGGGGGGCGGGGGCGTGTGGACACCACACGCAAACACACACACACACACACACACGGTCACACACACACACACACGCGGGTCATTCACAGATATCTGAATCTGTTGCAGGCGAGAGGACCCGCTGTGCGTGAACAACGTCCACGTCCGACGAGGAGCTCCGTGGCGTCACGACTTTGTGCAGGTGTGCGGCTTCTACTGAACCAAAAGAAGAGATCTGCTCCGGGGGGGGGAGGGGGGAAGACACTCGAACAAAAAAAACAGCCAGAGCATCTTCTCATAAACAATGAAGTGCGATTCACATTCTCCTACACCTCGTTTTGAAATGACCAGCGAGTCAAATCTCAGTGGAACCACGAGACGAACCACACTTCCTTCTGGATTCTCTACAGAAATGTGATGATTGATTTGACATAGCGTAGTGGTTAGAACCTCACAGCGAGAAGGTTCTGGGTTCGAGTCCCGGGTCAAACCAACCAGGGCCTTTCTGTGTGGAGTTTGCATGTTCTCCCCGTGTGTGCGTGGGTTCTCTCCAGGTTCTCCGGCTTCCTCCCACAGTCCAGAGACATGCAGAATGGGGTCAGGTTCATTGGAGACTCTAAATTGACCGTAGGTGTGAATGTGAGAGTGAATGGTTGTCCGTCTCTGTATGTGGCCCTGTGATAGGCTGGAGACCTGTCCAGGGTGAACCCCGCCTCTCGCCCCATGTCAGCTGGGATTGGCTCCAGCGCCCCCCCCCCCTATTATTTCTGATTGCGTGCGTTTTGTTTTTGCCTATTTCAGTTCGCCTCTCAGCTCATTCCTCTTCTCTTCAAAGTTGTTTTTTTTCCTATGATGTTGTATTTTTAAGGGAGATTCTGGCAATAAAGAGAGAAATAAAACGTGCCACTGTGCTTTTTGCCTTGACCCAGTTGATACTTGGATGTTTAATCAATGGGGGGAAAAAAAAACAGGAATTGGAAGCATCAACATGTTTAGTGTAATCAAAGATTTTGGAATATGATTTGCTATCTACCATTATTTTAATAGTTCAACTTCAAATGTGTTTTTTTGGCTCAAACGGTGATGTGACACAAAACCCTTTGATGCATTAGTAGGCAAAGAATATCCGCGAAAAAATGAATTGCCCAAAAAAGTCGAGACAGAAAACCCCGATGCATCTTCACCGCACACAAAGAGCTTTATGGAGAAATCTTGGCCCCATGAAAAAACATTGACTGCATCATTTAAGTCCCATCTCTCTATTTTTGGAAGATAACAACAGACAATTCACATGATGCATGTGTGTGTGTGTGTATGAGATACTCAATTGGTTATTTAAAAAGAAACATGGTCTACAACAGACATCCAATAGTAATATCGCCACGGAAGACTCTGTGCAGGGTCACGGTGCGTTCAGGTGATAAAACCAAACATTCCCAACAACACATGGAAGTAATAGAGCAAATCTCAATTGAACATTTCCCCGCTCGTGACAGGATGAAGAATTGACTATGACGCAGACTCAATAAGTCCGATCTAGAAAGTGTGCAGTTAAAAATCAATACTCACTCTGAGTTATTTGTGAACCAAAACATCAAAAGTCTTTCAAATACATTGAATATTAGTGAGATGAAAAAAAACAACATGAAAATGAAAATCGTCAACATAAAGATCTATTTTTATAACAGGAATTAACTAATTCAGACATTTAATGTGCTGGTATAAGTGACAAATCTCTTCCATGTCTCAGTACCGGTTAAGATAATGGTGTCATTATCATGACAATCATTTTTTTGCCTAAATGCTGCTTCAGAGACTTCATGACGAGGGCTAGTACGGTGAAAATCATGAGCTCAAAATATTGATTATTGAAACATATCAATATCGGCTTTCGCGTCATTTTTGAAAACGTAATTTGAACGTGGAGAAAGAAGGGCACGCGTTCAACGTGCTCGCGAGTGAAGACGTGACCTGAGGTGAGACCAGGGGCAGAGATGAGGAAGAGGAGGAGGAGGAAGAGGAGGAGGAGACAGTGCCATAACGAGTGACACGTGACACATTCGTACCGCTACACAGTAAATAACTGAGTGTTTCCAGGAGAGGCTGTTCTCACAGTTTGGGCGTGTCGGTGGGAGCCAGCGGCGCTCGGCCCCTTCGGAATCGGGCCGGTAGATCCACGCCGCTTTCACCTCCTGCAGGGTCGACATCAGAGCTCGGGTTAGGGACAGTGGTCTCATAGTAACTCACATCTTTAAGTTAAATAAAAGTTAAAGTCATGCATTCAAAACCCTTTTAAAAGCAAAAACATATTAGTATCAATGGTAAGAGTGCTATAATAATAATACTTCATCCATCCATTATCTACACTGCTTTGAGACAATCCCAGCTGACATTGGCCGCCAACCTATCGCAGGGCCTACTGGACTGCCTTCCTCTTTGCTGTGGCTCAGGAATGACAGCGGGGGTCGTCCACTAATCGACGGGTCGGTGGTTCGATTCCCAGCTCGTCCAGTCCACATGTTGAAGTGGCTTTGGGCGAGACTGTGAACCCCACGAGCTAGCCCTCATGGTGGCTGCAACCGGCAGCGTGTGAACGAGATGCATGGCAACGTGCTAGAAATAGAAGCGCTTTATGAATGTGTGTGTGTGTGTGTGTGTGGGTGTGTGTGTGTGGGTGTGTGTGTGGGTGAATTTCAACAGTGCTGTAAAGCGCTTTTAGTGGTTGATAAGACCAGAGAAGCGTGTTTATTAATGCTGTTCATTTACGATGCAAGTCCATTTAACTCTAAAGGGACTGATGTTGAATCCAGAAAGCTGCTGCATTACATAACATTTCACATTTTTTAAATATTTTCTGCTGAAATTGCACTGTAACTGCTGGACATGTGGCTCTTCACACACACACACACACACACACACACACACAGAGAGAAATGCAAAGGATATCACAAATATCTATTTTAGGGTGTTCAAAGTACTAGATTCATGTGTTGTCGTCCTCCACGAGGTCTGAACTGTCGGCCTCCTCTGTCTGAAGTGTGTGTGTGTGTGTGTGTGTGTGTGTGTGTGTGTTTCTACGGTCTGTGCTAGACTTGATCTACGGCTCCACAGCCGCCCTGCAACCCAACCCCGACACCCACCCAGCGACGCGGCTGTGAAACGTGATCGTCCTCCACCTGTGACTGGGCGAGTGAGAGCTGCTTTTTGGGATGTCGGGGAGGCCGGTGGGGTTGAGGCGGGGTGATGAAGCAGGCCGATAGACTACGAGTGGTCAGCAAACCCGGATTACAAAAGCACTGGCGCTGAACTTTTCGGACATCCCCTAAAATTTCCAGGCTCCAATCCTCGTCAGATAAGGACACAGCTGACGCCCGGTCCACCTCACCGCTGCCGCTCCCTCTGCAACACGCTTGAGTCCGCTCTGCACTCATTTGCCCTTAGACTGTTTTTACTGAGCTTTTATCCGAGTGGACACTTTTAACTCCGCTACTGTACCAAACATGAGTGTTTGAGCAAACACTAGAGCAGCTGCATGGGGACAGAGGGAATTTAAATCTTAGAATGTGGTTTTGGGAAGTAGCCTATGATGATAATAATAATAATAATAATAATACAGATTTCCCAAAGCTGAAGCAAAGAATTTAACGTCAATCTGTGGCTAGAAATACTTTTACCGGGGAAATCAAAACTCAGATAAATTTTTTGCTTTTAAAAGTAAATTTATTTTTATTTTCAAATGCAAATGACCAAGCAGTCGCAGCATCAGATCCGTGAAACGTAAATTTAAAAAGAGCAAATACAAGAACAACTATATTAATATCTCGACATCACAACTCAGAATATAACTAGATAATATTCCTATATTCATAATATCATAAAATCCTTAAACAAACTGACATATTAGTTGCATGATTACCTACAAAAATGTGGTGATTCGCTTTTTTTTTGTCCACACGTAACTACATCAATTTGACATTTAATGGTCTCGTCATATGATCAAATTACACGATCCTCATCTGGAGATAAAGTTTGCTCTATTGTCACTTGAATTTTCTTTTTTTTAATTCTGCAAATTTGCTGATGTTGATGATGTGATATGATCAAACTACTCAACTTCTGTTTCCAAGGTCAAGATTGAACTTGATTTAACTTTTTATTTTTGGTAATTGCGTGTACATTGCTTCCTGTGGTGGATGAAGTACTACGTACCGGTACTTAAGTAAAAGAAAACACTCAAAATTGACTTGAGATGCTTCGTGGGTTACACCGCTGACTTTGGTACAGAAGGTGGGGGGTTTGATTCCCGGTGCATGGCTAGAATCCAGTGTGGCCTACCTCTGATATGAGTGAAGAACTGAAAAGTATTGCTAATATTAAAGCAATAGTCATTTCAGCCCAGCCGCCCAGCCCTATGTCTCACTACAAAGCCAGGGTTAGTAAGAACTGTGCACCGCACGCCAGCCATGCACACACATGCCGCCCGCCCCCCGCACCACTCTCCGCCCAGGTGAGGTACTTACATGTAGCTTAAGTAGGTGACCCAGTGTGTTAGCTCCAGCACCCTGCCCCTCTACCTCAAATAATCCCTCTCACTGCCATAATCCATTAAGGAGCCCGCCACATCGGCAAAGTCCTCCAGGACCAGGCTGGTGGAGTCCTCACCAGAGAGCAGCTCCAGAGGCTCTGACGCCCAGGGGTGCTGGTAACGGTCAGGCTGAGGGGCCTGGGGTTCATCCAGGTACGTCTCCCTTGGTCCCTGCAGGTGCGGCTGGAGGGGCTGAGGCTGGGCTGGTTGGAACTTCTCGTAGGCCGGCACTTGGTCCTCGTCCTGCTGCTCGACGTGCTGCTCCTTGGCGGCGCCGCCGTCGCTGCAGCTGCCGCCCTCGCTGCCCTGCGACGACGGGGCCAGCACGTGGTAGAGGCTGGGCAGGCGGATGTCCAGCAGCACGCCGCTCTTGATGTACAGCTTGCTGTTGAGGTTGTAGAGCTTTTCGGCGATGTCGTAGCCCAGCATGACGGAGAAGAGGCGGGCGATGTCGCGCTCCTTCGATATCAGCATGTAGAGGCGCCGGCGGCGCCATGAGACGTAGCGGGAGTCCTCCTCGGCCGTCAGGGTCACCTAGGAAGTATGAATGAAACCTGAAACATCTGGGGCTTTGATCCCCAGCAGTCATGGAGCAACATTATTAAGTCCATCAATTCACTCTCTTTTAGCTCTGTTTTTGGTCTCCACCAGCTCCTGTCTCTTCAGCTGTGTTCACCAGCATGCTGCGGCCTCTGTACAGTACCTGGAACTTTCCCTCCTCGTTTGGTCTGAGAGACTCCCACTCTGGAGAGTCGAGGAACTGGTGGCGGTGGATGTAGTGCAGGAACTGGCCCTCCAACGATACGCTGATCCTGCGAGACGTTAAAAAAGAAAAAGACATGGATTAGGAAGTGATAATGAGGGCAGAGGTCACTGCAGGCAACGACATATTTGCATCAATATCCTTGAAAAATCTCTTGGAAAAGAAATATCCTCCTCCAAACTGTGCCGCGACCCAGTCTTTGTCACAGCAGTTGGCACATGCGCAGCAATCCCACCAATTAACACCCGTGTTGCTCAGTATCTGGGTCTTAATTACCTTACAAGGCAACTATAGCACACTGCCAGGGACAAGGGATCTCCACCAGGGAGTCCCAAGCTAAAAATGCCACCGTGCTGCCAGGACCTTCGGGGGCAGCTGTGCGTCGTGTCGGTGGCTCAAGCCCCGGCTCTCCCAGCCCACGTGTCCCAATGTCCTTGGGCAAGATGTGTGTGAGAGTGTGAGATATCAAATTGCTGTACAGTGTGGATGTGAGGGAATGGGTGAATGAATGCAGCTCGTACCGTTGTCGAGAAGGCTAGAAAAACACTATGCAGTTCATCTACTAACTGGGTGGCACATTGCTTATGGACAAAAGTATCTGGACACACCTGTCTTTTGGTCAGTTATAGTAAAACATCCAATACCCATGGTCTTGCAATAAGACGGCTCTACAGCCATATTTGGGGTGTCCACATACTTTTGGTCATGTGAACAGGAGACACTAAACCAGATGTTGATCGAATATCAATAGTGCAAATATTTGAATCTTGGAAAATGTGCATTCAATCTGAATAATAACACACATTTTGAATAACGATAAACAAGAACATAAAATTATATTAGGCCTACATCTAGTACACCACCACTTTAAATATGTGGGGAAAAACGAATGCATCAGCTTTGTTTGTTGATCGAAATTTGAGTTACACTCCCAGAGTTGTCGACACCGTGTCCAACTTTTAATTTCGAGGTAAGAGCGTCCACTCCCCCGTCCCAAGCACAAGGATATCGTTTAACCAGCTGGCACTCTGCAGGGGGACGGCACACTGGTGAGTCACAGACAAAAATACTCTGTTTACAACATTTCTCTTGTGCAGGCTCCAGGACTGTGAGATCTAATGCAGCTCCGCTTTGAGGATGTTTGGATGAAGAGGATACATTTCCTGTTACGGCCGCTGGCTGCCAACAGCCCCAGATGAGTTTAAAAATAGAAATCCAGTTCTGGAGTCGCCGGTTTGAATAGGAAAAATCAATACATTCTACAATATACCTGCGGTGGTATGCCTACAAATGAGTGAGCACTTTCTGGTTTAGTCTGGGATTCTGTGACACTATTATCTGCGACAACAAAAAATGACAAGTCGTAGCAAAAAAAACACTTCTAATCTTCTTGGAGATTAATCTTCTTCACAAAACTTTGAACACACACTGTAACTGGACAAAACATGAAGGCCTGTGAAACAATGCAAACCATAAAAGAAGCCATAGTATTAAAATCTGACTTACAAAGTGTTGGATGTTGTCCTTGATGTGTACAGTAAGTACACTGCGACATCCCTGCCGGGTGTGGTGCTTGCACTTACTGTCAATATTTTCAAATCAGCAATTGATCAAATGACTTTGTTGAAATGTGCACAGAGTTACTCACAAATAATCAACACCCACAACGCTGCTTGTTGCTTTTGCGGCTGCAACTTCACTGCTAGCTCTTCGCTGGCCCCACTGCCAGTGTACCGTTTACAGCTGCAACAGGCAGCTGAGAAAAACAGCTGGACTCTACTGTACCTGCTCATCACCAAGCAAACAGACACGATTAGCAACTGGCTAGAGAAAATGTTGCCGTTAAAGAACCAGATATTTCCCTCTGCAGGTGGTGGAGACCAAAAACAGAGCTAAAAGCGAATGGATATTGCCCTTACATTCAACAAGTGACCATAAATACGAATCTAAATGAATGTTAATGTTGCTCTGCAACAGCTGGATATGTAAATACGCAACCATTGGCAAATATGTCGGCCATTATAACTTAAAAGGTGATGGTCCTGAATGTGAGATGTTGTGTTTACAGCTTATTTTCACTTGCTCCAAATGTTCTATGGACACAGTTCGTGGCGGTGGTTTGCGTCACGTACACAAAGACATGCACACAAACACACACTCCCCCACCTCCCAGACAGCAGGAAGGAGAGCTGGTCGATGGGCGTCTTGCCCTCCACGGCGTACGTCTCTCCCGCCTTCAGCTCCACCACTTTGCTCTCGAAAGCCCTCGCTATCTCCTTGAACACCCGGACGGGCACGCCCAGCGGCAGGTAGACCGCCTGGTAGAGCGAGGTGAGCTCCTCGCTGCGTATGCCCTCCTGGTGCAGCCGGCAGAGCAGGTGGCAGATCTGGGCCAAGCAGGCCAGCAGCAGCAGCAGGTTCCAGGTGAAGACGTCCAGGCCGCACATTGTCATCCAGCCCCACAGGGTCAGACACGCCAAGGCCGGAGCCATGAAGCCGAAGATGAAGAGGCACCCGTAGGCCCCGCTGCCCCCCATGTAGCCCAGGAACAGGATGGTGTTGCCCAGGTGGTAGATGGCTCCCTCCGTGTTGTTGCTCCAGCCATCGCACAGGGGGGCGAACAACAAGCTGTCCAGCAGGGTCGAGTTGTCTGCGCTCATGTTTGAAACTCTTGACAAATGACAAGAGAAGAGAATAACAACGGAACCAGCAAGACTCTCCACCCAGTGAGAGTTGCTGCTATTTCTGTCAGCTTTGTGTTTGAATCAGGGCTCGATCAAAAAATTCTAAAAACGAAATAAAAAGTCAGAAGCAATTGTTTGTTCCCTCGACCTGCACTGGAAAAGTCGTCGACGTGAAGAAGTTCTCACGACTCTGTTGGCGACAGAAGCACAGCTGGAATGAGTTTCTTCTTCTTCTTCTTCTTCTTCCCCTCCTCCTCCTCCTCTCATTGTGTGTCCCCTCTTCCCTCCTCTGGCTTTCTCGCTCCCGTCTCGTCCCCTCGGTGTCTTCCTGTCGTCTGCCTCTCGTGCCTTCTTCCCTCTCAGCCGCCGGCCTGCGCTGTAGAACCAACAGCTGGAGGAGAAGGGGACGAGGGCGGGAGAGGGGGGGGTTGGAGGTTGTCGATAGAGCCCTAGAAGGATAACCATGTTTGGAATTGAAACCCAAGGAGGAGAGAGTGGTGGACGGAAAGCAGGCCCGCTTACTTAACATAACAGAATGAGAGAGGGAGCGAGAGAGAGAGAGAGTGAGGCAGGAAACAGGAGGGAGAAGAGGGGCCATGACAAATATCTGGAAGAGACTCGTTGAATGTCACACACATTTTGAAGAAAGCGGTTCCTCCAGAGCCGCAGCGCAGTTCGGTCAAACTCCTCGAGTTGTCTCCCAGGAGAGTGAGCGAGTGGCTCTGCCGGTGCATATTTAGAGACACGAGTAATGAAATGTGCAGAATGACAGCACAGGTCAAATTTCAGCTGTCAGCTGAGAACTCTGAAACCACACATGTCAGTGCATCAGAAATGTACACGCTCTGCTTTATGTTTACTTTTTTTTTTTTAAATTAGTGCAGGACGATGAACAGACAATAACATTAAACACATTGTCAGAGTAAAACATTAAAGACATAAATCTTTATTTAGAAACATGATGACCTATAGCCAGAAGCCAAAAACCTGTACTTACATAAACAATAAGAAATTTCCTTCCTGTAAAAATGTAGTCGGGGCATTTAAGAAATATGCAGGTGGAAAATAGATTGTAAGAGCTGTGTGATGTGGGAGAAATAGAAAGTGCGACTAATATTTCTGTAATGTGTTGAAACTGCAAGTACTACTAGGACGACGAGTCAATGTTTCGTGAATCGTGAAATATTTTTGCCATGTAGATGATTTTAATTTTGTCTTTAACATTCAGGTTGCAGCCACACGTCCTTTATTAGTAATTTATGAATTTGGATGTAAATCTTAAAATGTACGTGAATTAGTATCTGTGCTTTGGGACGATTGTAGAATGATTTGGAAGTATGTGTTCTGCATTATGGATCAGATAAATGAGGCTTTTTACAAAGGCATGCTGACTGGGGCATATGTTCGCATAACAATTAAAAACACATGACATGACAAACAGGAAATATAAGTGCATCTGATGTTTAGAGTTATTTCTCAGATTTGCTCCACTGCACACACCCACCTTGCTGCCATCAGGTGTTCACAACCCCGCCTTGTCAAACCAGATGATATCCCAGATGTGATTACCATAGACTGAAAAAACTTCAAGTCTTAAGTGATTAATATTGCAGAGCTTTTAAAAATAAACTACAACAAAGCTTATCAAATATTGTCCTACAACATAATCTTAATTTGTAACAGGATTAAACTTTGCCATGACAATTTAGTGCTACATATTCAGTTGGATATCTACTTTAAATACATTATGAACCTTACCAAACAATCGTGGTAAAGTTGAAATGGTAACCGATGAAGCCAGTTCCTTGTTCTACAAGGTGCAATCACTTTCATTAAGCATCTGTATGAATTTTAATCATCCCGTTACATTTATACTCTAGTTTCTAAAATTAAAATAGCAAGAGGTGGGGTCGGGTGCTCATTAAAGGGGCAAGGTCAATGATGTAGTGCTGTTCATTAGTCACACCACACTGAATACGTTTGCATAATGTCTCTCCAAGTGTAGCTTGCAATTAATCACTTTTAAAAACATGCAAGGTTTTTACAAATGAATGTGTGAAACTAGACGTCCACTGCCAGGCACACCTCAGTCAGTGACACACTGGAGGGAGAAGAATGCAGATAGGGCAAGTATTGACTTTGCAGGGGCAGGAGTTATTTTTATGCCTAAGTGCATACCAGGGACGGCAACTGTGGCAAGCAACCGATTCACAGGCAGAAAGACCTTCAAATGACTACACTATTAATAATACTTGTGAATTTCAAGCCTGGTGCAAAAATATTGGACAAAAACAAAACTTCTTGCATAGAACCTTTATTCAATTAGACATTTATCAGATATTAACAGATTTTTGGAGACTTAAAAAACATTTCCACACAAAAGGTCAAACCCTCACAGCTTTAGTGCCTCATTTCAACAATTCCCTTCTCGTCAAGATATAAATAAGAGGGGAGGGGGGGAGGAAGATGAAAGGAATAGCCAGGGTTGTCCGCCACTCGCACAGCAACACACTGCATGAGAGAGAGAACACAAGAAAAATACACAATGAGCATTTCACATTTCTCCTTGTACATTGGCATTAAACTATTCCAGAGCGTGAACAGCAGAGACAACAACTTCATCCTTCCTCATTGTTTAAATACACTGTTTATTTTACAAGAGCACGAAGGCTGAACTGCTGAGACAAGAGTCGAGCCTCGTGGCTTCAGGCATGTTTCATGTGTAGTCATGTAACCACGGATGAGACCTGCCCCCACACCACACACACCTCCCATCTCTGGCCCCGATACAGCATGTCCTAGTCTGATACTGCAGTAAAGCAGCATAACAATGGATGAAATCAGCCGTGGCCGAAAGACACAACTGACCCAGCAAGGGGAAGCTGTGAACAGTCTGGTGCACAAATACCTGCATCACTGCAAATATTCATGGTTTAATTTAGATTGGAAACTATATAAATTCACTGACAATGTATAAGTAATTAAGTGGCAAAAAACCCAACAACATCCGACAGGTTTCCGCATCCTGCTCCTTATCCGACATTAATACTACAGCAAACATCAATACTTTGCTCTCAGAAACACTAAGGCTTTGTTTAGACCTGTCAGCACAAATCAGTTTGGGGCAAAACTAGAGTGGATCTTAAAACGTTGGGCAATTTTTACCCAACGGACCCAAACCAAATCTGAAGGTTGTTTGAAATGCAATAGTATTATAATCTCGGAACTGGGTATTACCGCCCTGCCGAGTCGGAAATTGCAACTGGAACGCCCCTCCGATTCTGAATTCCGACTCAGAAGGTTGTTAAAAAAAACAAAACAACGACCCGACTTCCATCTACAAACGTGTAGGTTTGTGCGTAATTCTGGGTACTCTACAATACACATGTAAATTACGAAGGCCGACATCAAAACCTAAATATTTTTGACTAAAATCAATATATATATTTTAAAAGCTTCTTGTTCTTTAAAGTGTCTAAACATTTGACATCAACCGCTCACCAACAAGGCTGTTACGCTGCTACATGATTGGCCGATTGGATAATGGCATGGAAACACGTCTGCTAATTAAATGCTCATTCATTTGAAATGGTAAAACACATTAAAAGGCAACTCGCGTATGAATCTTTGTCTTAATTACACAAAGGTCAGTGTGATTTTAGGGACTATGGGGTTTGTACCCTCAGTGGATGAATCAGTCACAGCTAAGGGACACAAACAACCCAGCATGAGGTGATTAGTCTCAAACAAGTGGACGTGACCCAAAAGAAATATAAAGTTGCCCTGCGTTTGTTCAAGCTTGTAATGATAGAACGTGCTACATACCACACGCGCAAGAGGGGAGTGGTTAAATCTTGAATCCCAGCGCCCTCATGCAATCTTTGTGCGCGTCAATGAGGTCGGAGCAGTGTTCCTCGCCCTTTTCAATGATGCTGAGGGCGAGAGAGAAAGAAAAAAATATGGGGCATTAATGATTCATTTTTATTACAATGCAATGAGAAGCATCGGTTGCATTAGTAGTATATTATAACCTACCACGCATCTCTGACTTTCTTGGTGTCTGGACAAGCGCAGCATGGCTTCAGTGGCTTCTTCTGCTCGGTGCTCTCGGCCACATGAGCAGACTCCAGGCTGGCTGCGGACACGGTCGACATCTTCAGGCTGAACGGAGGAGGGGGGATACAAGGGGGTGCATTCACTTTAGTCTAGATGTCAAGAGAGGAAACTTTAACATGAGACAAGTGCATTTTCACTTGAGCACCTTACAATCTCATGTCAGGCACTTTTCCAGAATACAAAGCACAAGTTCAATCATACGAATGTGTGCAAATCCGTATGATTGTGCAAATCAAACACTTGATCCCATCATGTAGTTTTCTTTCGGGGTTCTTGTCTTATATACTGGCCCATCATCACAAATTAATACGGATCAAAGTGATGTCATAATGTGACAGTTTGTCTAATCCAAACAGGTTCAATTTACAAAATATCAATCAGAAGCTGAAAGTTGGAGAATATTTTGCTTTTTTTGAAAAAAAATTGTTAAAACCTTTAAATTTTAGCTCTCAACCTTGTAAACTGAGCACATTTGAGTTTTGGAAAGTTTGTCAGAGAAAAGAACATTTTGAGACATTGAAGCAGGAACAATAAGTCAGATAATTGTTAGTTATTTCCATCAAATATGGCATAAATTAATAGTTTAGCATACATTGCATGTATTTTTCTCTTTCACTCCAGCTTCTGAAAAGTCCATATTTGATGCCATCTTGTCTTAATACAGAGAGCATTGAACAACCAGCTGTGATCAATCAAAATGGACATTCTCAATAATTGTCTGACTCTTGCTTCTAGCATTAACCTCCGCACGGTGACCCTGGAGGAGGCCGGGGTGATGTAACACCAGCCCCCGTCCACAAAACGTCCATTAACCGGACGAGCATTGTAATTTATAAGTTATATAATTTGACATGAACCTGGTGGTGGATAACCTTTGATGTGAACCAGGGGAGCGTTACCTAATAGCAGCGTTAGCAGCGTTAGCTAAAAGCAGCGTTAGCTAAAAGCAGCGTTAGCAGCGTTAGCTAAAAGCAACGTTAGCTAAAAGTAGCGTTAGCTAAAAGTAGCGTTAGCTAAAAGCAACGTTAGCATGTGAAGTTAGTTAACGTTTGGTCGATTGCATGAAGTCCACACACACGTTCACATTTAAGTCGTGCCACGGCAGATAAACGACACGAATGCATCAACAACAGAGAGACGTGTCACACAACGGAGGGGTCAAAACAGAGGATAAGCTTTTTGTTATGTAACTTACGCGTGTAGAGGGGCCGGTTAGCAAAACACTTCAACCTTCACGATGAACGTAGACCAACAAGCTCACGTGTTCGCCTTTTTATACAAAACCCACGTGCCCGGAAGCGCCCGCGAAGCCTTCTGGGAAATGTAGTACATGCTGGCCAAAAGGCGGGAAGAGAAGAGGGGATTGAGGAAGTGTATCACTGCTCCAGGTAACAACAGGTAAACACAGGTGACACAGCACGACCAGAGAGTTGATATGAATGTACAGTTAGCTTGTTGAAACGCATATTGTGAAATTTATTCAGACATAATGTGTCTAGTTGTGACAACATATTATTTTTGTGTTGAGTGAAAGTTTATTTTTGGTCTCGAAAACATTAGTTTGAGAGAGAAAAAAAACAATCTGAATTCAAGGTCCACTCATGGCTCAAGTGCCAAAAGTGTACACAACTGGGGTTTTTTATGTAAAAAAAATTCAAATAAAACAAATCCTAACCATGAATATGTTAACTCTGGATTAAGGGGAGAGAGAAAAAAAATCTGTTTATATAACTACATTCTCACATTTTAAATCATCCCTGAACAATGAATTGATTATTAAAAGAAATCACAATATAAACTAATGTGTTCCTGTCAAATTTCAAAATGTGTAACTGTACAAGTGATATAACTTTGTATTTAGGTTATGGGAAGAAAAAAATAAAAGAACTGTGTGGGTTGAGATAATTAACATCAGTCGCCGCATTGCTTTCGTCCACACTGCCGAGTCTCTGTGGCAAATAATATTATATTCTTTGCTGTAAAAAATATATTGCTGTCGGGCACAATTTACTGCACAGTGCAGTGGCTTGGGAGTTTTGTAATCTGAAAATTATTAGTGTTCTGTCCGACAATACCGAAGGTGTGTGTGTGTGTGTGTGTGTGTGTGTGTGTGTGTGTGTGTGTGTGTGTGTGTGTGTGTGTGTTTTCACATGTCTGCTGCCTCCACAGTGCGTCAGCGCGGCCATGCAGTGCGTAAGCAGCAACACTGACTCACTTTACTCTGGTTCGGGGGCCAGCTGTGTGCTAGATAAACCAGCCAGTCAGCACATTGTTGGTTGATAAATATGCACCTTCTTTTATGAAGCAGTCGCCGCAGATCTTTGCTCTGCTTTCCACGGGATTATGAAGCCTTATAAGTGTGGTTGAATTAACAATGCACCAAGTGGTATTTAAACAAAAATTCACCCTGAGTCCGGTCTGAAGTCTGATGTCTTTGTTTTGGTGTTTCCTGTAGAAAACCTGCCCCCTGATGGACGAGAGGTGCAGGGTCCTGACCGTGTGGCCACCAAAGCTTCCAGCAGCGTCTAGAAAAGCAGAGGTGTGAGCGCTCTTGGTCTTGTCTTGTCTTTGATTGATGTTTTCTATGTAGCCAATGAAGACGCTCCCATGTTCCGTATGTTCCAGTAAGACTCGTCCTTTTGTTGGAACAGCACAGTTGTCTTTGTCAAACACATACAACAAATCAAGGCAGTGCTCCAGAAAAAAGATTTTTTTTTCATAGTTCACATGTTTATTATGTCTAGAGCCCGGCCGATATGGATTTTTATGGGCCGCTGCAGATATCGATATTAGGGAGTACAAGATTTCCAATACCGATACATCGGCCGATATATATTTGAATCTGTCAATGATTCCCTAAGATGTCGTCACCAAACCCTTTATGACAAAGAAATGTAATTGAGGCTCGACGTTTTTAGTTTCACCATAAACTTTATCATACATAAATATAAAGAAAGAGAAAAAACACAAATACAACCAATTAACATCATTTATTTGACATAAACTGTAAACATAAATGCACTTTTTTTATCTCCCCTGCATTGTTTTATTCTTTACGATGTAAGATTTCATATCGGTCTGTGAAAGGCTCGTACAGACAGAGCCAGAGCAAGAGGGCCGTCCACAACAACTCGGGCATGTAGAGCGGTGATGCCGTTGAGACCCATTAGATCTGCAAATGTCACTTTCTCTGAGCAGCTGCTGTTCAGGATATCTAAGAGACTTGTCTCGATGACAGCACTGGCAAATGACCTTGTGCTCGTACGTGTAATGTCAAAAGCCAAGACGTTGGCCACAAACCCTTATGGTTTCTCCATCTGACGCAATATGCTGTTGTTTCCTTTAACCAAATACTTATAATCTTCCCTATTGTACATAACCATAGGTGAAAGATCACATGAATATTCTTTAAAATGATCATGTATGTCGTTGTAGGAAGGCAACTTGTTTTGAGACTGAGGTTGGTAGAAACGTTGTTTTGGCCCAGTCAGTCCTCTGTCTCTCAGCCAGAACTTGTTTCCAGAAAATGGATTATTCTGTTTGTATCAAAACAGCGGTTTGGATTTGATGCTTAACTGGACGAAAACGTACAATAGTTGTAACATCTGACATTTCCTGAACTGCTTTAATCCTGTGCAACGTCACAAGGGGGCTGACGCCTACTTCACAACATACATCACAGCGCTTCACTTGCCCAGAGGTACAGGATGTTTCCTGTACCTCTCTTCCATTGCTCTAAGATATAAAAAAAAAACTCCATAAATCTCATGAAATGTCACTCACGTTATTAGACATCTTGTTTCATCTCATGCACTAAGCTGCCAGCAGTTCACCTCAAACCCCCCCCCCCTGACATGACCCCTCAGTTAATCCCACCATGCTGCTCCATCCTCTAATATCATTTTTAGTGTAAACCAACCCTCCCTCCCCCCAAAAAACAAACAAACAAAACACGTAAAAAAAAAAGATCCAGATGAATAAAATCCCAATGTTCTACTTTGTAATCCTCGAATTGCAAATGTTTCATCTCCCCGGGGTGTTTTTTTTTTGTTTTGCGTCCGATGTGTGCGGCGCACAGGAGCTGGCGAGCATATGTACATCATGGAAGGCATCAAGTAACACGGCACAGTGTTTAATTACATCCCTGGTAGAGAGACGGCCCAGACTGAACTGAACTCGTCCGTGCACATGCGGGCAGATGTCTTGTTTGCATGACAATCATTGTGAACCCTCCACAAACCCCCACAGGCACACACACACACACACATGCACACACACGCACACACATGCCATTTTCTCCAGAATTAATGTGAGCTGGACCTTACCCACTTGACATGGCTTGATTTATGTGGGAGATGAGACACAAGACACTGAATAGTTGATGAGCCGGGAGCAAAAAGAAAAGAAGTGTGAGGGTTGGGTGGGGGCAGGAATAGAGCGAGAGAGGCTGACGGAGAGAGAGCGGCGGGGAGGGAGGGAGGCGGAGAGCGAGCGAGGGAGGGAGTTGAGAGGGAGGGTGTCCGCTCGCCTCGCTCCACGCAGCTTCAATAAGCTCCCTGAGGTCGGGAGGCTCCATGGAAAATTACCTTCTGACCAAGAGCGGGGGTCAGGACGGGTAGAGTCAGCCTCCCCCCGTCCCGCGGAGAAGCAGCGGCAGAAGAAGAAGAAGAAGAAGCAGAAGAAGAAGCAGCGGCAGCGGCAGAGGGAGGATGCCGCCGCGTGCGACCGGCTGATCAGAGGGCGACCGAGGTCGGACGGGCCATGGAGAAACTGAAAGGTCCCGTCGGGGGATGCACCATGGCCACCTGTGGATGGAGAGCCCTGCTCCTGCCGCAGCTGAACCGACAGTCTCTGTACTTGTACGGCAGCGAGGTGGCCGTGGAGCAGGAGTGCCTCCGACAGCTGCAGAGCGGAGTCTTTGTCATTCACCCTTTCAGCCTCATGAGGTACGTCGGACAGATTCGGGACGGTCCCGTTACAGGGGAGACTCTGACCCCCCCACTGTCGGTGTGATCACATCTTTAGAAGTTGTGTTGTTGCGATAAGTTTTTTTGTTGGTAATCCTATCTTTGTCTTGTCTTATTGTTTTATCCTCATTAGAAACGGAAATGATGAGTTGATTAATTGATTAATTGATAGAAAACGATCACAACCAGTTTGACAATTTGAACAAAAAGATTGCACACGTTTTCTACTTCCAGCGTCTCAGTTGCACAGATTTTCTTCTTTGTCCAGTATTTTAGTTGTAGTAGTTTTTTTTTATTCTATAAAAATTTAAATAATCGATCAATTCATTGAGAAAATGACAAGCAGATTTATCAGGAATTAAAATATCCATTAGTTGCTCCACTACTGCAATTACTATTCTTCCTTTTTTTCACAATCACTCAACAATGCAATAATTCACTATGATACAGTAATGATTCATGTTGCCCTAATGAACATACGTCATTTGCAAATGTAAAAAAAAATAAAATAAAAAGGTTAATAGATTGATTAAACATCTAACAAGTAACCTAAGAGAGTCTAAATTATTATTAATCAGTTTTTCCCCCCGGGTGCATTTAAATATATCAGTGGAGGATTAGGATTAGAAGGTGGAAAGAAATTTAAAACCCCAGCTGGATCAAATGGCTTCTTTAAGAACACCTTTCACAGCCGACTGGCTGTGCATCATCCGTACAGCATTGTTATTATTATTAGTCAGTAAGGCGATCAGGCGGGGTGAAAACAGAGAAGGGGATAAAAAACAATTGGGGATCAGAGAGCAGAACGATATCCGAGCTGCGGGATTCTCGACCCCTCGGGGCCGAGGAGATGTGCAACTTACAGTATCAGAGATAGGGAAGAAACATCAGCAGCTCGCTGCAGCTAATGAGTCCTGACAGACGAACCGGGACACGGACCTACGTAGTGAACGAGATCTGAGGGGTTCTTCATCACGTGTTCTTGTTTTTCTCTCTCCTCTGCAGGAGTTACTACATCATGTGCATGATGGCCATCACGTTCCTGAACCTGATCGGGATCCCCATGGAGATCGCCTTCCTGGACGGGACGAGCGGCCTGGCGTGGGAGGGCTTCAACGTGTTCTCCGACACGCTGTTCCTGATCGACGTGGCCCTGAACTTCCGCATGGGCATCATCGCCGAGGACAGCGAGGTGGGTACTCTCCCTGTGTTCTCAGACACAATCTGGGAGAGCATAATCCCTGTGCAGACCAGCGCATACAATCCACCTCTGTGCCATCTGTAATCTACTCACTACACGAAAGGCTAGATTAACAAACTTGCCCCTCCCTCCCCGCCGCCGCTCCCTCATCTCTCTGGACACGGGGGCCGAAATTGGCGCCTGCTCGTTTGATTTTATAACCGGGGATTATTGTGTCGAATTGAGAAGTATGACATTTCCAGTTAAGTATCATTGCAGACTATATCCTGTTTGTTTGTTTTTTCATCTGCATATGCTCCGGCACTCGTATCTTGGCAATCGCAAATTGGCCCATCTGTGGTGTTTACTCTGGACCGCACGGGCATCTGGTTTCGCCGGATTTATTCTCCGTCCGTTTGAAATATTCATGCATGCGCAAACGAAGCTGTCAAATTAATCCAGATTTTTCTGGGGAGGGGGGGTGCGGGGAGCACAATGCTAATCTCATCTGACACCACTGTCTCCTCTCATTTTTGGACAATCTCCCCCCCCCCGCAAAATATTGGTTCGGTTCAAAAGTGCTGAATTATGCATCTGATCGCTCGCTTGCACGGGTGTCGTCATCCATCTGCTCATTCTGCTGCTGCTTCCCTCTGTGATCCCGCAGGAAGCTATTCTGGACATCAAGCGGATCCGGCTCAGTTACCTCAGGACATGGTTCATACCGGACGTCATCGCCGCCTTCCCGATCGGCTACATTCTGCTGTTTGCGGTAATAACCGTCATGAACTTGTTGAGGCGGCAAAGTGCAAAAAACTGTTTTTTCGTGCACTTAATTTTTCATGGATTTGTTCGTGGTTTATAATTAAAAAAGCACTTAGAGCAGTCAGAAACGGGCTTAACAGACCCCGTCATTAAAGAAATAGTTGATTAAAATGTGATGATGGCTTAAATGAATACAAAAGATAATGAATATGCAGTGCCTGAAAAGAAAGTAAACAAACCTTTTTTTATAATTTCACCGTCCCCCAGGACTTGCACTACCACAACGACGACAACCCGTCCAAGACCAACAAGATGATGCGGATACTGATGTTCGTGCGGATCCTCAGCTTGATCCGACTCGCTCGAGTGTCCCGGCTCGTCCGCTTCTTCAACGAGGTGGAGAAAGTAAGTTCCCAAAAAGACGCCGACCGACGTCGGCCCTCGAGGGCTCTCGGCCTTTCTCCCGCCCCGCAGATTACTTAACCAGACCTGGTCTCGGATGACGAAAAACGACTTTGACCACCTCGCAATGTCATTTGTAAAACGAGAAGACGGCTCGCACTGTAGCTCCATCGATCCATCGTTCACTCGCCCCTTCTTTTTTTCGAATCACGTGAGCGCAAAACGTGAAGAGCTCGAACGGCAACAACAGAAGCCACCCGAGGGAAAAGTAAAAGGGATTTTTACATTATTCTCATCTCATCACGCGGCACAACATACTCAATCTTGGCTCTCGTGCATAATTTAATCATCCAGTGGCTGAAATAAATGAGTTTCTACCCGGTGAACTTTCTGGTGGAGCCGAGGAGGAGGTTGCTGCAACCTCTCTCTCCTTGGCAACGCGTTGAGCCACGCTGAGCCTCTTCAATTGTTTTCAAGGTTTCTCTCTATTAGTAGTGGGTGTTGAGTCACTGCACCTTAGGCCAGTGAGAAAGCATATTGATTCACTGTGCTAAACACAAGAGATATTCTGATTTTGGGTGAAGACGTGAATGATCCTAGAACAGACTCAAACCCAGTGAGCTGCTGTAAAATGGCACATAATGTATAGAATAAATAACGCGTCACATGTTTTCGTGACAGGTGTCGAACGCAAACCTGGAGGTGGTCCGCCTCTTCTTCCGCATCCTGTCTCTGTTCATGATGATTTTCCTGCTGTGTCACTGGAACGGCTGCATCCAGTACTTTGTGCCCATGCTGGAGGAGTTCCCCTCCGACTGCTGGGTCCGCAAGGAAAACCTGATGGTAAAAGTTTGTCACCGATATGCCTCTACAATCGCTTTCATTCACGGCCGTCAAGATGTTGCTCCTCGGTGAAAGCATGATAACTCGCTCAGTCGCACAGGCCCCAGATCTACAAAGTCACCACTAATGGTAGAATATTATTTCTCCCAGAATGCCACAGTGATCGTGAAGTACTCCTGGGGAGTTTTCCGAGCTCTCTCCCAGATGATCGCTCTCTCGTATGGCTCCATGGACGCCCCAACGAGTGAGAACCATTGATTTTCTTTCTTCGTCCGACACTAACAGCATCAAAGTGCACGAGTGTCATATTTCCACCTGCAGATATAAATACATTAAACTAGCTGGTTGTGTCGCCCGCAGATTATGTGGAGATGTGGATCGTCATGGTCAGCATGGTGTCCGGCTGTCTGATGTACACCGTCCTCGTGGCCAACGCCACCGCCATGATCGCCAACACCGACCCGGCCGCCAAGGAGTACAAGAGCAAGGTCCTCATGGGTGACAATTACTGTCCACCCTCAGCAAATACAGCTCATTACAAAAAATAACAGGTTTAATAAATCAGTCAGGATTAACTCATATTTATATTAATTAATATTGACGATCTTTTATTTGTTTTAAAACTCAGGTTACACAGAGTTTTATACAGGGCAACCAATTAAAAACAAAATCATAAGATTAAAAGATTAAAACCAATCGATGGAAATAGGAATAAGAATAGTTTATTTGGTCATATATATATTGTATATAGAAGAGGCAAATAATCATTACTGACATTTTAGACATTATATTATATTATATTTCAAAAAATATTAGTTAACAATATAATTTACAAAATTATATTCACAAAAAAATTGTACATACTGTCTCAGTAATAAAATTTATTTGGAGTGGAAAGGATTGAAATAAAAAAATCATGCGTTTGTTAATTATTTATTGGTCTAGTTATTTAGTTAATTTAGGGATTGAGATTCATATTTTTCATTTGATACTTTCTTTTCATGAATGTAGTTTATTATCTTAGAGTCTTCAGTAGGATAGTGACCAGTGGGTTTTAGCTTATTCATGTCTTGTTAGGTTCAGTGGCATCTCTGAATTCAACAACTGTGATATGGAATTATGACACGAGTCAAAACCACCGTGACTCTCCCGCAGATGAGTCGCCTGGAGCACTACATGGGCTTCATGAAGCTGCCGCCCGAGCTGCAGCTGCGCATCAGCAACTACTACCAGGCTCGCTACGGCGGAAAGTGGTTTGACGAGAAGGACGTGATGGACACGGTGTCGTCGGCACTCAAAGAGGTAAAAACGCTCGTCTCTGGGCCGCTGGGCTCGATCTAAAGTCGAGGTTTTTTTATCGATCGATTGATTGATTCCTGTCTACGTGAAGTGGTGCCGTTCCTCCAGGGCGAGTGTGTGTCTCAGAGGAGGGAATATTGGAAGAACTTCACCTACGTCCAGGGTGCATGGAGAAGGGGAAAAGTCTGAAGAGGTATAAAAAAAATAGAATCCAGGTGTGGAATATATATTTTTTTACCTCTTCAGACTTTTCCCTTCACCATGCCACTTAGAAGCCAACTTTTTGAATTCCCTGCTCTTCTTCTTCACATATGATGTGTGCTTATTTTGATTTTCATTACACCTGCAATTAATTGATATACCCAATAAAAGATATTCTAATGACAACGAAAGAAAAAAATGAATAAGCAACAAATTCTCACACTCGCGAATCTTCTGTCGATCAACTAATCATCTCTGCACGATTGACAGCAATATTAAAATCACATTAGTGCAGAGTGAGTAATTCATAACAGCAGTAAAACACTGATTCTGATCGGAGATGCATTTGGTTTACAGTGTTTTATGCTCATGAGAAGATCTTATGCATGTTCAAGGTGTCAGGGTAACACAGAAATGTAACTAAATTAAACCCACCCCAATATTAATGTAAAATCTCACGAATATAAACTGCACATTTTATTTTTAATCTCCCACTTTTAACGTCACACCTGGATCTGCTTCATTGCCCTTTAGTTCCTACTCTTATTCATAATAATTATTTCTTTCTCGTGAAGGCAACCATGATTTACAATCAGTTATATTCACTTTTTTTCTTCTTCCAGCAAATCCTGACGGTCATGTGCAGCCGGCTGCTGAGAAAAGCGCCGTTGTTCCAGAACACCACCGACAACTTCCTCAGCTCCGTCCTGCCCAAGCTGGAGTATGAGGTGTTCCAGGAGGGCGACGTCATCGTCCACCAGAACATGCCGGGCGACCGCATGTTCTTCATCGACCACGGACAGGTCCTCATCGAGACCGACTCCGACGACAGGGAATTGTGCGACGGAGACTTTTTTGGAGGTGGGTAGGATTTAAAAAATATATCTTTATCCATATCTAGAAAATGTTCATTTTGATATGGAAAGTGGTTGTCAAACAGCGAATTTGGAGGAAGAGAGAATGAAGTGAAGGAACATCAGATGGTTCCTTTGCTTTTACAACTTTTGTCACAAAGTCTGAAGCTAAATGAACTGGAGGTCAGACTGATTTAACTGTTATATAATTAATATAATCACGGAACACAAGTAACAAAAAGTACTACAAGCCAATCTGTGTTTACATCTTTGTGTTTTTACTGTGTCGTTAAATACTTTCAGGAACATTAATCATTATTTTCATAAAGCAGTGTCACAATACCAACGTGTATTTTTTTTAAATATATGCTTGATATAGTCTGTGTGAATTTGACATTTGCTGAGTCATCACCGTGAACGTCCTTCTTTTCACCACTAGTGTGTGTTCAAGGTATCAAATGAATGTAATAACCAGTTGACTCAAATTACAGTAGATAGTTTCCGTCTCTCAGATTTCTGCCTCCGCCCCAATATGATGTACAGTGAACCTGAATAGAATTCCATATGGCGCTGAAAGCTTTGGATATTTTAAGAATAAATATATTTTTAAATGCAGTAGTAGCTGTATCGTTGTGGCCGTGTCGTGAAGAAACATATGAAACACAGATTATAGCATCTATGATTCACTTCCTTTCACCCACAGTGCAGCTTTATTAAAAAAAGTTTTAAAAAAAACAATGCACAGAATGTTTTGTCAGTTTTTATGGGACTACTTTGTTGGAAATTAGTTCCTGTTTATTTAATAATACGAACAGTGAAATATTTTTTTGCGTTGAAATCATCATCTCAGAGAGATGAAGCCCTCTGGCATCTGAACAGAGGTCATTTATCACGGGGTCGTAAGCGTTTTATGCCGCTGTCATCGTGCCAAACTCCATTTAACAATCTGTCCAATTTTCCCTTCTCGTAAAAAACAAAAAAAAGCAGTTAATAGTTAGTTGCATGCTGCATAATCCACAGACCTCACCGTGAACTCTTATCGCTGGAACTACTTTTCTGCCAGAGAAACCGGCCCCTACGAAAAACAGCTGACAGCCTCTTCTGTGGCTTAACTGCAGAAACATGGATCATGTTTCTAGGAAAAGATGTTGTTGTTGTTGTTGTTGTTGTCATTTTTAACATCTTGTTGTTAGCTCCACAAACAAATATCAATGTATTTATTTATTCTATTGCTTGCGAAAAATCTAATATAGATTTTATAAATAATATTTAATATAATTTCTAATATATATGATGATAAAATCCTCAAAACAGATACATTTAGATTAACAGATACATTTAAATACATTTGTATTATAGGCAAAGGGGGATTTGTCAGCTCTTGTCTTACATTCACAAACTGTTTGTTTGCATACTGTAGCTGAGCAATGATAGATTTTTTTTTTAATTATTATTCACTGCCAAATTAATTTTCCCCCCATTCGTGGGATTCATTTGATTCTCAGGCTGTAAGTGGGGAACAAGTCTTAATCTTTGCGGCGGCAAACGTCGGCCGTGTTAAGAGCTGAGCAGGATTTCCCGAGAAAAAAAAAACAACTCGGCTAAGTCCGGTTATTTTAATTTGGGATTAATTGTCGGAGCTAATCCTCGTCATTAGGGTTTAACTTCGCTCATTAACCGCGCTCTTGTGGTTCCCTCTGTCCGTGTGTGTGTGTGTGTGTGTGTGTGTGTGTGTGTGTGTGTGCGTGCAGAGACATGCGTGCTGACCAAAGGCAAACATCTGGCCACGGTGAAGGCGCTGACCGACTGCCAGTGCTTCACCCTGTCCTGTGACGACTTCCGGGAGGTGCTGGAGGGCTTCCCAGATGTCAAGAGGGAGGTGGAAAAAATGGTTCCGCTCAACTGCGATGACGGACTTGTGTAAGACCAAAAAACAATACTACATTTTTTAGTTTTTTTTTTTATCTGCGGGACAGTAAGGCTGATTGTTGACACGAGTGGGACACTGGTGAGACGGACAGTCGTTGAGCGCTGACTCTTATTTTCCTGATCCGTCAGCTTTCAGCTACAAACGATGACCAGTGAAGATCCAGCGAGCGTTAAAGGGACCTTCTGTTTTTATATAGCTCGTAATTTAAGGCCACGGTTCCTATCGACGAAAATAATATTGTACTCACAATTAACTGCCAAGATCTGGGAACGCCTTTAACATTTCTCAAACAAGAAATAAGATTGGACAGCAAGAAACACGGGCAGTCAGACGATCGTAGGGTTTAAATTATTCAATTTAAACAACCCCCTCCAGTCACCTTTTAAAGTATATAAAAATAATCTGCTATGCCTAATATTTAGTTTAACATTGTTTACCCCCCCAAAAAAAGGTTTTAAAAAACCCTTTGAAATGGGGCTGGAAACCATCCACTGAGATTATGAATATTCATGATATGCAAATAACACAGGCCCCGCCCACCACAGCTGCTTATGCTAGGTTCACTGGCAGTGGAAGAATATTGCGCAACAAGATGTCTAGTGGCAACGTCGGCGAGATTCAGCCAACAACCTTTCACCAGCTGCTAATGCTAACGCTAACTGTCTGCTGACGCACCTGCTGTCCTCCCGTGGATGCTAACTGCTAACGCTAACTGTCTGCCGACGCACCTGCCGTCCTCACGTGGATGCTAACTGCTAACGCTCACTGTCAGCCGACACACCTGCCGTCCTCCCGTGGATGCTAACTGCTAATGCTAACACAAACTGTCAGCCGACACACCTGCTGTCCTCCCGTGGATGCTAACTGCTAATGCTAACACAAACTGTCAGCCAACACACCTGCCGTCCTCCCGTGGATGCTTTGTGTCTGCCGCACTGGAGATTTCCGGTTTCTTTGCCTCACATTTGCATATTCAACAGCGATTGTTTTTCTGTATTTGCGATTTACCAAATCTAGCTTGAACAGGATGCGTTTGAATTTCAAATGGCAGAGAAGTGACACAGAAATCTCCTCCTCCAGGAGAGGGATGTGAAAACACCAGACACAAGTCCCTAAAGTCAATGTCAGACATTTTAGAGGACTCACTTTTTGTGAGTGGAGGGAGACTTTAAATGTTTACCCCCGTTGTTCAAAAAGCCGATAAGGTTCAACCAAACACAGGCTTAAACTTTGACCTTCAAATTGTCATTCGGATCATTTGGCTAAACTTCGTCTGATCGTCTGTCTTCTTGTGTTTCTTCTGACTTTGCTGTAGCGATATATCACCCTGTTCCTGAATGAACATGGACGTCTGTACAAACTTAAAAAATCCGTCCAATAGATTAGATTAGACCGCGAGCGGTTATAAACTGGACTCGTGCTTTAAAAGGAAGGTAAAGAATCATGTCTGTCATCATTCCTTTTCTCTACAATGACATTTATTGGAAGCAATATTACACGAGACAGGTTCATGTCAAGTGTTAAAGCAATAAAATAATAATAATAAAGCTGCCACTGTAACATGATTACGAAAACAGCACGTTGTTTCCTTTCACCCGAACACGCACACGGTGCCGGAGGCCAGCCGGTGTTTGTACTCGTAGAGGTAGTACGAGGCTTGAGGGAAGTTGCACTTCATCTCCATCCTGCCCGGCACCACGTGGACGGCCACGCCCGCGCCCAGCCCCTCCTGCAGCTTCTCCAGCATGCGCGAGGCCAGGTAGCGCCGCGCCCGGCCCGGGTCCTCCTCGATGGAGGCGTACACCTCGGGCGGCGGGTTGGGCATCTTCCACTCCAGGTCCACGATGAGCTGGTGGATGCGGCTCTTGTCCAGCGAGGTGGGCGTGTCCCGGTAGCACGCCACCACGTGGGGGATCGGCGCTGCGGACGCCACCGACAGCAAATTGTTGGGCTGCTGCTCCTCCTGCGCTCCTTCCTTTTCTTCCCGCGTCTCCTCGCCTTCCTGCACGTCCTCCACGCCGCCCACGGCCGGGTGGAGCATCACCGCCCAGCGCAGCCAGTCGTAGTTCTTCTCCAGGGTCTTCAGGATGCTGGCGGCCGCCTGCTCGGGCGGCGCGCGGTCCTGCACGGCCTCGCCGAGCTGATGGCGGATGTCCCCCTCCGCCTGCTCCAGGAAGTAGCCCAGGCAGCGGCCGCCCGTGTTCTTCATCTTCCTGTAGAGGGCGCCCATGCGCTCGGACCAGGTCTTCATCAGCAGGGCCTGGTCTCGGCCCGTCAGGGAGGCCTGCGTGAAGAGACACAGCAGCCCGGTGCCCAGGACGAAGTTTATCTGTCGAGGTAATGAGGAGGGGGAAATGAGAGACGAGGAGTATTCAAAAAAATGGCCATGGGAAGTTTTTGAAATGGGTTATTTTACCACATGAATGTGTTGAATACCCAGAAATCCTTCAAGAGAAACGAACCATTTGTCTTTTGGCTAAATTTATAGCGTGGAAACAGATAAGTCATTTTTATGGTAACAGAATAGTCGCTCGCTGCTGTTGAGGAAAACCTTTTTGATATACAGATCATAATTTAACTCTTTTTTTTTGATTGATGTTTTTCTCCTGTTTTAGTCACATTTTCTAATTTTGGTTTGACGAATCTGATGTAGTTTAAACATTCAAATCAAGCCCGAAGCAGCTGCAGTCAGTCGTGGCTGACACTGATATTGTCTTTGGTAAATACACCAAGCCATCTGGGATTCTTTTTTTCCTTTTTTTCTGGCAAACGCACTGACCTCAATAGTGTTTCCAAATCTCATTGCTACGGCAGAACAGGGGGCTGGTTGAGACTGTCTGTCCGAGCTCCTCTGTTCCTTCAAAAATAAAGCTCGCAGATGTCCCAAACTCATTTCAAAGAAAGAAAGACAGAAAGGTTGTCCAAGGTTTCAGAGCCAGAGTCGGTGTCTGCGAATCTATCGGTCGTGTTGCATCAACCGGGCATATTCAAGATGGAGTGGGCGCTTATTTTAGTTTTGTATTACTCAAGTAAAGCACATAACGAGAAAACTCTTAACAAGCAGCCATCAATAATCACCAAATTTAATAAACACGCACGCCTGTGAAAAAAACCCAACCTCAAATCCTATGATTATGGACGTTATCGCACATTGAGCACATTGAGTGACGTCAAGCCTTTTTCTGACTTATATCAGGAAAAACGCTTAATGTTAGATAACGTGCATAACTATAGGATTTCTGATTTGATTTTTTCACAGGGTGTACGTGTTTATGACGAAGCATTTCCGGGAGAAATTTGGAGATTACTGATCGCTGCTTTAGCACATTGAGTGACGTTAAGGGTTTTAGAAGCGTTCCCCTTAAAGAGTTTCCCTGATTTTTCTTGTGCCGGAAGGAGAAAGAAACACAATGTCAACGCGACACATAAAACTTATCACCTTGCAACACTGTTTATGCACGATAAGTTCTTCAAGGTTAAAGCAACAGCAGCAGTTGCGGGTCCTTTGCTCAACAAGGTCGTGGTCCTCGTCACACACAGAAGTCCGTGTTGCGTCGAGTTGTTTTATTGGACAATTTCACCGAGGTTCGCTCGGAACCGCGGCGCGACGGAGGGGTGGGGGGGCAAATTTAACAATTTCCTCGCGCCTCAGTGGAAAAAGCACTTTGGCTTTGAACTTTACTACTGTGCACTTGTGCAAATCGGGGTCACGGTGCAAAAGACAAGTCCAGACAAATCACTGCTTCAGAACTGGATTTCAAGCAGCGACCGCTGCGGCATTAAAGGCTAATCCACCGAGGCCGCTTCAGCCCTCACACCCTAAAGCCCCTCGACTCAAGACCGATTTGAGTTTCTAAGCTGAAAACGCCCCTCCGGCCTCACAACAGCCGCTTCGACAGCACAAACGCTTTGCACGGCCTTTTACGCTGCCCTTCAGAAACGATCCCATCACCGACAAAAGGCATGCATACAGTTCTATGTGTAAGGTGATTGCATCATTATTTTATTACACGACGAGCGACACTGCGACTGCTGCAGTGTCCGAGGTGGACGCTCGTTATGTGACAGGCCGTGTCTTGCCCAGGGGGTGGCACAGAATGACAGATGGACTAACGGACATGCAGTGACTTTTGATTCCAAAAAAAAAACAAAAAAAAAGTGATTGTACCATCCTGTCCTTTGTGCTCTAATTTTTTTTCCACGTCAGAGCAGAGCAGCTCAATTTGATCCCATATGTCCCAAAAAAAAGGGCAAATGTGTGATTTTTGACATTTCATCTACACCCCCAGTTATACAATGTTGCCTCCACAGAATACTTTTCATTCGAGGTTTAGCGCCTGCTCAGCCACCGCAGCACTCTGTCAGTGAGTGGATCAAAAAAAAAAAGTGATTTCCTTTTTTATTATCATTTTTTACAGTGTAGGCAGAGGGAGGGAACTTGCCAACTCAGCTGAAAAAGACAGACAAGAAGGTCACAGCTCTGCTGTATTAAATATTTAGTTTATTTTCATACCAAAAAGATAGATGCAGCCCCGCGTACCCCCCCCCCCCCCCCCCCCCCCCCCCCCCCCCACCCACCCCTCAGGACCTCGATGTTTTTCTGTCACATTTATCTCTTTGGTCTGTAAAAACTGAATATTTAATCCTGCTCAGCTGCATTGTGCTTTATTTGCCTGTAAACTTTTCCTCTGGGATCCTTCGTGAGTGTATTTGCATTATTTTTATGAAACGCCTGCTGACATCACTGCACTTCAGTTCCATTTTTAAAGCATATTTCCTTCCCTTCATTAGAGGAGGATGTTAGATCTCTGCGCCTCCCACCCCCCCGGCTTCTTCCTCCTGCTGTTGTTAAGCGGGGATGCGTGCCTCTGTATAATGACTTTGTAAGAAAGGAGACAATTATAATTTAATGACCCCTGTAGGGAGCTAAGTTAAACACAGAGCCCCCCCCCCCCCCCCCCCCCCCACATTGGCCCCTGCTCCCCCTCCTGCACCTCTCCACACCAACCTTCACGCAGAACTCCTTCAGCTCCCAGCGTTTGGGCTTGCGCGTCAGTATGACCTCCTCCAGCAGGGTGGGCTGGTCGGTCAGCGCGGACACGCCCATCAGGCGGCTGTAGAGCGCCGTCAGCTGCCGCTCCAGGCGGTAGTCCTGCACGTACTGCAGGAACACCTCCGTCTCCTTCTTGGTGAAGTTCGCCTGGGCCCTGACCTGGAACGAGCAGCGGTGCGAGGCTTTTTTTTTTTTTACATAATGTAGAAATATGAATATAAAGCTGCTGCGCGGACAGATTATGAGACAATGTTGGGGCCCTGGACACAGACGTGCACGGCCAGGCCCCCCGACTCCCAAAGGAACAAGACACCCAGACACGAAATGACCACAGACAGCAGCTTGTGGTCCGGGTGTGTCTCATGTTAGACATTTTGCATCGTGTCTTAGTGATTTTGTGTCTTGTTTTGTCATCTTATGTCTCTCAGTGGTTGTTTTAAATCTCCTCGTCGTCATTTTGCAGATTCATTTTGCCTCCCTCCCTCGTTTTGTGTCTCTCTGTGGTCATTTTGCAGTCACTTGATTTCCTTAGCGACAAAGAAAAGTTCTAGAACAATTCAACTATCTCCGACACCTCGCCTCTGATTCCCTGCTCAGACTAGGTGGAGGTGGGAGGAGGTTTTTTAAACTCGTGCAAAGGTTGTTAAGGTTTTTTGATTCTGGTTCATTCGGGTGCACTTGCACTCACTTCTGCAGGTTTCTTGTGAGGGTGACGATGATTAGGCTTGTCTTTCAGCCTCTTTTCACCGATTTAGAGTTATGTAATTGCATCCTATGTAATGCAAAAACCTCACAGCCTATTAATATGAGGCTCATGGGACATCGTCAGTGATTTTAAAAATAATACAACTTTTATTTTCAGAGCTGCAACGACCTGAAAATGACGAATGCCAAAGAGGAAGTGCCGTGAAAAAGACGTAAACAAATTCTATCAGGATATTTTTCATTTTTTCTAAAACTGAAACACATTTTGCTGCGTCATGCTGATGAAGAGTCCCATTCATTCTTTTATCTTCTCTCCCCAGTGGAACACGAAACAGTGAAAGGATGGTGGTTCCTATTAACATTTAAAAATAATAATAATTAAACAGAAACTAAAAGGCATTAGCCTGTTAATGCCCACAACTTAACAGATGCTCCGGTCGTGCATCTGGTCGTATTTACATAATACACTCTGCATGATGAGTTCAGTCAGTCACGCACCAGTGAAGGGAAATTTAAGCGGAGTGTGTGTTCCTCTTTCCTTGTCAGCCTTGTTTGTACAACTACCAAGTTCTGCAGTTTAATAAACGTCCGTCTTGGCGGAGACGGTGGAGAAAGTTGGTCTCGTTCAAGGACAAGTTTCACCTCAGACAACTGCAGGTCGAACCGGCAACGAAGCGTCTGATCCCAGCATCTTTGGTTTTTTATTAATAAGAGGATTATAAAACATAATTTCACGTCTTTCATCAGAGGAAATAAAGTCCTCGAGCTGAAACCTGAATCCAAAGTTCCAATGTGCTTTCATTCAAGGTCAAGACATCAAATTAGAATGATGCATTTCATTTGTTTCTAATAGGTGAGAATACTCACCTATTAAATACTGTAATTCATCTTTTTATTGACTGATTTATTGTCTGGGCGTGTCAATAAAAATCAAATGCGAGCCAGACGTGTGATCTTCATGTTGTTTGTTTTCTCTATAATATATATTCCTTATATATTTCACATTGAAATTCACAATTGTATGGAATGTAACCGTAAAAAATGTTGTACTTAAAATGATTAATCAGCAATCAAACATGACATTGAACTGTTGAGCGGCTGCTTCACCTTCTCTTAACCTCCACACAGTAAAAAAACAAGTCGAGTAGCTGTTCTCCATTTCAACTGCACGTATCAGATTCAGGGAGACAGTTTTTTCCTCACCACGGCGCCCAGCTGGTAGTAGACCACCGCCAGGTCGTCCTCCAGCCGGTGGACCTCCCGGTCCTCCAGCAGGCCGTGACCCGAAGACCCCAGCTCCTGGTCGATGTGGTCCAGGTTCTTCTTGGTCAACTCGGTCTCCTCGGCTGTGGCGCTGCCGCCCAGATAGGAGCAGATGCCCTGGACCAGGACCCTTGAGCAACAAAGACACACAAGCCGGATTTACTTTGAAAATATGATGATATGAGCAATAACAGGTTGCCATGTGTGAAGGAAATGTGTTTGGAAAATAAATTCTCTTCCAGCTACTGTTGTGGCTTGTGCTCTACATATTGAGAGAAAAAACTCACCTCACAGTTTGCATGTAGCCCACTGGCTCCAAAACCTTCCCAAACATCGCCATGGCTCTGGAGCTATAGAGACATTTACAGTTAACTCCACATTCCTAATAACATATAATAAAAAATACTGATGTTGGTGTGAATCTATATTCGCTTCCGTTATACCAAACTTTAAACCTGCTCAGTGCTTTTTTTTTTTGTTACTCACCTCGGTCGTACCGCGTACAGGATTGTACTGACCTTTACAGTTTGTCCATGTATTTATACTCTCTCCTTGACAAACCCGTGTATCTGATAAGAAAACTACACACACCTACTGTTCTCTCTGAACCGGATGACTGAATAAAATAATGCATGATAGCAGCAAATTTAAAGAACAAACGTTGAGAGGTATCTATGGGGATATGAGACACCAAAAAAGCATATCTTGAATAACTGAATGAACTTTACAGTTAATTTTTTAGGAAATGAGAAGCAACCAATTAACTGTCTTATGTACTGATTATACTGCTGGATATATTATTACATCTTTTGGATATAAACCTTACTAATTAAAAATAAATATAAGTACAGTATTTCCATCTGATATGTATATAAATAAAAAGTCAAGTACAGTCCAAGTACCTCAAACAATACTTGAGTAAATGTACCAATTCAATGTGTTTTACACACATTAAGGCAAAAAGATGTTGGTATATAATATAAATAAACACATAACAAAATAATGATTGACACATATTAAAGATAGAAGATTAAAATAAGCTCAAATAAAATATAATGTTGAATGAAATGTCATTCTCTCGTCTTTATTCAGTTCGGACTGTAAAGACAGGGGGCGCCAGACGCGATGAGATAATTTGGACACGGAGCACAAGAAGAAGAAGCAACTTCCGGTTCAAACCGGGAAAAGCCGAGGCGCCAAAACTGAAAACTTATTTCTGCGCAGAGGAAGTAAACAAACGGCCCGTTCGGCCTCGGCACGAAATCATAATTGTTCGTACTTCTCTGGAAAATTATAGTCTCTTATCTGATAAAAATGGACCCGACGGCGCAGTTCTTCTCTAAGCTGAAGAAGCTCGCGGTGACTCTGGAGGCGGAAACTGCCGAACTGCAGCAAACCTTCGAAAACCGCAACGACGACGACGACGACGATGACAGCGGTGAGTGACGACACACACAAACAAACAAACAAAATATGGATCGATATGTCAATATGAGTTCCTTCTTATTTCAGAGAACACCGCGAAAGCGATGCGAGCGTACCACGAACTGAACGGTGAAGTCGGGGATCTGAAGGTACGACCCGATGGAAACGTTACACCAGACTCTGTTCATAAATCATAAATCATAAATCATAGATATGATGTTTTCAGGCTGATTCGTTAAAGGGAATAACCGCCACTTTTATCAAATACTACAGTTACTCATGTCGTCTGGTTCATAACAGTGGTGGAAGAAGTTCTCAGAACTTTTACTTAAGTTAAAGTAGAAATACGTTAATGTAAAAAAAAAAGAAAAACGTATTATTAATTATTCTGCATTTAAAATCCTACATAAGTCTATCGACAAAAAGTAACAGTCAAATGGATCCTGTGACTGATACAATTGATATTGACGATACTGGTCCATCAATGTGTACATACTGTACATACTTACATACATACATATATTTTTTATTTCCGTGTAATGCCAATGCATTTGGCCCAGATATTATAAGACGCCCCTTATTTTAACAAACGTACATTTTCTACAGGTATTAAAAAAGACAAAACATGTGAAGATGAAACACACCTTCACCAAAAAAGGAAAGAAAAACCTAAAAGAAATCTAATATGTAAGATGATCACATACAGAACTATTACATATTTATGTATTTATGTGATCGTGAGATGTTTGAGGAAGCTAGAATGAAGACAAAAACAAAATTATTGATTGACTGATTAAAAAACATTGTTGGCTGCAGTGCAGATGGAAGCATAAAGGAATTTCTACATGTATTCCTACGTCTACTACACACAAAGGTGTTTTTAATAATGTATTATTGAGCCTGTTTCTAACACACACCATCTTCGTAGCTGGTCAGTTTTGTGAAGAATATTATCTAAACACTGTGGGCCTGTTAACTTTTACACTCTGCTCTGTCCTCACACAGGGGCAGATCCAGGATCAGCTGGCTCAGCAGAAGACGCGGGCGAGCGAGGTGAGCGGCTTCATCGACGCCTGCAGGGTGATGCAGCAGAAGGTCACGAAGGACAGCCACGCTCTGAGGGGACACTGGGAAAAATATGGTTACCGAGCGCCCAGAGACACCCAGAGACCAAACAGTGAGTAACGGCTGAAGATGTAATGCATGATTATCGAGACCGTCACACTTTTTGACTTCTACTTGTTCTTAACTACTCGCTTAAGGAAACAACAATGTTCTCAAAATACTATTTTATTGCGGCTTTCTCTCACAAAGAAAACAAAGGTCAGGAGTCTGAGAACGAAGACGAAGCAGCAGGTGAAAATGAAACTAAGTCGGCAGAAAAAGATGAAGAGGGAAGCCAGGAGGAGGCTGGAGACGGTTGCGCCTCTTCACCAGTTGGGTTGCCGCCGCCCGTCATCGACGCACTGCGAACCCCACAGCTGTCTGACTTCGGTCTGTCCGAGATGCAGCTGAAGAGAACTCTGGCCGGGGCCGAGTGGTGCGCCGAGGTTCCGCCGATGCCCGAGATGAGCCTCCCTCACCCCGCACTCAATACGCCCGCTCCGCCGCCCATGCCCTTGACTCCCAAGTGTGCCCTGCGGATGTCCGACGACGACCTTCAGACCCCTCAGATGCACGACTTTGGCATCACAGAGCACACGATGTGTCTGAACAACGACTTCACCATGGATCTGCTCCGGAAGAACATTGAAAAGCCCCAAAGGTAGAGTTTGAAAATATGCAATATGATCTTTATTGAGCTGGACTTAGAGGTTACTCAAGAGTCTAGAGCCATTATACTTAGTGTCCTCTGCTTTAACAGACCATCACTAGACGAACCTGTGCCACCAGCAGAGTCGCTGAAGGAGGGTTTGTTTAAAAAAGGTATGAAACTGTCTTGACTAACTTGACTTTAACTGATCTTTACCTATGTTTTTCCTATACAATGTTTTCTCTGTCTCTTGCTGAATCTCTTCCTCCTCCTTTTACTTAAATTCATTTTTATCAAGGACCAGTTTCCTGATCAGGCATCTTAAGATTTAATTCCTCTGCTCAGTTCTTTATTTTCTTTAACACCTCCACAACAAGGTATACATAATGTTTGTTATTTCCCAACACTAGTGCCAACAAAAAATCTGAGATCTGGTTAAAAAAGATATTTTTCCATTGTATAACATTTAGAAATATGAACATGTTCTTTTCCGAAAAAATATATTATCGTTCATAGAAATTAATTACTTTGACCAGACCTTTGATACCAGCTTTGGCGGTATTAGTCTGACACGTTATAATAATGCTAAACTAGAAAATGTTTCTAGTTTTTTTCTGCAGTTTCCCTGATATAAATCGTTTTTGCAAAATTACTTAATACAATTTTCAAAAATGTCCCATAAGAGCATCAAATTTTTATACAACCTGTAATTATAGAATTTAACTATAAATTATACTAATACAATTACAAAAACAGAAGGCATTGACATAAAACATGTTTTGCTCATCACCCTACATCTCATTGTTCTTATTGCCATCAGCAGCAGCAGACTTGGAGTCCCCAGAGCCGCCTGTGTTTTGTACCCCGGGGTTAAAAATCAAAAAGACAAACAGTCACCGCAGCCCAGCCGAGCAGGGCAGCGGTGACCCAGAATCCCCCGGTCTCCGTGGACACCTTCACACCACCCCTGAGGCCCCAACGTTTCAAACCCCGTACGTGAACCGACTTGTCAGCACAAAAAAGGTATAAAGGGTTTGTGTGTTTAATTTTCTTAACTTTCTTTATTTGCTTATTATACACACACACACACACACACACACACACACACCAGCTGAATGTGCAGAGTTTGTGGCTTTTTGCATGTGTGTTCGCAGAGTGCACAGCCGCACGAGCCTGTCGACATGCAGGATGACGACGATGACGACGGCCACGCCTTGAAACTTCCGACTCGTAACGGAGCGACCGGCTCCAAGCGCACCTGGGAGTATGACTTGCCGGAGTTGTCCTTCACCAGTGCGGAGGACAAGCCAATGCCAGAGATGCCGAACCTGGAGTCTGTTTTGGGAAATTCTCTACAAAATGTAAGATCAAGCTCTGTTTTAGCAGCCAAATGTCACATACATCAAAGTGCAACAACTTAAACACATCAGCATCAACATCAACAAAAAAAGCAAACTGATCAAATCCACAAAGTTAAACTTGAACCTCTTTTTGAAATGTATTATTATTAACCTCTTTACATCCCAGAGAAGTGCGAAAATCCCCAAAAAGACGAGTGCATATGAGAAGGTGACCAAGGGGCCGACTGTCCACAGTCTGGAGCTGGACGGACCGACCCAGGAGTTCAGCTTGGGGACACCCCGCATCAGGATGGACTACCAAGATCCCAGCACCCCGGAGATGCCCGACCTCAGCTCTGTCACACAGGACATCTGTAAAGTAAAGTGTCGTCTTGTTCCGACTAAGGGCACATCTCACAACTGAGAAAACCGTACTTATAGTTTTGTCTTAGCCGATTCACGACAGACACATTTTTGTACTACTGTACCTTCAAAGGAAAATTCCTTGTTTTCCCATGTTTTTGGTCTTAAAGAATTTATAAGGAAAGGATTCTTCCAAAAATAAACATTTTTGGGTTAAAGAGTAAAATCTTTGGTTTGCTTGTTAGATTTTAAAAAGACTTTGAATGTGATTTACGTATTACCCAGGCTATCAAACCCAAATTTGTTATGCTATATGTCAAATTCAGACTTCCCATCATTGTGTTTCCTTCTTTTTTCTCTTATGATTTCATGTTATTTTCCAGCTTGTGTCCCAGGCCCAGTTGAAAAAGACAGAAGTGGCGGTCGTGCAACCAAATGTCAGACCCAAAACGATTAAAAACAGGTAAAAAGATGATTATTTCCCTCCATCTCGTTGCTTTACTTATTCTGCTCTGATATGATTCCTGCCTGAATTTTTTAAATCCAAACTTTAACTGTAACATGTCCTCGCCCCAGCTCTGTGAGTCTGTCCGTGGTGTCGGAGAGCGAGTTCCAGAGTTTACCCAGCTACCTGAGGCAGATGACTCTGTCCAACCTCAACCAGGCTGTCCACAGCATCAACCAGTTCACTGCGGAGTTTGAAGGTTGGTTCCACATCGATATTGTCTCCACATCTTGTTCGACTTGTTAAAGATTTAACAAAACTACATCACCGCTCACTCACCAGGCTAACCCGTACATTAATCTGTCACTGGATACGTCACAGAGACAAGTTTGGATGTGGAGAGTGAGAAGCCGAACCTGATGTAGAAACTGAGAAAGGTTCTGACGTGGCAGGGCAGAAATAATAGATGTCGAGTCATTCGACAGTAAGAAAACACCCCAGTCAGTACGCAGGAGCTGTCGTTGTACTGTAGGTTTGCAATCTGTGGCATCACGTGATGATAGATACGAGTTTGAACATCTAAAGGGGCCAAAAAAGTTTGCAAAGCACTGTACATGAACCAGAGAGCCACAGGTAATGCTTAAAGTTGTTTGTTTATATTATTGTGGATGGAAGGAAGCAGGAGAAAATAAAAGCAGACCCATTAAGAGCATTTTCTTTTTCAAACTTCCGAGCGGTAGGATGCAATCTGATCTGTTCCTGTTCTGTGGCGCCCCCTGCAGGAGAGAAGACAGAGCTGCAGATGGAGGAGCTGAGGAGGATTACCAAAGTGGGGACCAAGACCCCCGTGTACATCCTCTGTCTGACTGAGCTCAAGAGGCTGGAGCACGTCAGAGGAGCCAGGAACACGTCTGTGTACAAACTGAGCACACGCAACTAACGGGCTGCTGGGAAATGTAGTCTTATCTAGACTCACGAGGAACCTGCTTGACATCCGAGCTGCTGCTTTATTATGCCGTCATCATTAGGCAGCACGAAAAAACACTTTAATCCAGATTGTAAATAGTTCTGATGCAAGGCTAGTCAAATGTCATTTTACGGATCTGACTAGAAACTGACTTGTATATAATAAATCATAACATTTTCTGCTAGTAATGTGGCCACGAGTTCTCCAGAGACGACTAATCAGTTCAGTAGTTTTTGATTAATCCTGCTGACAGACAAACAAACGTCAATTAAAAAAAATCATTACGTCTTAGGCGGAGGAAATAAATTAAGGCATAAAAAGGACAAACCTTTACATCACGATATGGTCGTGTTAATGGTTATTGTTATGTTAATGTCTAAACATACACATATATTTTTATCACGTTACCAAAGCTCACCCCTGGATTTATCCCGATTCCACAGTGGTAAATGTTCCCGATACACATTTCCCAAATTTCATCAACGATTCAATCTTGACTTTTTATCAAATGTGTACGGGAAGAAGAATTGGAAAGTCCAAAGTGTTTAGGGGAAAAATGGAAATGAAGAGGCAAAAGGACGATAAAGTGAAAGTCAAATTGGCCAGAGACACAAAATGAACAGTTTCTAAGTAGTGAGATGAAAAAACAAAATAATTAAAGACACAAAAAAGCATCACAAAATGTCTGCAAAGACTCGACACAACCACAAAGTGATGCAAAAGAGCTGCAGGGAATAATTAAGACATAAAATGACATTGAGAGACACAATGCATAAGTAGTAAGAGAAGCTAAATGAGCACAAATATGCTAATTGTCTTGTCCAATCTGGGGGGGGGCTTCCTCTTGTGTTGAGAGATGGGGGGGGGGGGGGGCTTTGCTTGTCTGTGCCCCTCGACTCATTAAGTTACCAAGTTCAGAACATGTATTACGGCCCTGGACCAAAAGTTGGTGTTAGCATAGATTTTAACCAGCTAAGCTAATGTGAGTTGAACATCTAAGCTAGCTGATTAACAGCTAAATACGTTTTTGGGTTTTTTTACGTTTTCTCCAGCTGCCACTACTCTTTTCTTTTGTTCGTTCCTCTCATCCACGTCCCATCTGCACCTGCACTTGATATTTGATATCATATTTCCACCACACCTCCTGTGTATTTGCCCACGTTAGCTTTCACCGTTTCACCCGCGTGAGGGAAGACCCCGCCATTCCCGTGACGTCACCTCCAAACGGTCCAATCAGATCGTCGGATCCAAACGACCGTTAATGACGTCGCTATATATATATATATAAATATTTATTTATTTATTTATTTTCCTCCACCCTCTCGCCCGTCCGCCATTTTGGGAGTCAAACAAGCCGACGACCAGCGGCGCGTCTCTCCCTCCCTCCCCGTGGCCGATGTGACGATGGTTCACACGTGTGTGGTGGCGGGCTGCAGGAACAGACGGACCCCCGGCACCGGCCTCTCGTTCTACCGCTTCCCCCGGGACCCCGACCGGAAGCAGCGCTGGATAGCCGCCGTGAACCGGGAGGGCTGGGTGCCGAACGACGGCAGCCGGCTGTGTAGCACTCACTTCATCTCAGGTACGAGAAGGCACCGCAACTCCGAAACAACACACACACACACACACACACACACAAACTACACACATTCACTCACTACACACACAAAGTACACACACACATCCCACAGATGGAGAGATTAAGAATACGTTTATGATATTATATCATAAATCATTATTTCTAAAGATGAATATTTATGGATGGATCACACACACAGGACTCAACCACTGTAAAAACAATTCACTGATACACTCAAAGTGCAATAACCAACTGTGTAATATTTATATTTAGTCTCCATGTGCAACTGTTGCTACTGCTCTGTACATAGTATTCATTTATCTTTTTTTATTTAATGCTATTATTTTGTTATATTTCGTACATACTACTATTGCTTTTCTGTAAATGTCCCCATTGTGGGACGAATAAAGGCTTATCTTATCTTAAATTTAAGAGAGAACAATGGCATGTTGGGTGTAATTACAACGTGTAACACGTGTTATTTAGACAATGATGTAATATTTTTTCTCACACAAGTTATATCATAATCCATTTTTAATCAGCCAGTAGTTCGCTAAACAGTTATAGAAACCAAATAGATATTTTAGCTAAAAAAACAAAACAAAAAAAACTTATAATAAAATGTTTTCTGTGATATTTTATACTTATGTGCAATTGTTGGGCTTTAAATATTAAGATTAATTGATCAATCAGTATTAAAACTTTTATTCTAAAGGTTTACTTCAAGCCAAACTCAAATTCATTAAGACAAGAGACTGTATAACCTGTGCAGTAAATCAAAAAATGAAACTATTTTCATTATTTATTAATATGCATATTAATTGATTAGTTGTTTTGTATATAAAATGTTCATAAATAATGAAAGCTGCCTGTCACGGATTCCCAGAGCCCAAAGTGAAGTCTTCAGAAAAGTGTGTAAAGTAAAGTAAAGCTGTAAAGTCTCTGACCTGTTGTCTCACTTCTCCCTGTTTCATCGATATATTGTAAATATTGAGTGCAAAATCATACATATTATAATTTAACATGCCCTAAATTGTGACGCCCAAAGGAAGAATCAGACAGATCCTTTGGGTATGGGACAATGTACCAGCTCAGCCAGGAAAACAAAACATGGCTTCGTGCCCATTACAGTTTGTCCTCAAACTCTTCTGAGTGAAGTAGACAGTTTTTTGAGGAAGTGCCATGAATTGATAGTTCTGCTTTTCAGATTTTTCACCACCTTCCTGTCTTTCCACAAACGCAGGTAAACAGGTGAAGAATCCGCGTTCGCCGGATTACGTTCCGTCTGTGTTCACGGCTGCTCCCTTGTCCCCGGAGATGAAGGAGCCCGGTGCCTCGGAGGTCCTGGACATCAAGCAGGAAGCGCGCGTGGAGGCGGCCAACGCCTTGTTGTTCCTGCAAGGCCAGGGCGGGTCAGTGGTTGGGGGGGAGCGGGGCCGGGAGGAGGAGCAGCAGCGTCCCGAGGAGGAGAGAGGGCAGGAGGCCGTCGTGGAGGAAAGTCCATCCTCTTCCCTCAGCACTGACGACGATGACGACGACCATGATGATGAGGAGGATGATGATGATGATGATGATGAATCTGTGAGTGACTGCAAGAAGGGAAAGTTCGCCCCATTGTCCAATGCGGCCGTGAACTTTGACGACCTCCTGAGAGCCCTGAAGAAGGAGAACCAGGCACTCAGGGAGTCTGTGGAGAAAATGTCCCTCTCTGAGAACTCCCTGAGGAACGATGCGGAGAAGGTAAAGTTCTACACCGGCCTACCGAACTACTTTGTCCTGGAGACGGTCATGTGGCTGCTGGCGCCGCACATGGACGTGATGAAGAACGTCAAGCTCTCCAAGTTCCAGCAGCTGCTGCTGACGCTGATGCGACTCCGCCTGGACCTGCGCAACCAGGACCTGGCGTACCGCTTCGGCGTGAAGGTCGCCACCGTGACCAGAACGGTGCACCGCATGGTCAACATCATGTCGTCCACGCTGGTGCCGACCGCCGTCTTCTGGCCCTCCAGAGCCGAGCTCCGGAAAAACCTGCCGGTGGCCCTGCGCGCCGCCCACCCCGACTGCGCCGTCATCATAGACTGCTTCACGGTGCCGTTCGAGGAGCCGGCCTCCCCGGCCAACCAGCAGCAGCAGGAGAAGCCGATGGCGGTGCCGACCTCTCAGGAGGTGGAGTCGGGTTATAATGTGTTGAAGTACCTGATCGGTGTGGCGCCGCAAGGAGTCGTCACCTTCGTGTCTCGAGGCGTGCCGGGGAACGTGGGCGACAAGAGCCTGGCAGAGGGCTGCGGCTTTCTGTGCAAACTTCTCCCAGGCGACGTCGTGCTGGCGAGTCGCAATCTGGACATCGCCGATTCCGTGGCCGCCCGCGGGGCGCTGTTAAAAACCGCTCGCGGCCACCAAGGAGAGGCGAACGGGAGCTCTGAGCAGGGGGCGTCGTCGGCTGACACTTCCGCCGAGACGGCGAGCGTGCAGCGGCACGTGGAGAGGGTGATCTCCATGGTGAAGCGCCGGTACGCCATGCTCACCGGCCCCGTCGAGAGCCCCTTCACCGCGGCCACCGAGCGCACGTCGAACCTCTCCACCTTCGACAAGATCGTGCAAGTTGCTTGTGCCTTAAACAACCTGTGCATCTCCGCCGCTCCACTGGAGTGACGTGTACAGAAAACGCCTCGTGCTCCTCGGGCACTTGAAAATCCCTTTACCGCTCTGGACCTTATTCCATGTTCTCCCACTGCTTCATTCCCGTGTCAACACAAACTACCTTAACCTACCACCACAGAAAGTTAGTTTACACTAATCCACTTTAATTCTCACACTCGGAGAGTGTTTGTGTGACACACTGATACTTAGGGCAGGATGTACTTTGAAATGGGAGCTTCCCTGCAAGATCCAGAATCCACATTGCTAAATAGTGATGTCATGAAAGTTACGCAACGCGACTGACAAAGAATTGCAGACTTTGCAAAAGGGCGTTTTTTAAATTATTATTATTTATTTATGTAGGCTTCAAATGAGCACTGTGTGCGTAAAAAAAAAGTCGTCTACATGAGTCTTTTGTAAATACTGAGGTGTATAAACTGCAAATTGGCTGGTTGCAGGAAATGATCCCGTTAATCCCGTCCTGTTTGTGAGAGTCTGCAACTTTTTGTCACTCCCAGCAAACAGTTCAGCAGCTGACTTGACTGATTATTTTCTCCCTCTGTTGCAGAAAGTAGGGGGGGGGGGGGGTTGTTGGCTGTTATTTTGCTCCTCTGCTTATAAATCAAGAAGGACACACACACACACACACAATAGCTGCCTTTTCACCTTGCAGGAATAAAAACACGTCATGGTTAATGAGGGTTAATGATGAATCACTGGGCAATAAGATACATCGGCTATATTTTGGCAACTTCACACTTTTTTTTTTTTTTTGCCAGTCAGCCACAGTTTAAACACAAGGATGACGAGTCACGTGTTAATTTATGTGCTCGTTTCAAGTGGTTCTTTGAAAATTTCTTCCTGGTTTACTGCACATGTCGGAGAAGCAGATGTTCACTTACCTAGTGCAAATGCCATTGATTTTTTTTTTCCTGGCTGCCCCCTTTGCAAAGATTTCCAGAGAATGTTTGAGTGATCCCATGTGAGAACAGAGCAGGAATATCTCCAGAATATTCACGGCTAGCAAGTGTTCGCCTTCACCCAGAAGCAACCCCTCGCTTGAATGTTCCAGAAATGTTGTGAACGCCGGAAAATGTCCGGAATGACCCAATGCTCTGGACATTTTCAAGTCTGAAAGGCGCTTAAGTAGGATTTTTCTAGTGAAGAAGGAAAGAAAAGTTTTGTTCACTGTGTTTCCAGGTTCGTTTCGCATAAATATCTTTAGTAGCTTTAAAGGGATAGTTCAGTGATTTTGAAGTGGGGTTGTATGAGTTACGTATGCATAGTTTATATGTTACCTCATGGAGATGGTGATCAGCGATGTCATTTAACGGAGTTTGGAGGAGAAGTGGAAGTAGTGAAAAGTCGGAGCTCTACTGTTTCAGAGATGAACCACCGAAAAACGTCTTTTTCGCCACATTTTAAAATGTTACCTAAAAAAGAAATATATTCGTTCAATTGTACGCTAAAGGACGTATTTTTTTCACTGCTTTAGTTTGCCGCCAGAAAGACATTTGCACTTTTTTTTCAAGTGTACTTTGGCCGTGTGTTACTGCGGCAACTAAGTAACCCCCTTAAAAATCGCTGAACTATCCCTTTAATGTCACATAGCACAGAGCAGGACAAACTCATGATGTGGCCTCTGCCGCCCGCCACAAAGTAAAAAAAAAAATGCACAGGCAGGCGTTTGTGTACTCGCTGCCAGTCTTTTACACGCCTCTGCAATTCTTCTCGTCACACTGAATCAAAGTATCATTGCAAGTGATTGGGGGAAAAAATTCCCCCAAAGGCAACCAGCGTTCGTTCCGGGGGCTGGGACAGTACAGTGTTGTTGACGAGGTGTAATTGAGTTTGTTCGGCTGAGCGCGTCGGAACTCCGGCACTCGCAGAATGTACGTGTGATTCGCGACGGATTCATTCTCATCGTCGGCTTTTGTTCAATGTGTTCTGCTCTAATTGATCGTGGCCACGCCGGACCGTGAGAACATGCCGCTGACGAGGTTTTCTGTCAGGGCACGAGGCCGGAGGCGTGTTTCTTTTCTTCCAAGAGAGGTCACCGGCAGCAGCAGATGAAATGCATTTAGGAGGTTTTTTAAATAGATTGTCCATTTAGGCTGAGATATGGGCTTTCGTGTAGAGTGAAATGTGTTTTGACTAAGTCTTGAGGAAAACCCGTGCGAAACATCACCGTGCGTCTTCTGTTGTCCTGCATCGCCGGTGCCTTAGTTCGTGAAGCTGCTACAAATCAGCCTGCCTTTTCTATAGATCTTTATTTTTGCATCCTACAACATGCTTTAGGGACTCTCTTCTGGTTTGGATACTAAGCTAAATGTGCGTGAACAGTCGTGTATAAATTCCAAAGTGATGACAAGTGGATATGGTTATAACTTGAGGGGTTGTGCCTAACAGCAGCCGAGCGGCTCTTGTGCTTTGGCTCGGGGCACTAAATTAATCAGAAAAGGTTTTTATTTTCCCAGAGATTAAACTGTGTTCGTCCGTCCCCGGTGCTCGGCTTTAAAAAAAAAAAAAAAGAAGAAGATGTCTGGTCCCTGAGCAGTGTTGGGTGCAGATAGACGTATAAGCATGATGCTGTGGTTACCCCCCAAACGTGGAACGTGCCTTTTTCTGTTCTCAAGCTCCCCCCCTGGATGTCCTCCTCCTTGGCCCATGGTGTTGTTTTCACGTGCTCATAATGTTTGTTAAACTTTTTTTGCTGTTGGGGAGGGAGGTGGCGTTTTTGTTTTTCCAGGTAAACCATGATGGTTGTCACTGCAAATGTTGAGTATTCCATTTGTTTCAAACTAAACCACAATATCAAATGAATCAGCATCAGGTAAAACTTTTGACTCGCCACACACTGATCTCTGTAAAGAGTTGCTGCTACACCGTAAGAGTAATAATTTTGAATTTTGACATTGGTACGACATCTTTTTTTTCATTATTTCCTTCCATATTTATTACTGTTGTCGCCTGTGAAAGCATAAAATGTCACCACTTCCTGTAGTGGATCAGTATGGGGGACCAGTGTTATAAGAACAATGACTAGAACCTTTAATAAACAAATGTATGTTGAATTTTATTTTGTGCTGAAAGAAGTTATTCATATTTTACATATAAGGGGGATGTCTGGTTCTATTTTCGTTAACTTTTAATTGACAAAGCTTCTACTTTGAGATAATTCAAACATGTTCTGAGACAAACCGTTTCATGTCTTTGTGTTTTGTTGTTGTTGTTGTTATAAACTGATATCTGTTTATCTCACACTATACACTTCTGTCCTTATCCTGTTTGCCTTTATCGTTATAGTTGCATGTGCCTCCACGTTCTGTAACGTCTACAGGTTTTCATCTTTCTTTAGTTTCTCTGTGACATGATTAAATTAAACCTTTGGGGAAATGCCACAGGAGTTTTCTCTCTCTCCAGTGTGTCTATGTCCATGCAGGTATTTTAAGTTTTCCACGTGTTTGACACCAGTATAGTTCTTTATTTCTGTTTCCCAGTGATTCACGGTCTTTGACTCATTAGTAGAAGATTCCCTCCTGAGCCAGGGAGGATCGACTGAGTAATGTACTCATATTTTTCTTCATTTATCAAAGAGGGAGAAATGCATTTGGAGGAGGAAGCCCCGCCCAGAATATGTGCGGTCAGAGAGCTGGCAAACGCGAGACCTCTCACTCTGTTGCTTAAAACAAAAAAGTCACAATGTGTAGAGATGGAATTTTTTTCTTCTTCAGCCTTTTGCCAAAAGCTGCTACACCCTGGATTTTGACCACATTTTCTCATTTCCTGCAAAACAGAAACTGCAGTTAGAATAATTTCTTATATTTTGTATAGTCACATGAAAACTCGTAATACACATAATGGCCTTATTATTCAATTTGCAAACCTGGGATTTTGGATCTGCTCTTGAGTAATCTTGAGAGATACGGCCTGATGAACCAATACCTGATTTATATTACTTATTGATGAGCTGAGATTAACAGAGCATTAATAGGCAACTATTTATATAGTCATATTATCATTTAAACTTTTGAATCGAAATGTGTTTGTTAGCTAACTTCTCAAATATAAGAATATTTGTCACTTAATTAGTAATTATTAAGTGAACAACGATAGATGTACTTTATTGATCCCAAACTGGGAAATTCCAGTGATACAGCTGCAAGGCACCAGGCACACAACACACACAATCCCAATAGAAAGAAAATATTAGAAACATGCAACGTTAACATAAGAGGATATAAATAGCAATAATGTATATAGAATGTAAACAAGATATATATGCATACCTTGTAAGCAGGACTGCACATTGAAATATATTGAGATTGGTATTTCATGTAAATACATTATATTTATTGCAATTCGTATATTTTAACTTTTTTTTTTAAATATATATGATGTATATATAATTCGTAAGGTGTGTTGTGTGTAACTGCTGCTGTAACACCGGAGTTCCCCCAGCTCGGGGATCAATAATAAAGTAGCACAGAGAAAACCAGCCCAGGAGTGGATCGTGTTCGTCAGAGACGATCTCCGTGCTCCGGGCTTGCTGACGTGCGTCGGTCCCGTCACGTGACCCTGAGGAATGTGAACAATGCAGCGAGTGTCCAACTTTGTGCTGCATTTCTTCTTCTTCGTCTTCTTCGTCTTCTTCTGCCGCCGCCGCCGCCGCTGTCCGGAGCCCGGGGAGAAAATGGAGGCTCGCTTCATCACATCCACACGGCTCGTCCTCCTCCTCTGAGCCGCCGGAGTGTCGACTCGCCCGCCGCGCGCGGCTCCGGAGAACCGGGGACTTTTTTTTTTTTTTTTTCTATCCCCCTTTTTCATCGGCGAAGTCGCCGGATTCTCTTCTCCTCTCTTCTGCCTCCGCGGCCACCACAGAGAAGAAGGAAGGAAGGAAGGGGAAAACAACAACCTGGCGTTCTCCTCGCTGCTCCCCGATCACATGGTGAGTGAGAGAGGTCTTCTGCGGGGAGGGGGGCGGCGGGGCCGCGGACGGTTCTGTCACGAGTCTGCTAAAATGGAGGATAAAAGAGAAGTTTCTTCTTCTTCTCCTCAACTCTTTTGGGGGTTAAGAGTCAAGTCGTTCTGCAGCGGGGGGAGGAGGGAGGGGGGGGGGGGGGGCTGTTCTGGTGGTGCCCCCCCCCCCCCTCCCTCCCCTCCCCAGCCCGGGACAGTGAGAAGGCCACAGGACGTGAAAACAGGGGTTAGGAACAAACTTGACTTCACAGATTCAGAGCGACACCATTTTGTAACGGTTTGTGTTAAAAGCTCCGGAAACACTGAAGTTTGTGAAAAAGAAAAAGAAAAATCCAGTTTAAAAAAAAAATAATTTTTTTTTACCGCGTTGGTGATAATTTCAAGTAATTGCAGTTATGTTAAAATAGCAACGTTTTTGTTTTGTTTTTTGCAGGGGACCTTTAACTCCACTGAGTCCATTTTCTATACAATATAAATAAAGGGGATCAAGTTTTATTTCTCATAGATAACATGATTGGTGAAATATTATTTGAGTCTTGTGGCATTCAAGTAAAAAAAAAATATATATATATATATATATATCTTTTCTTGAAATATATATATATGTATCTTTTTTCTTTTTCCCCCCAGGGGTGGGAATTTGATTGATCATGCAGATTAGAGATCGACCAATATGGATTTTTTTGGTTGGGGGGGCGGGGGGCGGGGCCGATGTCGATATCACGATATATTTATATATTTTAATCTGTCAATCATGTCTTAAAATGTCGTTATTATACCTTTATGACAAATAAATGTAATTGAGTCTTCATATTTTAGTTTAGCTGTAAACTTTATCATAAGTATAAACAAAAAGGAAAACGCAAATACGACCAAGTATATAGAACTTGAATTAAGGAAATAAACATAATTTTTGATTTCACCTCAAATGTAAACTTTAATGCCAATTTTTTTATTCTGCCTCGTTGATTCTGTACAATAAAAGATTTTAATATCGGAAAAAACATACGCGGGGATGCCGATATTGATCGGCTAATGCAGATGCATGTATGATGGTTTGTTTTCTAAATCCTTAACTCCTGCACATGTTGGCACTGGTGCAACCACGTGCTTCACTCAGGTGTGTCACTAACACACACACACACACACACACACACACACTTCCTCTACATTAAGCAGTCGGCAGTGTTTGGTCCCGTCAGTTCAAGTGTTGTCTTCTTTATTCGTGAAGAATCGCAGCAGGGACGCTGACTAATCAGATAAACGGCACCAGAGTTTTATTTCGCCTCTTCTTGCTCAGTTTCATTTTTCCTGAGGCAGAAAGTCACGTTTTCTAAAACCGATTTTTTCCTTTTTCTTTTTAAACAATCGGGCCCTTTATGCTGAAGTGCTGTGTGATGGTGGTGCGTCATCAGGTATCGGGGACCACAGCTGGATTCAATTGTGTCAGGCTTCATGTGCAGAGTCATCTGTCAGAGAGAGGGCGAACGGCAGCGGCCGAGAGAAGAACAGCCACTGGACTGCAAGACGGTACAGATGCTGGCAGATGCTGTGGCGGCCATTTGTGCACCAGCAGGTTAACCAGGTTCCCCTCAACGCTCTGGGGATGAAGCGACAAACCGGGCTGACGGCGGGATGAGGGGACGTAAACTCTCTGGTGCTTTTTCTTTGGGCCAAGGTCGTGCCTGTGTGTCTGTTCCTCTTGAAGATGCATGAACACCGCGGGTGTGTAGACGTATGCATGAAAGCAACGAACCTGGAGCTCCGATCACACGCTGAAGTTTATACACTGGATGAACTGCGAAAAGTCACTGCGCTGAAATAATCTTCCCGGGAGCGTTTTTTGTTTAGTTTTTTTACACACAACTTGAGCTTTTCTGTTTTCCAGTAGTTCACAGACGAAGTCTTTCTCTCTCGGCTGCAGACTCCCCCCCCCCCTCAAGCTTTTTTCTTTGTCCGTATAAATATGGTAAAATCAAAAGATATGCGTTCAGTCCGTGCCACTAGATTTGCCCGATAGCAGTCGACACAAAGTTCAACTTGTGCTTCCTTATTTTTGTTGCTTTATGGAATTCATTTAGTAGTTTTTGTTGTTTTCCCTTTCTGTTTTGTTTTCTCCATCATACTCTCGACTTTATATACTTATCTTAGCCGCCCTTCAAATCTGGGGCTTCACTAGTTGACATTGAGGAAGTTTGTCCATAACCCGAAATCTATCAATTTGAATCTCTGGGAACTTTACCAAATATTCTTTCCTGGGGAAAAAAAAGGTAAAAATCTCGGAGCATATTTCTTCTCCTGGATATTGTCAGAAGGGGAAAATAAATCAACAGCCTTTACGACAGTGTATTTTGGCAAAAGTGGGGGGAAACCTGAGCGGAGCAGCTCGGCTCAGTGTGACGGGACACGGGACGGAATCCTGTTTCTAAAACTTTACAAAACTACATATGAAATTCAACTACAAAGAAACACACATGATGAAAAGTGCTTTTGATTCTTTTAGCTCTTTAAAATCTTGTGGAAAATTATATCTTTTTGTAGAAATGTGTTTTTTTTTCATCCACTTTAGTTCATTTGGAGTCTACATCTAGTGGCCGTTAGATGAACTGCACATTAAAGTGACTCCCATTGTACAGTAGCTTTGACTTTCAGCTGAAAACATGAAAAAAAACAACATTTGATTCTTCCCATGCAAAGCAGCGTAATTCACCGATATTTTTGTTGTGATATTTTATTTTATTTGAAAATGTCACTTCTGCAATTGTCAAAGCAAGTGGCATTATGTTAAAATTCTTATTTGACAGAAATCAAGATTTTAAGATTTAAGATTAAGTTGATGGAGAGTGTTAAGTACGCTGTGTGTAGGAGGTGTGGATTTCAGCAGAGACATATCTTCACACATGGTTGTGTAGTTTCTTTTCCTGGCCAAAACTTTTTTAAGGGTTAGACCATCCCCCCCAAACTCCCTCCCTCCCTCCTCCCTCCTGTTCCCAGACAAAGATCATTCATAGACCTTTTTGTTTTTTTGGGGGGGTTTATTTCGGTCAGAGTCGTCTGTCCCATGATTCAACGATGGTATGACTTGACTTGTAGTCACTTGTGGAATGGCATGCTCGTGGGTCAGACGCGGCGCCTGAAGCATCGCAGGAATGGAGGCAAAGAGATCCCAGAGATGGGGGCAACATTTATGCAGCGTGGTGGTGTGGCCCCACCCTGCGCCGTCTCCCACCCCAAAAAAACAACATGTTTTTGTCTAGATGCAGAGTTTCATCTGTGCAGACAGTGATTTGCTGTGTCGTTCTTGTAAATGGCCCAAAGGGATGGAGACCGCCAGGGAGGAGGCGGGTGGGAGTCGTTCAGCAGCTTCTCATGTTCGGCCACTTGGTCCCAGTTTTCCTCCGCATCTCCTCGATAGTTGCTTTAAAACATATTTTTTTCATATCCATATGGTAAATGTGTGAAATCACATGAAATAATCAGATAGATTTTCATCGTAGTGAGCTCTTTTCCATCGTTTGTTGTTGCACAGCGCCAAAGTTCTCACTGTAAAACACTGATTTGCACAGTAGCCGCATCTGCTAGCTGATATTTCAACCAAGCAAATGGGCCCATCCTTTTTTTTCCTCAGGTCAGTTTGTTATTAAAGAGTTCTGCAACAATCCAGAAGGCTAACTCAGTTTTAAACCCAAGTGTCAGCTCATGCAGCGCTCAGCAACGATTTGCTGCACCCACAAAGGTCAGATAATCCAGCTCGGGGTCAAAGTTCAACAATTTTTTTTAAACTTAGAACCCCTCCCCCTCCAAGCATGATCTACATTCTTTTTCCATAGACTTATCCATCAGGACAAATGCACTGAATCTTTGTCATTTTTAGATTAAAGCTATATAGTTCACAGAACATCAGCTTCCCACAGCCTCGGTACAAAAACACTGCTATCGACACGACTCCTCTTCAGTCTCGTCTTCTCTCGTCTTTATTATTTGGTGCCGCATCCAAACGCTGCACACATCCCCCCGACGTCTCACGTTGCGGTGTCGAACCCTCGCGTACGTACGTACGGACGGACGGCGTCTGACAGAAAACATGTGCATTTGTTCCCCACGTCATCCCATCTTGGGGGGGGGGAGTAGCGCTCCTGTGGCAGAATGCGGAGTATGTTCCCCGCAGATGAGGCTGTCAAACGGTGTTGAATGTCCGATCACAGGGGAGCATCGCGGGCTTGTTGTTTTGACCCCCACGTTCAGAGCCCAGCGCTCTCACCGGGGTGTTTACTGATGACCACGCAGCACAAGAATGCAGCAACAGGGCCTGACTTGTGCAACCGCAACTATGCATAGATGTGATGCGGGCGGGGGGTGGAGGTCAGGTGGCATTTTATGACCCCTGACATTCCTGCATTTTGCATTTGGTATGGACCAGTGCTGAAATCCAGGTTGCACCAGTCTCTTAACTGCTGGTCTCATGTGGTGATTGTGACGGTCAACGTGATGAAATCAGGCTGGAAGAGACAGATAACAGCTGATCACGTCAGCTGATGTGTTTACATCCACAGTCATATACTCAGTTTGCAGACAGGGCCGCGTGAAAAAACCTGCAGTGTTGAAACGATTAGCTGATTGACAGAAAATCAAATCAAATCTTCAAAAAGTGAGGATATTCTCTTGTTTGTGTGTTTTTGTTGTTGTTGTATCAAAACATTTTATTGATTTCAGACTGATCAGAAAAATTAGACATTTGAAGACGTCCTCCAATGCGCTGCTATAGAGCTGCAAGAGTTTTTTGATTTCAGCTTCTTAAATGTGAATATTTTCAGGTTTCTTTGATCCTCTGTGACAGTAAACTGAATATCTTTTGTGTGTGGACGAAACAAAACATCACCTTGGAAACACGATCGACATATTTCGGCATTTTATGGACCAAACAACAGATTAACCGATAATGAAAATAATGGTTAGTTGCAGCCATACACTGATAAAATGTACAACATGCAACAACATGTATTAAAAGTAGTAATTTTGGCTTCAAAATACTGACATATTTAAAATTCCAAGGCCTTTAACCTTCTTTTACAACTATTCTACTCTGATGTCCGTTTTCATATCTGATTCACTCATTTAAAAGCACAACTACTTTTCCTCCTGTGCTCGTGATGTAAACAACCCAGTGTTGCCTTTTAAATTTTAGAAACGCGAGAGAGAAGAAAACACACTATATACTTGTCCACATTCCTCCTGCTCAAAACTGTGTCCCTTCCTCCACAGGCGCAGATTGGCAGCATCATGGTTTGGCTCCGCGGTGCCCTCGTGACCGGCTGCATTTCCTGGAATAAGCTGGAACCTGAGCCTTGAAAGCCACACCATGGAATGCCTGTAGTATCCCCACATCACGCAGGAATCGGGGACACAAAGAGAGAGAGAGACGCAAACAAAAATATAAGGGACGCCACAGGAGTGCCTCCCAGATCTGTGCGGGACACTTTTTATAAAATCTATTTAGGTCAGCTTGAAAGGGATCCTCGGAGGGTGTCGGGGAGCGAGTGTCAAGCAGTTTGTGTATGTGTGTGCGCGCGCGCGTGTTTTTAGAGTAGGTGCCTGTGCCGTGGCACTGAGAGGCCATGAGGCCAAAGACTTTCCCCGCCGCCCCGTACGTGGGCAACACGCGCCAGCGGCTGCAGGAGATCAAGGAGGGCCTGAAGCAGCCGGCCAAGCTGGTGAGCCAGGCGCTGCACGGGGGCAGCTCCCGCAGCGATGGCGGCCGAGGGGCCGACTGCAAGAGCGGCAAGGACGCGGCCAGCCGGCAGCAGCAGCTGCGGCCGCCGCAGAAGTTCAACAACTACCAGAACGCCCTGCGGGAGATCCGCAAGTCGCTCATGCCCTTCGCCAACGAGTCGGGCCCGTCGTCCGGGTCGGGGCACCCCGCCGGCGCCGGGGAGGTGAACCGGCAGATGCTGCAGGAGCTGGTCAACGCCGGCTGCGACCAGGTGAGCCCAGAGTGTGTGTGTGTGTGCGCGCTTATACTATGTGTGTGTGTGTGTGTGTGTGTGGTAGTTGTATCTACTTGTATTGGTGCCTTGCAGGCAATTTTGTAAATCTGCTCTAAAATAATATTAGATTATCGGAAATTTAACGAGATTAGCCACAAAAAACAAAAACTTAACAAAAAGTTGGATATTTTATCAAAAATGTAATTTCTAGAAAATTCACTATGTATGAAAAATTAATCTTCTTACATTCAACAACAAAAAAAATTGTATTTTCAATTAAACTTGAACACTCCAGGTGGCCAGATTAATTTTGTTTTATTTTTTTTATTTTTACAACCAGAGTTACAGGAAGAAGTTATGAAATCTGGCGCTGTTGATTCGATGACATTCAGTTGCATTCCTTCTATACAGACGTTTTTTGTTTTTTTTTGGGAGCCATGATGCATGAGACATTCACAAGAATTGGAGTGGCAGGTTGTGCTGTGCTGCAAACTCCACTCAGATATTCAACGCCGTTCTCGCCAAGTGTATAGTGCCGCGATTGCGTAACTCAGGCCTGAGCGTTGAAATGTTGAAATATCGGGGTGGATTTCTCCAACCGGGGCTGTTTTGGCCTTTTACTGTGGAGCGTCTGTCCATCGAACGCCTCTGTGGAAGACTTGAGGAGGAGAGAGAGAGAGGAGGTTCCGTGGGAAGTGAGCGCCTGCGCTACTTCTCCACCTTCACCGACCAGAAACCACAGAGTGAAGGAGTCATGTGGATCCTGTTAATCAGGGGTCGAGGGAGAGCTGACGTACCCCGGGGTCACACACCACAACATTGTATCCCCCGTCTTCAGAGCTCCAGTTTGGAAATGGAAATAGTTTGACCGTTGTCGCCACAGTGTTCTGTTAGAAGACGAAATATGTGCCACCACCTTCTGGTTCATGATTCACTGCAAAAGGGAAAAAGCACGTCTGCATTTTTTTTTTTTTTGCATCTGTGACATCATCCCACTTAATGTGCACGAGACGAGCAAAGTTTCAGGGACAACTTGGCCAAACAATTGAAATCGCAGGATGTCGTCACAAAGTGCAGCAGTTCCAGTTTAGATCTGGTCCCTCAGTGGTTAAAGAACTCGGGGACGGGCCCCTGTGATGATGGTGATGATGATGATGATGATGATGATGATGGAGCTCGGCATGTGAAGAATGCTCCGCTCAAGCCCATGCACGGCACTGCGAAAAGAAATCCTCGCCTGCTACAGTGCAGTTATGAAGCTGCGACGAGGAGTCAAAATCCAATTATTTTTTTTTACTTATCACAGCCAAAGACGTCCGCTTGTTTTTCGGGTGTTTGCTGACAATAGGGCTTTCGCTCTGCATCTTGTTTTACATGCCTGGACTGACTTTTACTCTCGAAACGACAGAGACTTGCTAAGTACACAAAGGATATTGATATGACATATGAGATATTTCACGTGTCGCAATAGGTCATGTGTTGCTTTAAATTGACCCAACTCCATCTGATGCTGTCCCTTATCTGTCCTGACAAAGGAAATCGGAAGGCTGGTGACAATTATAAAAAATAAAATTAAAAAATATGCTTTTATTTTTTATTTTAACTACAATTTTTTTATGTTTTGTTACAATTATATCATAGGTGTGGTATTTATAACAGTCTATAGTATTTCTCAGAGACAACGATTATGTTATGTTTGAAGTCTTTATCTGTTTCATAGAGCAAATGTGACTCGGTTCTAATTTTACTGTGATAGTTTTGTCACACTTTTAAGATCGGTTGCAAAAGTTGGTATCTAGATGTTGATATTTGATAGTGCTTTCAACATTATCCTTTACTGACCCTAAAAACTTTAAAGATTACAGGTTTATTGGGAAATAACAGCAGCGGCAGCCATTTCCTTAGCTCCTCCATGGCCGCCACCACTGTGGACGGACCAGCCCGGCGTGGGCCCAGTCAATACAAACAGGAAGTGAACATTCAATGGCAACAGGGTGGAACAGTTCCTCCCGACGCAGACGAGTCGCCACCCAACGCGTCGCCACCCAACGCGTCGCCCGCTCGCGCTCCGTCCGTCCCCAGTCTTTGTCCCCGTGTGTGTCTGTAGATCCGCCGGTGTTGAGTTATTATGTTTGATTGATTCATTGCACAGAATGAATAAACCATGAACTGATTCAATAATATAAAAAACAAACAAAGTGAGCAATAAAGAATCCAACACTGATTTTTAGCTCCGGGCAAAGTTTTCCCCTCAGACGATGATTCCACATTCACAAACACATTAGTTCAAGATAAAGTCCACGATGCGAGAACACAGAGCGGAGTTTGTTTTTACGAGGCTGTTAAATTCCAACAGAACAAGGGACGTAGCCTGTGGCAGGGCGGTTGCATTAATTTTCCATTTTTTCCTTTATTACACAGATAAAGATTTCGGTTGATTAAATTTCAGACGGCGTTTAAAAAGGTTTTTAAAAAAACTTTATGTGCATGTTTAATTTCTTTTCCCCCCGAGGCTCCAAACCTGACCTCAGACAACACGCGCCCACAAAGTCAATCAATCAATCGACGGTTTGTTTTGTCCAGAAAATGCCAGTGAGTAGTGAAGGACTGATTGATCCAGATATAGTCCGAGGGGATTTTTTCTCAAAATGCAGAAGACACTGAAAAACTTCAAACTCTCATCTTTGAGTAACTTCAAACAATCACATTTTTTTGCATATTGCCTTAAAAAAAGTGGCCAAAAGTTATTCATCGACGCTTTTAGAAATAGTTGGCAATCAATTAATGGATTAATTGACTGTTCGTTGCAGCTTTAAACTGCTTCACGACAGCTAATGTTTGTCAAAAAGTTGAAATCAGAAATACTGACCGCCCACATGCACGTGATCTTTGGATGCATGAGAGGAAAGTTCATAATTCAAAAACGAAATAAACTAGGCCGCCATTTTCACACCACTATGGATCCTCTTCTTCCTCTTCCCCTTTCCTGTCCTCTTCCATTTGAAACCAGCAGTGTGGCTCGTTACATAATCCCCCCCTTTTCTTTCTTTTTTTCAAAGGAGGAAATGTTTTGGAGGGGGAGTAAGGGCGGGGGGGGGGATGTAGTGACATGCCACGCATCGAGATGACAGGGAAAGAGGAAGTGAAGGGAAACATTTTCCCTCCGTGAGCTTTTTGACGATCCTCTCAGACCTTCTGCTGTAGGTTCAGGACAAACTATGGTTGCGAAGAAATCTGGAAAACATCCCTCATCGTTACGATGAGGGATGTTTTCGCCTGAACGTGACCTGGAAGCAGTTTGTTTGTTAGCCTTCGTGATGTGTACTTCAGCTTTTCCCCGGCTCACACTGTAATGGTTTGTCGTTGAGGAGGAAAACTCACTCCAGCGTTACTGTACACTTGTTTGAGAGAAAGACGGGGCAGGCTTCGTGTAAATGACGTGTGTACTGTACGCTCCCCTCGGCGAGTCCGTCCAACTGCCCTCTGCTGCTCCTGAACGTCCTCCATGTGGCTTTGATTTGAAGGGAATGTGTTTCTGGTTTGGTCAAAATTCAGGAGGATAATGTTGTTGACCATCACAGTTGTGCAAAAAAACCAAAAGGAGTGTGTGTGTGTTTCGTCAGTCTGCCAAGCAGTGTACATCTGTGTGTAGAGTTGGTCGGCCGGTGATTATGCGTTCATACGTCGGTGGCACGCAGCCCGCAACCGTTATGACAGGAGCGAAAATACATCCTGGATATTTTTTCGAGAAAAGAGGGAGAGAGAGGGACTATGCAGATTGCAAATAGCTCTCCCTCTCTGTGTGTGTGTGTGTGTGTGTGTGTGTGTGTGTGTGTGTGTGTGTGTGTGTGTGTGTGTGTGTGTGTGTGTGTGTGTGTGTGTGTGTGTGTGTGTGTGTGTGTGTGTGTGTGTGTGTGTGTGTGTGTGTGTGTGTGTGTGTGTGTGTGTGTGTGTGTGTGTGTGTGTGTGTGTGAGAATTCCTGCTTCCTGGTCTGAGGAATGTGAGTAGGGAACATCTGTCACCATGACAGCCAGGGTCACACACAAACACGCACATGCACATACGATCTGAGAGAGGAACAACTTTGAACTGTTAAATGTCAGTTTATATATTTGAGGGAATGTTTAGACCAAAAATTTACTTCTTATTTTCAAAGACTTTTCTGTCATGCAAAAGATTGAACATTTATTGAGATAAATAACATTTATTATCTTCTATCGCCACAGTTCTCTTTTAATTCAGTTTTTTTCTCATTTTCTGTGCTCAACAATGTGATGTTTTGGTCAAAACTTCAATTCTACATCTTCCTGTGAAACACTGAAATATTTTTGATGCCTCACCTTGAGCTGGAATTGAATTTATCCGATCAAATGTGATTTTTGGAGCGAGTAGTCGACCGCAGCAGCTAGGGTTAGAGTGATGTCATCAGAAGAGGTGTGCGTCTGAAAATCAGCTGGCAAACAACGTTGTTGCCGTTTCCAGAACATCAGTCAAAGTCTTTAATTGAATCATTTAAACACGGAATCCTCCTGCTCCTCATTTATAACAACGCCGAAGGTGGAGCAACATCAAGGCTGCAAACAGCCCATAATGCAATATTCTCTGTAAAAGGAATATCTGGTGATGTGAAACGTCGTTGTCTCGGGCCTCTGATGTGAGACGACCACCACTTGCTTCAAATCTAATTCTCAGAAAAGAATGTGTCTGATAATCTGAGAAATTCTGTATTTGTTTTTGTGCACAGTTAAGTGGAACACCTTCACCTGTGTGAAAACTTTGCACCGTTATTCGCACAACTGTTGTAATTCTTTCAGCTCTATACATTTTTTTTATCTACTAAAGACAGAAATTCCCTTAACCCTGTAAAATCCACATAGATCTCTGTGATACTGGACTTAATCATCACGGTGCCAAGAGATTTAAAGTGAAGCGTTTGGAGAAAAGCAAACGAGGTAGAAAGAAGGACTGAGAGAGAGGGAGGGACATGATGTGACATTACTGGGCGGCTCTCTGCTGGCTACACAGGAATGCAACAGACACACACACATCCACGTACACACACAGGAAACGGAGTATAAACAGTGGTGTGTGTGTGTGTGTGTGTGTGTGTGTGTGTGTGTGTGTGTGTGTGTGTGTGTGTGTGTGTGTGTGTGTGTGTGTGTGTGTGTGTGTGTGTGTGTGTGTGTGTGTGTGTGTGTGTGTGTGTGTGTGTGTGTGTGTGTGTGTGTGTGTGGTCGGTCGGTCGGTCGGTCGGTCGGTCGGTCGGTCAGTCTTGGGTCCAGGGACGTACAGTTATTTGTGTGTATGAACATGCATATGCGATGGCAGGCATGTGCAACGCTGCATGCTTTAGTATATTTACACCTATAGTTGGATAGTAGATGCACTGTGTTGGACAACGCACACACACACACGCACACACAAACACACACACACACATACACACACACACTATCGAAGGCAGAGAGAGTGTGTGGCCTTGGTATTTCCTGCCTCTGGGAGAGAACTGTGCCCACGGTCACTGAACGAGAGTTCTCTACTTTTAAAAGCTGTTTTGTTTTGATTTAGTTTTCTCCTGATGAACAAGGGGCAGCCAGTCTGTCTGAGAAACCACAGGAAGAAGGGGCACAAAATGGCGGAACAGGGATGAAAACCTCCTCTCCTGAGCATTTTGTGCGTTTCCTCTCACTCTGCATATTTGTTGCCCCTGTTGTTAGATGACAACCTAAGGTATTTTGCACCAGCTTCAAAAACGGTTACGACCATGATATATGTATGCTAATTTTACACAGAAGGTCAAGAAGAATTACTTAAGAAAAACTTCCATCCATCCATTATCTTCACCGTTTATCCTTAGAGGGTCTTGATGGGACTGGAGTGTTAAGAAAATCATGTAAAACAATGAAGAAGATGAAAAATAAAATTAGTTCAAATGAATAAAAGTACAAAAATATCTTATTTCAAATACAAGTAGACAAAGAAACGCAACAACAAACCATTTCAGTCCAGTAATAAGTTGCACAAAACGTACTGAGGGGGAAATTTAAGCTCCTCAGTTGATCTTTAAAGTTGCTGCACGTTGAAGAGCATCGCAGAGTTTCTTCCATCTGTATGTTTCTGCCGAGCAGCTAAATTATACTTCTACCATTTTGCGTCTGACCCCAGGTGCTTTTATCTGACTGCTATAGACCAGGCTGCTGGCTGATTTATAAACTAGCAGCAGCAACCCCCCTTCTTTTCCTTCTTTTTTTCAAATCTTCTAAAATAATCCTGAAGCCATTGTAAAGATTTAAGATCGAGGAACAATGTGCTCGGCTATCCTGGTTCTTGTTAGAAGTCTGGCAGCCGCAGTGTGAATGTGTTGCAGACCTCTGCAGTAGCTCCTGAATAATAATGCACATGTTATAATAGTGTTAGATATTGTTTTTTATTATATATATTTAAGGTCAAACTACATGTGTATTAGCTAAAATAAGATGAAAGTACAAATTTTAATGACCACTTCAATAATGAATGTGAACATGAACATGAATGATTCAATCAGTTCAGGTGTTTGCAAAGATTTTTATTGATTGTTGAAGTGAAAACCGAGTAAATACAACCTCTTTCCCTTAAATGTTAATGCACTCCTTCCTTTTTAGTTCCTGAACTTGAAATACGGGGGAAGAAATTAAAACGGTTCATTGTGGCATCATGTTCAAAAAATTGTAGGCGTCCTACTGGACGATATTCTTCTCACTTCACAAAAATCAAAAAACATTTGATTTGCCCCTCGGCTGCTTTCGCACGCAGCTGCAAAGTGAAGAGTTTGACGCCGCCTGCTTTGACTAAATCATGACACTTGATGTCAGCTGCAAGTCCTTCATTTGTTGCTGCTGTTTCTCTGTGTGGCCAGCAGGGGCGCTGTCAGAGCGACCCAGGGCAGAGGTCTTGAGTTGAAATGTCTTTGCGGTGAGGTCATGTGCCATTCGAGGGGATTTCCTCATCTAGGTGTGGGTCGCTCCGTTGTCGGGAGAGGGGAGAAGGACGTATCTCAGTCTGTTTTATCTTTACACCTCGGGGTCCCGTTTTTCTTTACTCGTGTAAAGAAAGTGGTAAATGAGTGGCTACGGAATATACCAGAAAAAGTTATGACTGCATTGAATTCTCCTATTGAATAGAAATCTAGAAAAATCCAACCTCCATGGGATGAGATATAGATAAACAACGAATAACAGACGGAAAACTTGCAGGCAGAAGCCTCGTTATAATTTAAATCCATGAAACTGTCTCTCTGGCTTTTGTTTGCCTGTTTTTTTTCATTTTTTATTAACTTGACATAAAACCAAACATTTCAACCTATAAATCAGCAACACAGCTGGTTTTCTGTGTAACAATTACGTGTCCTGGCGTCTGTGTGGATCCAAAATTGATTTCTCCTTTCTAAATCTGGAGTTGAAAAGCTTTTTTTTTTTTTTAAATCTCCTCCTCCACCTCCTTTTTGAATTAACACAAGAACCAAAGGGAACGGTGAAAGGCCGTAAACCGCAGGAGGAATGGAATGCTCCCGACTGTTTACTCCTTCGCATTTTTTTTTTGCCGCAAACGTTTTTTTCACATGTGTGACCTACATACCAGCGGTGACCCCACCTGTTGGAGCACAAGTCGCCAGTCATGGGGATGAGCTCCAGCCGCCCCGCCTGAGGGAATGAGCCAGGAGCCAAATGTCAAATAAAATATTATTTAGCATGAAGAAAAGAAGAAGAAGAGGGAGGATACGATCAACGTGAATCGTGGATGCTGCTCGGCCACACACAGTTAACTTTAAATGCAAATAAAACCACAAATTCAAGTTTTTACGATTTAGGTCAACATTAATAACTTGGGTGGTGCATCACTGATGATGGGAAACTCCCGTATCTGAGATTTAAGTGTTGGCCGCCAGACGGGAATCTTTTTTTTTTTCTTAATGCTTCCACATTCAGTCCTTAGATCCTTTTCCACATACGTCACCCCCTCCACATCACAGCATACTGTAGATCAATCTGTGCTTTTAATTTCATCGACAAAATGAAATTATATTGAAACGAAAGATTTGATATTTCACTGCGAGCGGGTTCTGAAATGAGCCAAAGCCAAAAAAGAACGAGGAAGGAATTTCCTTTTCATCACAAAACAGACCTGTTGCACGTTGCCGTTGCCCTTTCGCCCATAACAATGATCCTCTTCCAGCAATTTGACATTGGTTGGGTGGTGTTTTTAAAAATATTTTTCTGGGGTGTGTGTTGTTGTGACGGGCACAGGAAGTCACTGGTACGTGACCCCAAGTGGAGAGGATGCAGGTGCAAGAGCACCTACTGGGTCACTGTGGTTTTTTTGAAAGTTTGTTTTCTATGTTCGGCTTCTCACCTTCAAAGCAGCTTTATTTTTTTTGGTTTTTTTCGTGTTTCAAGGCCTCATATTCACATTTAAAACATATCAAAAGCTTGCACTGAATGTCTTATTGTCCAGAGTCTTATTCACCTAATTCCTTGTTCAGTTGCCAACGTTTAGACAACATAAATGTTTGCTTCTTTTGTTAAATGAGAAAAAGCATCAGAAAGTTTCTCAACATCTCTTTTTGTTTGTGTGTGTGTGCGTCACAGGAGATGGCGGTTCGGGCGCTGAAGCAGACAGGGAGCAGGAACATCGAAGCAGCCCTGGAGTACATCAGCAAAATGGGCTACCTCGACCCTCGCAACGAGCTCATCGTCCGTGTCATCAAGCAGACTTCACCAGGTACTAATGCATCCTTTCATCATCATCCTCTCTGTACGACCTTATTAATCTTCATCCGTTTTTATTGCAACAACAAGGCGGTGAAGATTTAATCACTCTTATTGTCATCATAGGAAAAGCTGGCATGCCAAACACAATGGACCACCGGCCTTCGCTGGAGTCTTCAGGTGAGGCAGGTGCGATGCCTCCGTACCATCAGATGGGGGCCCCCATGTACGAGGGGGCGGGGGGATACGGCCCCGAGGGCGAGATGCCCCGACAATATATGAGTGCCCCCCCTGTCATGAACTACATGATGCCCCCAACCGGTGCAGCACAGGGCCCTGCCATGGGAAACCCGATGGGTCGACCTCCCAGCATGGGCTCCTATCCACCTGTGATGGCCGCCCAGAGCAACCCAGCCAACACCATGTATCCTCCGGGGGCCCAGCAGAAGGGCTACCCCGGTAGCATGGAGCAGCACGGGCCCATGATGAGCTACAATGTCCCCGGTCAACCTCTGCAGCTCCAGCCCCAGCCACCAGGGGGCCCGGTCCCAGGTCCCCACTACGACTATGGTCACGCCAGGCCACATATGATGGAGCCTGCGAGCTACGGTGTCAAGAGGACGCCCTCCTTCCAGAACAAGATGGCACCGCCCCCCATGGCGCCCCAGGACAACTACGTCAACATGCAGGGGAAAGGGGCCATGGGTCAGAACGGACCCGGAGGAGGAGGAGGGGGAGGGTACCCCGCCAACCTATACCTGCCCCCTCACTCCCACCCCCGGCAGGCCAGCCCCACCTCCCACCAGGGCCACATGATGTCCCGTTCCCCGGGTGGGGTGGGCTCCATGGGCCCCGACTTCTCCGACCTGCCGCAGAGCCTGATGACGCCGTCCAGGGCCAGCCTTAACCTGGACCTGTACGAGCACCACTGGGCGGGGCCTCCAGGCCCAGAAGGGGCCCCGCCAGCCAGGCAACCCCAGCCCCAGGGCCCGTTCAGGGGGGAGGTGCGTGTCCCCAGCAGAACCAACTCCTTCAACAGTCGCTCCGCGGGACCCAGCGGCGTCCGGCCTGCGATGGCTGCACCTTCTTCTGTCGGAAAACAGGAGTCGTCCCTGGGGCCCCCGAACACCATCACGGCCGTGACGTCCCCGCCCATTCAACAGCCGGTCAAGAGCATCCGCGTGATGAGGCCAGAGCCCAAGACGGCCGTGGGGCCGTGTCACCCGGGCTGGATGACCGCTCAGGGCCAGGACGCAGGAGAACCTCTGGCCTACATGCCAGAGGAAACGTACCCGCTCGAGCCTGCGCAGGAGCCGCGCTGCCCGCCGCCGCCTTACCCCAAGAGTCTGCTCATGTCGGGAACAGCCGGCGAGGAAGGACCCGGAGCCATGTGCGGAGCCCAGGACCTTGGCAGCCCCGCCGCCAGGAGCAGCGGAGGGAGCGGCAAGGGCGAGGACGGCCAGCAGGTGAAAGAGAAGACAAAGCTGGGCAAGGGAGAGAAACCGGTGAAGGACAAGAAGCAGATCCAGACGTCGCCCGTTCCCGTGAGGAAGAACGGACGCGACGAGGAGAAGCGGGAGTCGCGAATCAAGACCTACTCGCCGTTCGCGTTCAAGTTTTACATGGAGCAGCACATAGAGAACGTGATGAAGACCCACCAGCAGAAGCTCAACCGCCGGCTGCAGCTGGAGCAGGAGATGTCCAAGGTGAGGTGGCATTTTTACAACAAAGCCTGCTCAAGTTAATAATGTCTAAATGACTAAAACATACAGAATTTAAATATTTAAATGATTAAAAAAATTGCTTTGTCATGCAGCTGTATATGTCCTGTGTATCCTGTAATTTTCTGCTCTCACCTCTGTATGGGGCTCCTTAATAACCTTTTTTAAACTTTTAGTTTCACAGAAAATAACTTTAGACATTGAGCAAATGGAGCAAACCAGTGGCTTTGCTTGTTGGATACTATTGGCCTTCGGGGTATTTCTATAAATTCCAGGCCTCTGTTAGTTTTGGTACATTTTGGTTTAGTTCATTAGAATAAAATGTGTCTTCAGGTGGCAAATCAATAAAGAATCTCATGTTGTCAGAAAAACTTCTCCCCCTCGATTTTCTTATCAACGACAAACTCTTTTTTTCTCGGTACTAGGAGTCGGCGAGTTCACATTTGTGTCTCTGCGCGAGCTTGTCGTGACTCATGACTTTGCCCTTTGCCCCTTTTGACTGAAAGACAAATACCACAGTCCAGACTCAGACAGTTGAAAAACAGAACGGGGATAAAATTCGACAACTAAAAGGGTCAGGGTGCTGCGGGAGGGGTCAGCTCCCGCCACATTCCGAGGCCATTGCTAATCGACGCCTCGTCATCTTCTGTCCCCGCAGGCTGGTCTGTCGGAGGCGGAGCAGGAGCAGATGAGGAAGATGCTGAACCAGAAGGAGTCCAACTACAACCGACTGCGCCGCGCCAAAATGGACAAGTCCATGTTCGTCAAAATCAAGACGCTGGGCATCGGTGCCTTCGGCGAAGTGTGTCTGACGCGCAAGGTGGACACGGGCGCGCTGTACGCCATGAAGACGCTCCGCAAGAAAGACGTCCTCAACCGCAACCAGGTGATTTAATATGTGTTTGTTTGAATATTAGTCTTGGACCTTTATGTGAATGATGAGTTCTCAACACTTTCCTCCGATGCCAGGTGGCTCACGTGAAGGCGGAGCGCGACATCCTGGCGGAGGCGGACAACGAGTGGGTGGTGCGCCTCTACTACTCCTTCCAGGACCGCGACAGCCTCTACTTCGTCATGGACTACATCCCCGGCGGCGACATGATGAGCCTGCTCATCCGCATGGGTGTCTTCCCCGAGCCGCTGGCGCGCTTCTACGTGGCGGAGCTGACGCTGGCCATCGAGAGCGTCCACAAGATGGGCTTCATCCACCGCGACATCAAGCCTGACAACATCCTCATCGACTTGGACGGACACATCAAGCTGACGGACTTTGGCCTGTGCACGGGCTTCCGCTGGACGCACAACTCCAAGTACTACCAGAAAGGTGAGGGGCAGTGAATTGTGATGCTCCGGTGTTTTTACTCGTGCTACATGGCTCCGTCTTTAACAGAGGATACAACCTATGTAGTACAGTAATGTAGCATCGACTCTCTTCTCCCCGTTCCGTCTTCAGGAAGTCACGTCCGACAGGACAGCATGGAGCCCAGCGATTTCTGGGACGACGTGTCCAACTGTCGCTGTGGCGACCGGCTGATGACGCTGGAGCAGCGTGCCAACCGGCAGCACCAGCGCTGCCTGGCCCACTCCCTGGTGGGAACGCCAAACTACATCGCGCCTGAGGTGCTGCTGCGCAAAGGTGGGTGACAGGAAGACGTGTATGTGTCTGAAACAAGGATTATTAATTATTATGCATCTGACAGCGGATACACTTTTTTATCTGCTTAATTAATGAGACGTCATCTGGTTTTAAAGGTTAAGATGCTGCTGCTTTGTGTTTTTGACTTGACATTTGTCTTTTAGTCATTTAAAAAATAACGAAAGCAAGGTTGAAAATTATTTAATTTTTATTTTAGTTTATTTATAACCATTTCCTTGTTTCAAAAACACATTTATACTTATTGTAACATTTATTTTAGTTTAGATATTTTCTCTACAACTTTAGACTCAAGCTTTAATTCTTGGATTACGGAAATGAAACGTGAATTTAAAAAAATCCTCACGTGGAGCCTGTCAATATTTGGATGCCAACATGTTGTTTGTTGTTGAATTGGTTCTTTAGCCTCTGTGTGCTAAATTTAAAATGAAATTATAACTATATTGCTAACATGTGAGCCTAAATGTCAGCATATTTTAGGTGAGCATCTGTTGGGAAACTGTAGAATTTTGTATAAAAACTTTCTACACTGTTGATCCAGGGTGAAAACCCTCAGCCTCCTTTTGAACCAACACAAAAAAACAATCACTATGTGTCTGTATAAACAAATATATAGGGTATTGTGCTGAGAACTTCAACAGATTAACATGATGTCCTTGTGCCCTTTGTGCAGGTTACACCCAGCTGTGCGACTGGTGGAGCGTCGGAGTGATCCTGTTCGAGATGCTGGTGGGTCAGCCGCCCTTCCTGGCTGCCACGCCCACCGAGACCCAGATCAAGGTCAGTGAGGAAGGAAAAAAATAGTCCTTGCTTTGATATTCAGAAATGAAATCCGTGACTAGTGGATGAGTGAATGTCGGCCTGTGTCTCTGGATCAGTTCAGAACCGACTGGACTAATATTCAGACTGAGTGACAAAAAGGAAGGAGAATAAAATGGCGACGAAAACAAAAAAAGCATCAAGATTTTCATGGCGACTGGGAATTTGTATATTTCGCTCAAGTTCAGATATTTCAACTCCAGCGACTTGAGGAGACAGGCATGAATTTCGTGGCTTCACACTATGCAAATGACCCGACAGTATGGCACAAAATTTGCACCTAGTGACGTCTTTGCCTTGAATTTGTATATAATCTACTTGCATCATTAGTCGACTGTTGACTCGGTCAACTCCAATTACGTAACGTGCACCTGACACAACTGTTTCTGTGGTAACCTGGTGTATCGTGTCCCTCCCCCTCCGCAGGTCATCAACTGGGAGCGCACGCTGCAGGTGCCGGCGCAGGTCAAGCTGAGCCCCGAGTCCGTCGACATCATTGCTCGCCTCTGCTGCTCGGCGGAGGAGCGGCTCGGCGCCAATGGCGCCGGCGAGATCAAGGCCCACCCGTTCTTCTCCCCGACGGACTTCTCCAGCAACCTGCGGCAGCAGCCGGCGCCCTACCAGCCCAAGATCGCCCACCCGATGGACACGTCCAACTTCGACCCCGTGGAGGAGGAGGGCGGCCCCGGCGCGTGGAGCGACAGCGGCGACAGCACGCGGGCACTGGACATTCTCTGCTCGCCGCACGGCAAGCACCCGGAGCACGCCTTCTACGAGTTCACCTTCCGCAGGTTCTTCGACGACAACGGCTGCCCCTTCCGCTACCCCAAACCCCCCGAGGCCAGCATGATGCCGTCGGGCGTCGCCGGAGCCGGCGGCCGTGGCCCGGAGGAGGAGGAGGAACAAGAGGATGACGAGGACGACGACGACGACGAAGAGGACGATGAGGAGGAGGAGGGAGAGCAGGGGGAGGGATGTGAGCCAGTGTACGTCTAGAGCTGCAGACTGATACTTTCCCCTGAGCAGCGCGGGGGGGGGGGCGGGTTCTCTTACGTGACTCACCCCTCTCACTCACCACTGACTCTTCCTCTGTGTATGCGTCTGTGTGTGTTAATGCATATCTGACATGTTGAGTTCCAGGAGCAGGTTTTTTGACGAACGTCGCCACCTGGTGGAATCTACGAGCGCGTCAAATACACAAAAAAAACTCCCCCTGACCCGGGACCAAGAAAACGAAACATTCAGCGTGTGACCGACAGCAGAGCTCAGAACTCAGAGACCGTTGAGGTTTGCGAGGAGAACCTCGGGAACGTAGAGGATGACTGGATCTATCGGTTCTGGTCAGAGGAACCGCTGCTGGTTCGTCTTCTCCCCCATTCCTTCCACCCCTTGGTCTTACGGACGATTGGAGAGGAAAAACAAAACACCTCGACGGTGATCGTCTGACACGGGGAGTTCACTTCCTGTTCCACCTGAGCTGCTTTTTTTACGGCAATGTGAAGAGCGGAACTAGTTTACCTGTTGATCGTGCACGGGGAAGGGGAAGGGGGCAGTGGGGGGAAAGTGGGTGGGGTCAGCCACATGCCTCTTTCACAGCTGCTGCAAAATAAGCTACAAAGACACACGCATGCAAACACACACACACACACACTTATTCAGTTCAGCTCTCGCTCATGGATGATTCCTCTGATTTTCAGAGAATTTATCCGTTTGGCATCATCCAGTTGTTCAGAATTCATATATTTTCTGGTCTTCGGTTTAAATTTCAACACTTGTGACAAATGAACCAAAGCAAAATGTTTTTTTTGGGTTGTTACATCCACAGCTGCCTCATTTTGTGCCAACTGTAGTTCAAGTTTAACGTTTGTCTCCCCCTCGAGAGTTTTGGTTGTTACAAATAATCCTTTTTGTGTCTGGTAAAAAAAGAAAAAGAAAAAGCTTCCCCTTACAGATTCTCTGTTTTCTGAACCGACCATTTCAAATGTTTACCTCCAAAACAAAATCCTCAACCTACACGGGAAGATGCAAAGAGAGAGTGTGTAGAGAGTTTGGCTTCGGGCCAGATTTTTAGTTTTTTCGTCCGATTTACCAAGACTGATCCAGAACTCTTCAAAACCAGAACATTTCACCGTAAAAGCCTCACGTGCAGTTCATTTTTTGCTCGTTAAATTACAAGAAGATCGGATGAGAAATTGTTTTTGGATAATGATGATACGTCTTCATTTGTTAGCACAGCACAGAGTTTCTCCTGGAGGAAACCACCAGGTCGAGTGGAGCTGTGTTGTTACACACACACACACACACACACACACACACACACACACACACACACACACTGACAAAGATGCACGATTTCACAGCTTTGGCCTCCTCTGTCCTCCAGAGGCATCACAACAACAACAACAACACAAAGCAACATGTTTCTTACAACAGCCAAACACGTGACTATGTTTGACTATGTGCAATACGTAAAAAAAAAAAAAGACATTATATATAGTTTTCTAAACACTTAATATCTTTTTGAGCTTTTTAGTACTGAAATGTACAAATATATTGGTTTATATATATTTTTCTTTTTCTTTTCTTTCAGTTACATCATGCTGCTTATTAATGTGGTTAATATTATTTACATTATTATTATTATTATTATTATTATTATTACATGTGTACCTGTTTTTTTGGCTTAAAGAAGTGTTACGGTTGAATTTGCCGCGTGTGCTTTGGGTTTTGAACGCAACGAGCTTTGCCTTCCTCAATGAATGTTGGAGTGTGTGTCGCGCTCGGCGCCAAAAGGCGAAGATGACGACGGCGACGATGATCAGTGTTTTGCGGAACCTCGTCGGCAGGCGCTTCGCCTCGTGCGGCCGGGCTGGTCCCGAACGCAGGAGGGGGAAGACTGTGTCAACAGGTTCTTTTTTAATGGGTCAGAAAGAAGAAGAGTAGATAGAAGTTAGAGGAGGAAGAGGAGTGAGGCAATGTAAAAAAGAGAGAGAATAAATGGCGGGATTTTTTTTACGAACAAACGGTTAAAACTTCAATAAAAGAGTTGGTGTTTGGTACATTTTTTTTTTCTTTTTATTTATCCAAAATGACCACAAGCTTTTTGAGTTGTTATTTAACTTTTTACTCACAGAACTAAGCGACGACGACGTCACGCTGCAGCAGCTTCACGCTAATCGACAATCAGTGACCGTTCGTTAACACCCGGCCCGTTTCCATCAGTATTGAGAATTTGACTTGTAACGACAGCGAATGCGGAAAAAGAAGTGAGTGATGACAAATGTGTGGATAAGAATTTGTTACATTTGTAATTATTATTATTTTTGCTTGACAATGTATTTGCTTTTTTTCTGTCAACTTGTGTTCTGAAAGTGAGCAGCACAATCTTTAAAAAGATTTAACTTCTCTATGATCATCTCCTGTTTTCTCACAGACCTGTTTATTATGACTCTGGATGTGGAGAAACTGACGGAGCACGTTCGTTCACACTGGCTCTGTTTACACGCACCAACATTATTGTTCTTGAACCTTCTACATACACACACAAAAACCTATACAACACACTAGAGGAAAGGGAAAAGCTGAAGAAGCGTAATATGGCTCCTTTAAGGGAAGAGAGGTTTAAATCCACGCACCTTATTCGGATATTGGAGTGTTCAAAAATTGTAACTAAACATCACAGAGTGAATTATTTTTATTTTTTTATTTTTCAAAGGCAACACCGTTGAGCAAACTGAAGCAGGGCAGCCGTTGCTCTCCCTCGCTTTCTTCTCCATCCATTTTGTTTTTTATTTCCTTTCCTCTGCCATCAGGTCCACACGTCTGACCAAGACGTTTCCTTTCCTACTTCTCCAAAACCTCTCGTCGACCAGGACGAACTCCTGCGTGAAAAACAAATAGCTTTATACCGAGAGTGTGTGTGTGAGTGTGTGCGAGTGCCACAGAGTCTGTGAGCTCTTTTTGTTTTGTTATTGTGTGATGACTGACAATCTTTCAACCGACTTGATTCGACTTCCTCACGAGACTTAACTTGTGTATCCTTTTTTTCTTCTTCTTCATTTTGTATTTCTACTCTAAGGAGCCTGTCCGCTCGCCTCCGACGCTTCTCAATGTATGATACAACTCTGTTACTCTTGAATTTATATTTATACAGATATACATATTTTTTTGTATCTTCCCCCCCTCCCCCATTGTGCTAATGTTCAAACACCCGTGTGTCCACACAGTATTATAGATGACGTCATCATGTGGACGGCTCTCTCCTTTTTTACATTCATGTATGAACTCAGAGTTTGTAAAAATGCTTTTCACAGTCCTCGTGTGTAAAATGTATGTATAAATTAAATTAACCAACTTGGAATCTCGTGTGCTTTATTTCTGTGCATTTGATGTGTGAACGGAAACATTATTTACCATTTGTACGTGTTATTTTTCAGGCTGGTCATAAGTTTAAATTCTATATTGATTGATTGACTTTTTAATCAATACATTATTTGAAACAAAAATGAATCGACCTTTGATAAAAAAGCAGACATGATAATAATCAGGCAACAGCTGTAAGTAAGTAATCTTTATTTATATAGCACCATTCACAAAGTACTTCACAAAGATAAAAATTACAATTCAAATGTCTGAGATACTTTTGAGGCTAAAAAAATAAGTAAAAAAATAAAAGCCACAACATGAAACTGATCAAATTCAGATTTTGAAATGTGATCAGAATTTTACTTTAAGTTTGATCATTAAATGTATTTTAAGTACCTAAACTATTTAGATTGGACTCTTGCAGTGGAGTATATTTTAATTAGAGTATTATTTATTGTTGGATAGTGTAAACCAAGTCATCATACCTCAATAACACTCCTTGTGTCTACATGCTTGTTTGTTGACATTACTCTCGCTGCTTCAATCCTCTCAGCTGTTCTTGTCATATGATTAATCAATTACTGGTTTGGTCTATAGACTGTCGGATAATATGGATTTCTTAGTATTTTTCAAATTCTTTCAAATGCTTGTTCTGCCTTAACACAAGTCTAAACTCTGGATAACATTCATCTCAGCTGCAACACAAATCATATAGGATGACGACCAACGGGCCTAAACCACAAGCTCACATGATTCAGTGTTAAAAAAATGGTCTTGAAATGACGATAATACCCTTTTTAACACCATAATTTCAATAATAAGTTATGGTGACAGGCCTATTTGGCAGTCCTTTTGAGCAGTAGTCAGTGGCCATTTTGTGCCTCGTTGTTCTCATCATGTCTCCGTAGTTATTTTGCAGTTTTTTGAGTCAATTTGCTGCAGTCAGTGGCCATTTTATGCCTCCTCCTTGATGTGTTTTTGTGGTTTTTAGTTGCCATTCGCCACTTTGTAGCTATTCTGCAGTTTTTGTTGTTGTTGTAGTCGTCGGCCATTCTGTGCCCGTTTCTACTCATCACGTCTCTCTGTAGTTATTTTTTTCCCATCTTTTTGTTGCATTTGTTGACTCTTGGAGATTGTTCTACATCTTCTTTGTGTCGTTCCAACTGTTTTAACTGAACTCTGTGACTTTCAAAGAAGAAGAAAAAATTCACTTCGACACAGATTTATTTTATTTTTTTATATTTTAAATATATAATTTAATTCATTTAATTGGATTCTATTATTTCACAACCACGGCTGGAGTAAAAACCCGTGGAGGTTGGCGGCGGGTTCGGCTGTTGAACCGCTGCGCCCCCTGCCGGACGGACGGGCACCCAGCAGCACAGGCGCTGTGTGTACCCACAATGCAGAGCGGCGCGCGGCGCGTCATTGGAGAGGGACGACGATGGCGGCGGTCGGTGCACCAGAAGTGATCACACAGCTGGAAGGCGCTGCCAAAGTTTTAATGGTGAGGAAAAAGTCCGCGGCCGCCGGGAAAACCGTCGGCGGAGGAGGCGCCCGCGTCTCGACGTGGTGTCGGCGGTCGAGTTGAGAGGCGGCAGCGGGGGAAGCGGGAGGCACCGCCGCCGGTTCTCCGGTTGTTGTTTTTAAATGTGTCCAGTTTTTTTTTTTTTTTTTTTTTTTTATATAAACCGGGGAAATGCGTGGCGCATAAAAAAAACAAAAACCCGGCATGATTAGTAATAATTCCTCCTCCTCTCTCTTGGTTCACCCGCGCCCTCCTCCGCCCGTCAACAGTTCCCCCACGTTCGGACACTTTACAACGCGACACCCACGTTTCCAGAAACTTCGCCCCCTTTTTTTTGTTTGTTTGTTGTAAAACGTTCCCGTCAAGTTCGATGGTTGACTCCCCACGAGCTCCAGCCTCCAGCCTCCTTTAGAAAAACAACAACTAAACAGTCGTGTGTTTCCATCAGTTGCTCCTCCACCCTGCCCCCGCCCCATGTGGACGGATGGGGGCAGCTACAGGAGCCGGGAGTGGCCAACTGACCGACCATGTGCATGTCGTGTGTGTGTGTGTGTGTGTGTGTGTGTGTGTGTGTGTGGTGGAGACATTAGCTACCAGCTACACAGCCTCCTCTTCTTCTTCTTCTTCTACTTCTTCTTCTTCTCCTTGTTTGTCGTCTTCTTCTTCTCCTTCTTCTCCTTGTTCGTCTCCTTCTCCTTCTTCTCCTTGTTCGTCTCCTTCTCCTTCTTCTCCTTGTTCTTCTTCTCCTTGTTCGTCTTCGTCTTCTTCTCCTTGTTCGTCTTCTTCTTCTTCTCCTTGTTCGTCTTCGTCTTCTTCTTCTCCTTGTTCTTCTTGTTCTTCTCCTTGTTGTTCTTCTTCTTCTCCTTGTTCGTCTTCTTCTTCTTCTTCTGCCAAATAGGTGATGTGAAAAATCACAGCAGCCAACACTGGAGAGCTTTACCTCCCACTTGTTGTTGTTGTTGTTGTTGTTGTTGAACATGACAGTCCTGTAGTCATTTCACAGACATATGCGAGCGCTTGAAGCTGTTTATTTTTGCCTGTTTGATAAATGTTTATGTTTATTGATTCTGTATTGCACTCTTGGGTGATAATATCTTCATGGTTGAATGAACTTGTTATTAGTTCACTTTGGACAAATGCGTCTGCTAAATTAAATGTAATAATGAATGTAATAATATGGCTATTGGACGATTGTTTTTACAGATCGAAAATATCTATCTATATATATTTATTTATATCAGGCCACTTTAAAACCGCTCGGGCAAAACTCTTTTCTCTCACCTTCAGAATATCTACTCTTATCATTCATTTTTTTTTTAACTTTCATTGGACAATGATATTGTGGAAAATAGCAAAAGACAGACAGGAAATGTATCGTAGTTGTCATTGCACAAGGAAACAACGGTACAGCACAATTAGAGGCGCTACTTCTGAAAATGGTGCAAATTTATAAAGAAAACAAAACCAAGTCTTAACTCCGACACAACCAATAACTACGAGACTACTTTTTATTATATTATAACCTCCGTCAAGGAGGTTAATTTTTTCGTCGCTGTCTGTTGGTTGGTTGGTTGGTTTGTTTGTCAGCAGGATTGCGACCATACAATGCGAAGAATGCGACATGGACAAAAGAGTAAGCCATTTCATTTTGTGGCAGATTCTGGAATTTTTTTTAAATCCCTTTGGGAGATGGGGCAGTTTTTGACACTTTCCCTTTTTGCCAGGGAATAATTCATGGATAATTTAAAAAAGTTGGCATATTAAGGGGACTTGTATCTAGGAGTGAGTGCAATTTTGTGCCGATTCAAATTCAAATCCGGACCAAGCGGCTTTAAATGTGCTTCCATAGAGGGACTGTTGGGCCTGCTAGTTATGGAGGCTTTTTCAGATTTTGTCTGTCTTGTTTTTTTTCCTTCAGTCATAAAGTAATTTATAGTCCTTGGCTCTAACTGACTTTGTGTGTTTACTGTTCCCTCGCTGAGCCTCCATGATAAATCCGTTCCGTCTTTCACAGGCACCGCCGTCCATGGTCAGCACCGAGCAGAGGCAACATGCTGAACACGTGTTCCTCTCCTTCAGGAAGTCCAAGTCTCCCTTTGCCATCTGCAAGCACATCCTCGGTAACTACTGACACATACATGTTATTTACTCGCCGCCCGAACAAACACAAACAGCTTGTTTTTTTCCAGAGCCGTAGGTCAAGGGCCCGTCTCTGACTGTTGTGTAAAGGGAGGAACATGTGTATTAAAGTTGTGTTCGTCCTATCTGGGCTTCAGCCGCTGATGTTGTGATCACAAACCCTCTGCCCTGATGTTTGTGTAGAACACAAACTTGTTTTACTGTCACGGACGATTCTCATTTGATGAGTGTTTTTTAACCTTTGGCTTCCATCTGAAAGGAGCTTTGTGATAAAGAGTGAAATCTCTCATATTGAACATCAACATGTGTCTTTTTATTCTAATCTGGCTGTTAGTGTTGTTGTTTTGCTTCTAGTGCACAGTAGTGCTGTGTGTCCGGGCAGATCCAGTGTGGACACTGATGCTGATCACGAGTCAGACAAGATGTTCGACAGATAGATTGATCGATCACAACTCCCTCCTCAATCAAAAACAAATTGAAGGCTTTTCATTACTTCCTGTATGTAAATTCAACAGCACCACAAACTACATCCTTTAAACTATCTTACAGTTGACTCACCTCAGGTTGCAACTAATGGCTATTTTCATTCTTGTTTTAATGTGCAGATCATTTTTTTAATTAACCATATCTGTAAATATCTGAAAATTGAATATAATTTCTTTTTGGTTTAATGCAACACAAGACTGGAAAAAGTGGCCCACAAATATTTGACAATTTTATCATCAAAATGGACAAAAACAATTTATCACTATTATAATTATATTTACATAATTTTCTTTCAAATGACGATTAGTTGTTTGGTCCATAAAATAGTGAAAAATGTCGACTGTGTTTCCCAATCTCAAAGATGGTATTTTGTTTTGTCCACACCAAACATATTTAGTTTACTGTCACAGAGGAGCAAAGAAACCAGAAAATATTCACATTTAAGAAGCTGAAATCTGAGGATTTTTACTCATTTTTTCATAAAAACTACCGGAACAGATTAAGCCGTTATCAAAATATTTGGCCATTAATTTAGTAATCAATTACTAACCGATTAACTGTTGCAGCACTAACTGATCCACAATTTTCAAGCAAAAAAATATAATTTTTTACTTCCGGCTCCACAAATGTGCGAATTTGCTGATTTCAGATGTCACATAAGAATTTAGGAAATTGTGGGAAATGAGGGATTCTTTTTTTGACTTTCATGTCTTTTTAAACGTCTCCGTATTCTCTTGTATCTTCTCTTGTATGGTCCCTCTCTTTACCCTTGGCCTCTCCAGAGACCAGTAAGGTGGACTATGTGCTGTTCCAGGCAGCCACAGCCGTCATGGAGGCCGTCGTGCGGGAGTGGATCCTGCTGGAGAAGACCAGCATCGAGTCGCTGCGGACGTTCCTCCTCACCTACGTCTTACAAAGACCCAAGTAAGAAATAACGAAAGAGAGAGAGGGGCATGATAAAACCTGTGCACTACTTCCCCTTCAAGTTACTGAAAACAAAGCTCTCGCTCTCCCGCTCTCCTCCAGTCTGCAGAAGTACGTCCGGGAGCAGATCCTGTTGGCTGTGGCCGTCATCGTGAAGAGGGGCTCGCTCGACAAATCCATAAACTGCAAAAGCATCTTCCTCGAGGTCGGACAGCTCATAAGCAGCGGGAACCCCACAGTGGTGAGATAGACGTGTGACTTTTTAATGATTTCACTATTCACTATTTATTAGATTCCGACCGATATGGATTTTTTTGGGGGGGGTGGGGGGGGGGGGATATCGATATTCGGGAGTACGAGATATCCGATACCGATACATCTGCCGATGTGTGTATATATATATATATTTGTATCTTGTTTTAAATATGTCAATGATTCCGAAGATGTCATTATAAAACCTTTATGACGAAGAAATGTACTTGAGGCTTGATATTTTAGATTAACCATAAACTTTATCATAAAAAAGTATGATTAAAAATTAACACAAATACAGCCAAACATTATTACATCATCAAATATAATTATAAAAATATTAATCATCATCAAAAATATTTTTTACAATGACAAAGCACAGCAGCTTTGTATAGTCCTTCATTCCAAACAAACTGTCTCATCTCCTTTCAGACCCGATGCTACAGTTTCCCAGAATACACTTTGAGATGAATGAGCATGTGGAATTTATTTTTGGATTCAAAGCGTTGAATGAATTATTCTCAACAAAAACTGTGTTAAAGCTTTGATCGTGTTTATTTGGTGTTTTTTGCCTTGATGGACCACATTCGTGTCCAGATTTTTTTCTCTCTTCTTCTTCGTGGGATCTGGCTTGGATTACTGGGAGCTCAGACTGAAAATAAAAAAATGGCACAAAGGCCGGCGTCCTGGGATAGAAGCTCCAGGCGTGTTCCTGTGGTTAGGAAGGAAAATATAATTCCGTGCGTCTGTTTTCTTTCGCTTATGCACTCAAATAAATTTTTCGGTATAAATCGTGGGCTTTTGTAATGATGACATATTTTTGTGTGACTAAAACATTTCTACGCAGAGGCAAAACATTTGTCTCCCATTTGAAACAGTATATGATTTATTTTTTCAGTGCTGCTCCGTGTTATAAGACAAAAATACAAAACAAACCCATCCTTTATCCAGTAGGTGGCACCATTTTATGTGTTACCCGAACCAAACCGCCAACCAGAAAAGGTTGACTGTGCCATGGAGAGAGACATAACTCCTTTAACTGCTTTCATCATCCCTCATTCTTTACAATCACAATCAAAAAAATGCAAAAATTAACAATCAGAAACTATATGAGTATGGACGGCAGACTTTTTTTTATTTTATCAGAAAAATGAGCTCTGTTTGAGCAATAAGGCCAATTTTCATCTGGTGTCCTCTTACCTGATGTCGAAAGGACAAAGTGCTGAAAGTATTTGTAGATTAATTGATTCATTTTTAGTTTTTAGTATCAAAAACTTCCTCGCACAACATTAGTGAGACATGCGTAAGATCAAAAGCTATCACTCTACACATCTATGACTATTATCTAAACCTGTGTATTTGCAGTTAACACCTCAACTGTTGTGCACTAAACACTTTAATAATACAATATGATATATTATAATATAATAGTTATTTTAATAACATACTTAAGCATTTTTTGTACAGTGGACGATGCATTGTTGGACTTGAGATCGCTGCTGCCAAGTTATCTTCAAACGGACAAAACAAAATGTTTTTGCAAATATTTCATACTTTTGATTTTCTTGGATCTTCACTGAGCCGCCAACCACCACTTCATAATGTTTTGCAGCTGCTCCATTTCCTGTGTGCAATGCACTGTGGGACAATATTGTCCGAGCTGCATGCCAACGATTTTTTCCTCCAGTATACTGTAAAACTCTAACACAGTGTTAAGTCTTTCCACTTATAAGGCTCCTTCCTTTCTGGGTATTGTAGCGTGAATCTCCATTGATACGTATATCTTTATGTGAACTTTGACCTCTGCTCTCCCGCAGCAAACGCTGGCCTGCTCCATCCTGACGGCACTGCTCAGTGAGTTCTCCAGCTCCAGTAAGACCAGCAGTATCGGCCTCAGCATGGAGTTCCATGGCAGCTGCAAGCGTCTGTTCCAGGTTTGTCTCCCCATATCCTGCAAATCCGTAACGATGTTAAAGTAACGATGACAACTCCTTCTTTTATTCATCGCTTACTTCCTTCCTCACCTCCAGGAGGAAAGCCTGCGTGAGATCTTCATGTTGACCATGGAGGTGCTGCAGGAGTTCAGCCGACGAGAGAACCTCAGCGCCCAGATGTCGTGCGTCTTCCAGCGCTACCTGACTCTGGCCAACCAGGTCCTCAGCTGGAACTTTCTGCCGCCCAATCATATCCTTTCTGTGTCTGTCGGCGACCAAGGTTTATTACACACCTAAAATTGACACAAATATTGGATAATGTCTGTGATGAAATACAGGTCAGTCCCATGTTACACACAGTTCTTTTATGCTTTGGAATATTAGTTTCTGAAGAACGGGATTATTTCAATCTTTACACTTGACAATCCCGCTGATCTTCTTCAGTTTGTAATTTTAGCCATTTCTGAAATTGCTTTGAAACGAATCTGAAATCGTTACGTTGTTACACCCAAATATCCAACATAATTCACAATGGTAAAGCAACAAAAGCAGTCAAACCATCAGTTTAGTCAAAACAGTTTAGAACCTGTTACCAGACACCAGACCATTTCTGTGCACAAGCCTGAAGATTAAAAGGTTGCTGTTCTTCGACCCTCGTGATTACAGTCATATCCCTCAAAGTCTCATTTGAAAAAGATAACACAAAAGAAGCTGAACGGGGATTACAGAGGCACAGCCATGGTAGAAATGTACGGTAAATTGGCCGTCGCTGTATCAACAGTTGTTTCGGTGATGTGAGGTTCCTAAATTGCTTCACGCATCGGGAGTCGGTCGAGCTGTCAAACAATGTTTAATCTGTAGATGTTGTGTTAAGGTCCAGACCAAAACGCACCTGAAGCAGCATTACCAAGGTGGAAGCAATGAAAAGTTTTTAAAAAATGTAAGGTTTTTCCTTATATTAGTACCAAACAGTGTAGATTAATTAATGGCCTGCCATAAATTACATGATGAGGCATCCTGGCTTGTGAGGTGTCTTATCAGAGTTAATGGCCAAAAACACAAAAAAAGATGTAACATTTTTTGTCAAAAAAACAACAAAAAAGGATGAGCTGATAGTTACAGGTTAAAGGAAAATGGTGACATTAGGGTCAGAGAGTTATACATGAATATACATGAGTTATTTTGTGTGGATGAGTATGAAATGTCACTATATTGGCTTTCGCTGTGTGTGTGTGTGCATGCAAGTGTGTGTGTGTGTGTGTGTGTGTGTGTGTGTGTGCGTGCGTGCGTGTGCGTGTGTGTGCGTGTGTGTCTACAAATATGTGATGCCAGGAATTCATATCTGTCCATCAGTTTTGCTTTGTAGTTCATCTCTTATGCTCACATCCACATTATCTTTGCAGTTGGCTGCATTGTTGAGCAAACTTGTGGCTGTGTGTGTGTGTGTGTGTGTGTGTGTGTGTGTGTGTGTGTGTGTGTGTGTGTGTGTGTGTGTGTGTGTGTGTGTGTCTGTGTGTGTGTGTGTGTGTGTGTGTGTGTGTGTGTGTGTGTGTGTGTGTGTGTGTGTGTGTGTGTGTATCCCGGCTCATTACGGCCTAAATCCCATCCAGCCTGGCATCCTCCCGCTGCCTGTCTGAGCGGATCTGGAGTGGCGCTTGCTGCCACCCAGGGCCGTGTATCACTTTCAAAGAGGTGTCTGTGCGTCCATCCCCGTGTCATTCCAGCAGCGCACCACCCCCGCCTTGGCTTGTTCAGGCTCCCCTTGGTATGCCTGGCACGCTCAGCTCAATGTGTGTGTTGTCAAAGATGCACTGCTACACACACTGTGTATGTGTGTGTGTGTGCGCGCGTGTATGTGTATATAAGCTGTTGCAGTCAATTTTTAGATGTCAGTTTAATTCTGTGTGTGTGTGTGTATGAAGCCATCAGAGCTGCTACTGTACAGGATAGCAGGATATTGTCGGCTTGAAGATTAATATGAAATATCAAAATGTTCAAAATATCTTTATTTCTGTTACTAGAGGTAGTGATAGGTTTGTTTGCATTGTACATAACAATTAGGTGATAGGAATTTATCATGTTCCCATGGCAACTTTCTCTTTAATATCTCAGGGTGTATTCGGCCATTATGGACAAGGTCTTGACTCTAACGTTCTTACCTACTTACTTACGTTCTTACCTACTTACTTACGTTCTTACTTTCTTACGTACTTACTTGCGTACTTATCTACTTACTTACGTACTTACTGACGTACTTACCTACTTACTTACGTTCTTACGTACTTACTTACGTTCTTACGTACTTACTTACGTACTTACCTACTTACTTAAGTTCTTACGTACTTACTTGCGTACTTATCTATTTACTTACGTTCTTACTTACATACTTACTCACGTTCTTACGTACTTACCTACTTACTGACGTACTTACTCACGTTCTAACATGCTTACTTACTGACGTACTTACCTGCTAACTTACGTACTCTCGTACTTACTTACCTACTTACTTTCTTACGTACTTACTGCATACTTACTTACTTACTCACATATTTATTTATTGATCCCAAGCTGGGAAATTCTGGAAATGACCTGGATTTGTTATTTATTTATTTTATTTTATATCAGATATCAACCCTTTATGAGAAAGAAATGTAATTGAGGCTTGATATTTTAGTTTAACCATAAACTTTATCAGAAATAACTATAAATGAGAAGAAAACACAAATACAACCAAATATATAGAACTTGAATTAAGAAAATAAACGTAAAATGTAAACATAAATGCACATTTTTTTCTGCATAGTTTATTCTGTACAATAAAGGATCTTATATTGGTAAACAGATCGGGCTCTAGTTTTCACGCAGTAAGAATATTTTGAAATGTTGCTGTCTGCAACCTGAGGATTGTCTCGCAAAAACCATTAATTCTATTTAAATTACAAGATAGCTTATAAATAAAATGAGGTCAGCCTGCCTGTGGCTCTACTGTAGTTGCGTACAGATAGAGCCGTGGTTCTCTGGTTTCCCGCCGTTGAGTTGTCACAAATGTTGATTGGCCATAGAAATAGCATGTAAATGTTTGAATCAAGTGGCGTCCTCCTTGGAATTCCGCGTTGCATGTGATGGCTACAAGTGTCCGTGCTGTTGTTGAAAAGGAGAACAGATTGATGAAGGCCACTGGGACAACGGAATGAGTGTGGCCGCCTGTCGGCAAGTGTCACAACACGCCCCGTGTGATGCGATGCGAGCGTATGCCAGTATATGGGTATCAGGGGGCCTCTCCTTAATTGCGTGTCTGACAGCGGCTGCCTTTCACACACATGAACACACACACACACACACACACACACACACACACACTCTCACTCTCCTCAACCAAAGCTCAAAGGCACTTTTTGAAAAAGCCTCCGAGCGGCATGTGTGTCATCTGTCCACGCCGCCGTCTGAACCTCGGCCCTTTTGGCTTCGGTGTCATCTGGTGGAGGGCACGCTCCCCGGGCGTCGGTACGACACCGTGTCACTCCACACCGGGCTTCACTCTAGCCGGGGTCGTGGTCAGGCCTCGGGGCTGCGGCGGCGGCGGGCGGCGGTCAGGTGCTGTAAATGGCTGTCCGAGCTGACAGATAGATCACCCCCCCTCCACCCTCAGCGATCCGCCACTCAACAAAGTCCTTCAGGTCCTTTTGTGTTCTTTAGTCGTTTCTGGCATGTTCCTGTCTGTGTTAGTTGTGTTTCTATAAAAGCAAGTGGAGCTTTGGCCATTTTTCATTTTTGATTGCGGCCATCTGTTGTTTTCTTCACTAGAGAGTAGAGCTGCAACAGTTTATCGATTATTCGATTTGTAATGGACTACTAAATGAATTGGCAACTATTTTGATAATTGATTAATCGGTTCAAGTAGATTTTATGAAAGAAAAAAGTGATTTCAGCTTCTTAAATGTGAATATTTTCTGGTTTCTTTGCTCCTCTGTAACAGTAAACTAATTATCTTTGGTGTGTGGACAAAACAAAACATCATCTTGGTGGTTTGGGAAACACGATCGACATTTCATGACATTTAATGAATCAAAACAACTTATCGATTAATCGAGAAAATAATCGACAGATTAATCGATAATGAAAATAATCGTTAGTTGCAGCCTTACTAGACAGGAAAGTGTAGATTTCATGGTGTTACCGACTCCCGAAAACTCAAGTTGAATCAAATTAGGGATGCACCGCTACTACTTACTTTTTAGACCAAGTACTTACATTTAGCTACTTGCAGATATCGAGTACCGATATGAGTACTTTTATAGCTTGTGCTGGTGGCATGAAATATTATGATCGTCAGTGCCAGCTTTTTTTTGTTCTTGTACGGTTTGTGCATGTTTGTGCATCCCTATTTCAAATAAAGGCAGGGCATGGCGTTCCCTGTCGCGCCTCCTCCACTGTACCTCTGTTTGTCTTAATATCCGTCCCTGACTTGACTTGCACTGTGAAGAGAGGAACCTCAAATTTTCATCGAGGCTTAATAAAAGTGTCATTAACTCCTCGTAGCCACGGTTACCCCCCCCCCGCCACCCCGTCCCGGCCACGCCAGCAGAAGTTATTCTTGTTCCGAAGAGACGAGTCCCGACACTCGCCTCGTTCTGGCTTAGTATTCTCATTAGCTGTTCAGGGGTCAATTTATGGCCGTTCTGCCCCACTCGGGTTAAGGTCGGGATTAGGAGTGCGTAAGCCGATGCTGCGTGTTTGCCTTGGCCCTGACCCCGTACGGAGAATCTTCAACTGCCCACTGTCTAAACACAGACGGTGGGGTATTATGTGCAGACGGCTCGTATGCTGACGGACGTTGCGCTGAAATTCTTTTTGTGACAAATGTCCCATTTATCTCCTGTCCTGCTTCACTATTTGAATTGTTGAGGTGACTCAGAGGAGATGCTGCACTTTTTAACGCTTGTAGATTTATTCCAATACAGTGAACGAGAATGTAGAACTTAACTAGAGCTGCAACAGTTAATCGATTAGCGATCGTCTGCCAAATTAATCGCCAACTATTTTGATAATCGACTAATTGGTTCAAGTAGTTTTTTATGATTTCAGCTTCTTAAATGTGAATATTTTCGGTGTACTTTGGTGTGTGGACAAAACATCATCTTGGAGTTTGGGAAACACGGTCAACATTTTTCTCCATTTTTCACCATGTAATGGACCGAAAAAATTAACAGATGAATCGAGAACATAATCGGCAGATTATTTAAAAAGGAAAATGATGGTTAGCTGTAGCCCAAAACTTAACAAAACACGTCAATAAACACCAAAGACACTTATATGTCACCCATTATCTTAAGGTGCCACTCAAGATATGTGCAAAAAAAAAGTCGGTATATCTTTATTGTAAAATCCCCTTGTTTATGAAATTAACACACAATAAACTTCCAGCACGCATAGTTTATATTATATTGGTGGCTAAAGTGAGAATTAATGACAGCTGCTGTCTAAACAGATGGAGCCAAACAGTAGAAGGAAATGGGAAAGATAAGGGAGGGAGGGGTGGTGGTGGTGGGGGGGGTCATTGAGGTGGTATTCCCGGACTGTTATTTCACATGGTGCGGCTGCGGGTGGAGACTTAGGGCAGGATATATCACTTAAACCCCACCACACGCCTAAGCATAGCGCTGCGCTCTTCGCACGGCGGCTGGCAGACGCGCGGCCGCCCTCCCCCCGAGCGCCGGGGTCCATCCTCCGCAAGGATCAGGCGTAATGAATAGAGGATACAGGAGAAGCTCGCTAATCCACGATCCTTGAGCAGGAAGGTCGTTCGGGCCTGCAAAATGTTCAGATTACCCAAACTGATTGTCTATTTACGGTGGTCGTGAAAACAGATTCATCCTTGGAAGTGTTTTGTACGGTGTCTGCACTTTGATAAACGTGGGAAATGTGAGTAGTGAGGTTGTTTGTCTAAGTATTTTTTTTTTCGGGCAATTTTGCCTTTATTTTGATAGACACAGTGAAGAGTAAAAGAGGAAACTGAGTCAATTCAAGAAAAACCTCCTGCTGAAGTCACACTGAGTTAGATTTGACCTGTCACACAAACCTGGCATGGGCATAGGAAAGGAGAGATAAAAGGCAAAAGGAGGAGAGCAAAAAAGTCCAAGAAGGAAAGAAAAACAATTCTTTGTCATAAAGGTTTGACAACGACATCTTAGGAATCATTGAGAGATTACAAAAATATATATATATATACATCGGCAAATCCATATCGTTAAATTAATATTAATAATAAAATGACATATTAAAAAGAAGTGGGAACCAAATAGCAACATTGATGAACACTGAAAAAAGACTAACTGTTCAATGGGATGGGCTACAAGGTTCAAGAAGTTGACCCAGTGAAATGAAAGGAAGCCAACAGCTGGCCAGAAAGATACAAACATTTTTTTTTTAAAATTGTGCACATTGAATTTGAAACAAAGTCAATTACTTCAAAAATACAATGCAGTTAAGGAATTCAAAACTGCAAACACACTGGTGATGTTGTTGTTTGGTCCACCGATAGACTGAAATATTAATTTTCTTGTATATTTAATGTATTAACAAGATGTTACTCGTTACACGTTCACGGTCCCCAGAGGATGAATCCCACTGACTTCAGTGATATATCCTGATGTTCCCCGTAGCGCCATCTTGACATTGTAACGTTGATATGTTATTTAAACGTCTTGGACTCAGATGCATTGTCAGGTACCTTCAGTACAAACATTCATGGTGCTCAGAGGATGAATTTTTTTTGTTAGTCATCCCTGGATTTTTTCCATCGGCCTCAGCTGCACTTCCATGTTTAGCGCTTATACGCAAAGGTTAGAATGCTGACATTAGTTTGGATGCTGTCGCATTTAATTTAGTTCACGTCTGTTCGTCTCCTTTTGTTGGTCTAGTCTTGAACTTGAGACGTTGCGTCGTTCGGTTTTCTAATCCACGCATTTCGTCTTCTCACCCCTCTCCTGCCATTTTGTAGCCGTGTGGTTGGTCCATGCACAGCAACGTTTGCTGAGTTACAACCCGTGACGGGGAAGATTGACGGGCGTGTCATTTCAACTATGTTCCCTCGTCGAGCTTTGAAGTGGAGAGCAGTGCGTCGCTACCTGGACTAAAGGTCCACATGCGAAACTATAAATACGGCGTGGCCAAGTGTCACAGAAGATCTGTCAAGTCATCATGAACGGAATCAAAGGAAGTTAGACTTGAGTCGCTGAGTGAGTGGCGGATCAAACGGGGCCTTACGTCGGCTCTTTTATTGGCGTTTGACTGGCAGCCGGCGTTCATTACGACTCTGCGCTGTGCAATTATGTGTCTGCAGATTTGGCAACTGCAAGTGAGAAACTCTGGGTGTGTGTGAATCTCCCCGCTGGCGTTTGATTCAAAACCGCTCGCGGTCGGCGGCGGTTCCCGTCGGTTTGTGTATTCGGTCAGCGGGGTGTGTTCTTGCGAGCCAGTTGTGTGTCCGTTTACGCGTCGGCCTCGTCTTATCTTTCCAGTGGAAAATTGACGTGTCACATTAGTTATTCTGGAGCCTGTTGGAAGCGTCGAGACGGTGGCAGGTGATGTCTTTTAAAAACCCACCGAACCACAGCCCACATGTCCTCGTCACTCCGCGTACATTAGTCACCCTGGAGGCATGTGCACTTCACACACACACACACACACACACACACACACATGCCAACAGACACACACACATACACAGTCCTTCTTTTTTTTCCGTTTTCAAAAAAAGCGAGGGAGTGAGTGTTGTTGCTGTAAAGTTACTGGTCAGCTCTGCGACTCACATTTATGATATTTATTATTTTCTATGTATTTTTATTAATCAATTAATCGTTGTATTAATATTATAAGGTTGGATATGGTTTGGGCGATTCATAAAGTTGGTGTCATGTGGATTATGGTTGATGATAAATTATATTGATAAGCACCTGTTTACCTGGGTGTGTGAGTGAAGAGAGGATGAGGGGGTCTTGACACTTTTGATTACTTTGATTATTGATTATAATTTGTCTCCATTAAAATAAGTTGCTCCTCGAGTTTCATCATTTTTCTTGTTGTAATCTGGATCTCAGAGAAGCTTTTTTTTGTCGCACGTCAGAGAAAGTAGACCAGGCGTCGGCTCCTCTCCCACTTTTGACTTTGTTTGCTGAAGTCGTAACGGGGTATTTAACTTTGAAATTTGGAATTTCAGACTGTTCATCAGATAACACACCACTTTGAAGATGTCACTCTGGTTTTTTTTCTTTTTTTATCCCTCCAACACTCTCCAGTTTTTCGGACAAAGCTGGTCTTATACTCAAACTGGCATTGAACATGTTACGCCACATTTGATCATGTTTGCTTGTTTATTCCTCCTCAGCTGATCACTCACAAGCCCCTTTAATGTTTTATGTTCCGTAATCTAATGTCATTGGAGAGTTCAAATTAAGTTTTGGAAGCTTTCAAGATGATATTCTCGGTGCACTTCGGAACAAATAAAACCAGTCATCTAAATTATCAGTCAGTTAAAAAACATTTTGATTTGATTCTTAAATTATGCTCTTTCTTGACGGAATGTTGAGGCGTCCCTGTTCTTGATGTCACGAGCTGTCGGAGCCTTTTTTTTCTCTTTACATCTCTGTCCAGCTGTGTGAAATAGCTGTGTAGTTATCATTCCTGAGGTCTCTTGTGAGTTTTGTCTCGGTCATACGATCTTTAGGAGCGTCTGTGCGACCCCCCATCGACCGAGGTGGTCCCTCCCCGAGGAGACGGCCTCCGTCCGCAGGTCGCAGGACTTTGTCAGTGTCACTTATGTGGGACCGAATATGAATTTTGCGCCTCTGTGTCTTCTACACTTTTATTTTCTCTTGTATTTAAGGGATTTGCCGTGTATCTAAGGTGAAAAAAAACAGACGATTTTCATTTTAATGTGGTTCATTTTTGGAAAGCTGCAGCGAGACAGATATTAAATATAGAGACTAACAGTACGTGAAAGCAACTGAAAGTCAACCTCGAAAAAAGAAAGCAGAGGCAAACGTTAAATCGATTAATCGATTAGTAATCGACTATTACATCACTCGCCAACTATTTTGATCAACGATTAATCGGTTCAAGTAGTTTTTTAATGAAAAAGAAAAGTTGAGATTCTCTGATTTCAACTTCTTACATGTGAATATTTAACAAACATGGTCAACATTTTTCACCTTTTTATGACATTCTATGGAACAAACAAGTAATCGATTAATGGAGAAAATAATCGTCAGATTAATCGATGATGAGAATAATCGTTAGTTGCTGCCCTTGACGTGTTATAGTCAGAAACAAATAGTTAAACCCTGGCAACTCTGACTCGCTTTTCCCGATCCCCTTTTCTTATTCTGTCTTTCCGAAAAGGTTCAGTTAAAGGTCCTCTGCTCCACCACGACTATTTTTAACAGTAGGCCTGAAAGCCAAGCATTGGACGGACGGACACACACACACACACACACACACACACACACACACACACACACTCACACACACACAAACACACACACACACACACACACACACACACACACACACACACACACACACACACACACACACACACTCCCTCCCACAGACTCCTTAGACAGGTGCCAACTTTTGTGCCGAAACAGTGCGGCGTGGTGTGTTGTGGCGGGGTGTGTGCGCGGGGAGTGACTGTGGGCTGGTGTCAGAGGAATGCTTGACCTCGCCGGCCTGCGCCGCTGTTTGGCTTTGATCGAAACATTCCTCTGGAAGTTTCCCCCTCCCGCTGTCACTGGGCCGCGGGGGCAGCGACTTGGTCGTGTGGGTGATGGAAAACGGAGAGGAAGAGCGTCATGTATTTTTTCAATTTGTATTTATTCTATTTGGACGCAAACGTGCAGGGTACCAATATGGAAACGTAGAGACACAAAGCAACAATAGTTTTGATTATTAATTGGTGGTCCAATATCCTGGATAAGGGACAATAAAAGTATTTTTAACCCTTTAAATCTGATGCTGTCCAGCCGAATGTTGTTGAAACCCAATGAATGTTATTTTAGTCCAAAGTTTCCAAAGATACCAAATGAGTCTCTTTATAATGTAGAGAAACTTGATGAAACGATGCACATGAAATCTTGGAATATTTCCTTTTGATGTAGAGATGCAGCCATTGAAACCGCAGGACTTTGGATTTGAATTAAAGCTTGTAGATCATTTTTTTCTAGCAAAATCTTGTTATTCGAACTTTTTGATTTGTGAGGGTTGAATAATTGAATTAGAAACTGAATATTTATATTTGAATTTTGAGCTGTTGGTCAGAAAATCCAACAAATATCTGCTATTTTCTGACATTATATCGACCAAACAGTTAATCGATTGACTTGGAATATACGTGGCTGATTAATTGATGATGAAGCCCTTGTCCCTTGAAGCTATATTTCATTCATGGGCTCATACAAGCTGATACAGAAAATAGACAAACTGTATTAGGAGGGGGGGGGGGGGTATTTTGGGGTTGTTTAGGAAACTATTCAGGCCAGAGATGTTTTGATGAAGGAAATAGTGGATCGAGTCTAAAAAAAGAGAGAGATTTAATTGGTTCTTCTTTTGTTAGGTAAGAGAGATTTTGTAGATAAAAAAGCAGAGAAAACACTAATACAAATGCCTCCTTTGTTGATCTTTTGGGTAAAATTATTTGCGGACGACTCTGATGTGTTTGTGGGACGTCAGACGTCTTCGTCAGGAGATTGAGTGTGTGTCGTTATGGGACTAGTTTTTTGGGGGGTAAAGGCATTTTGTCAGAGGCTTTGATTGAGAGAATTGTTTTCTTCTCTCCCTAATTTGGGAGAGAGGAAGGAGCAGTCGGGGGAATTGTTCTTGATGAGCGAAGGAAAAATGTTATGTGTCGTGGGTGTTTTCAGGAGTCGTGAATACGGACAGGAAGTGCTGGGTTGGCTGTGTGTCAGGGGAGAAAGTGTGTGTCGTGGTGTCATGGAAGTGAGAAAGACAAAATTAGGATTAAAACGTTTTTAGAACAGAGCGTGGGTTTAGATCAGGAACACGTTTATTATATGTGGTAAGGAGAGCCTCGGAAAATGTCAAGAAGGAGAACGAGTGTTGACAGTGTGAGAAGTTTAAATGTGAGGAGTACTTGTCATCGGGGGGGGGGGGGCATAAAAAGAGCCGTGCTTTGGTCTCGGAAAGCCCTCAGGAGGAGAGAGACAAAGTGATTGGCCGAGGAGGCGGAGGGAGGGAGGGAGTGTTCTGGAGCAGCAAGGAGGCTCGAGGACGTCTTGTAGAGGAGCGGACACAAGGGCAGAGAGCAACACACTGTCTCGATTGGCCGCGGGGAGAAGAGAGTGAGCGTCTCGTGTGTGTGTGTGTGTGTGTGTGTTTGTTTTAAGATCTTGAGGGAAGCGAGTGGGGGGGGGGAGAGAAAGTCAAGAGTGCACGAAGAAGGAGAGAGGAGTTCTGCCATAGGAAGGAAGAGAGAGGTGAGGGAGAGGACAGGAAGGGAAGGAGAAGGTGAAGCAGAAGGCAGGGGTTTTCTTTGTGGGCGAGTGAAGAGCTGACGAGGGACAAAGGGGAAGAAAAGGGGAGGACATAGACAACAAAGTGACCCGAGGGAGGGGATGGTGAGGAAATTAAAAAAGAAAAAGAAAAAATCCTTTGTGGAGTAAAAGATTGACGAGGTTAATGAGAGGCAGAGTCTCCGCTGCCGGCCTCTCGAGACCCAAAGACGGGAATACCCATTGAGGAAGGAGCTTAGTGACAGGAGCCGGTGTTTTTAAGTGTGTGGCACTCCTCCTCCTCCTCCTCCTCCTCCTCCTCCTCCTCCTCCTCTTCGTCATTCTCCTCTTCCTCCTCCACTACATGCTGTTGTTAGCCTTAACCGGCGGGTCACTGGGGCGCCACTACATCGCCATGTTCGAGGCCACGCAGAACGTCACGCTCAAGCCGTCCGAGTCCTGGAGGGAGGCGCTGCTGGACACCCGCGTCATGGACCTCTTCTTCACCGTGAGTAGCCCCTCCGTCATTTGAGTGCTTGTATGTTTTTTTAAGTGTCTCTTTGCACCTTTCAAATTTGATGAAGAAAGTGTTCTTCCAAAACCTTCAGTGTCCTTCCTCTCTGATATCTTATATTTCATCTTTTGTCAGTTAGTCTTCGCGTCTGTCTGCGTCTCTTTCCCTCCATCCACGTCTCTCTGTCACTGCGGAGGTTTTATTCTCCAAAGTTTAACTATTTCTCTCACATATTTCTCACATATTCCTTCATTGGAGTTTTCTTGTGTCCTGCTTTACCCTTTATCCTCCTCCGCCCCGTCCCCCCTGACCTCTAGATGGTTGGCTTATTTATCATAAACAAAGAGAGACAGTTTGCCTTTTTTCCTGTTAGGGTTTTCACGACTTCTTGCGGGTTTCTCCAGCAGACCATTAAGTGGATTTATGGCTGCTGCTGCAGCGGGGTCGTGTTTTTGTGTTACTGTCCAGAGGGCCGCCCGGTGAAGCAAATGTGTATTTTTGTGCGCCGACTTGTGTGTTTTAAAAGAGAGAGAGAGAGAGAGAGAGAGAGAGAGAGAGAGAGAGAGACGGCCCACGCTGGCTCAGAGCGCGATGTGGTGGGGAAGTGTGGAACAAACGGGTCAGCTCCTCTTCTTCTTCTTCTTCTTCTTCTTCTTCTTCTTCTTCTTCTTCTTCTTCTTCTTCTTCTTCCATCATGCGTCCGTCCCATCTCGCTGGCTGCCCGTCGCCACACACTGATCCACGACTCTTTAGCCTCTTTACCTGCCTCAAGCATTTATCATCCGCCTGTTCAACTGACTTGCCCTCAGGCAAAAACGACTAAGTCTTAAAGCTCTCTTCTGCCTAATGCTGCTCCCCTGCCTCCTCTTTTGTCTGCCTATTGAGAAACATCCTCATGCTACTCCGCCATCTCCCTGTCTCACACACTGCCAGATACTGGTCCATTCAAACAGACTTTCGGACGCTGACACACACACCAACACACTCAGTCAGCATCATGCATCGTTGACTCGAGTCAGAGACTCGGCTGTCTGACCGTCTGATTGGCCGACCGAGACTACAGTCGATTATTATTTTTCGCTGTAATGTGGGTGCAGGACGTATTGCACAAACATGTCGGCGGTCGGCTCGGCGCTGTTATGGTGTGTTCAAGTGCAAGGTTTTGACCCGTCAGTTTGTGTTTTCTGGCTCCGTTTTGTTTGAAGCCGTCTCGGCGTTAAATGCCTGCCGCTAAATTCTGCTCCACTGAAGCCAAATGACATGTTCTTTGCCAAATACTGCTTCCTGAGCGACATTTCGTACCTGTAATTTTTTTTTGTATGGTACGCATAGTATAATGTACAGTACAGTTCTTCTTACTCTTAGCTCTGATAGGTCCTTCGAATGACCATCAAGTTTGTAAATGACTCCCATTTTACCAAGTGGCAACCCGTGTCGTCACCCATTGGTTTGCGAACTGCTGTTTTCAACAGCGCCATTTTGGATTTGTTTGTTACCAGCAGGGATCGTGTGGGGGGGGGGCGTTTCTGACGGAGAGCTTGTCCACTGCACACCCACGGTACTAGCTGTCAATCACGCTGTTTCCACACCCCTGATGTATACGTTGCTTTATCGTTTATTTGACTCTTAATGAGATCACAATTTACAAAATGTACGTAACGTTTGCTTTTGCAAAATAACCTTGGGAGACCTGTTATCCTGAAGTAAATGCTCAGTAATACACATCATTATATAATTTAACAGTTGTGGCTCGAACCAGACAAAAGCATTTCCTTTGAATAATCGGTCATTTAAATTCAAGTTTATGAAATTTCTTGCCAAAATTGACGTGAAAAAACGAGAAACAGATCCATTCAATTGCAGTAGTACATTTTTTTCGTTGGGTAAACCTGAGCTCTGACTGTTTGCTGCCCAGCTCCTGCCGTAATGTGTCTAAAAGATTGAGATGTTCCTCTGAGGAAAACTGTTTTCATTCATCACATTCGGTAGCATCTAAATCCTCGAGTGTCCCTGTTGCCCTTTGACATTGTGGCTTTTAATTTGTTTCATGCGCCTCTGGTTTAAAATGAAAGTAAAACAAATCTACTGTATGAACAAACATGTCTAAAATGTGATGTCTCTTTTCATTAACAGCCATTTTGACTGTTTACAACTATGTTGAACTGCGAGGAAGAAAAAGCTAAACAAAGGCCACATTCGAGCACTAGTGAAACAATAACTCTCTTTTGTCCGACAATCTGCAGATGCTTAATTGCAGTTTTTCTCCGGCGCGGTGCTCGATAATCAACCCTCAGTCTAAACGTCACCTCCTTTTTCATATGCAGCTGAGAAAAGTTGTGATTGTCTGATTGTCAGTTCTAAAAAGCGGCCACAAATTACTGTAATTGGCTCCGAGCAGCGAATGTAATCAGAGATTTTATAATGTACAGAGCGCACACACGCACATACACACACACACACACACACACACACACACACACACACAGACTGACACTCACACACACGGGGGCTCTAATCAAGGATTTCAATCGGCCAATGAATAAAAATGTTTGTCATTTTTCGGCTGCTCCTCTTTGCTGCAGGAATCCGCAGGATGTGTTTTGTGCCGGTTTCAGTTTTCAGGCTTTCGGTCTCATCTCACACGCCGGTATTTCTAGTAGCTCCAACTGTTTATTGTAAGGGGCTGCCTTGACACCGTCAGCTGTCCGTGTGTGTGTGTGTGTGTGTGTGTGTGTGTGTGTGTGTGTGTGTGTGTGTGTGTGTGTGTGTGTGTGTGTGTGTGTGTGTGTGTGTGTGTGTGTGTGTGTGTGTGTGTGTGTGTGTGTGTGTGTGTGTGTGTGTGTGTGTGTGTGTGTGTGTGTGAGTGTGTGTGTTACAGCATCCCCCTGGTTGTGTATTTGAGTGTGTGTCGTGGTACATATCTGTCCCTGTAGGACTGTCAGTTCCAGCTCGTATAGTGAATACTTGTGTTCGCTCTTCATGCCTCCGTGGCCGCTTTCAGGCACAAACTACGCAAAACGTCTCATGTCCTCACTGTGACATTTTCCGGAAATGTTTACCGGGGGGGGGGAAGTTCCGGACGACATTTTTCGTTCTCACATGCAGCCCCTCCGGGAAAAGTCCGAGCTTCAGTGCACGTCTGAGAGCAGGTTCCATGTTGTCTGTGTGTTTATTCAATTTATTGTGCTCCTCTGCTGTCTCAGCTGCCGCGTGTCCTCAGCTGTGAGGGGTAACAGGCTTTCCGACGTATCTGTGCGCGTGTGTGTGTGTGCGTGTGTGTGTGTGTTGAGGGAGTGCTCGGCGACACGCGCTGCCGGGGTCACAGTCCACAGCCGACCAGTGGCAGGATTAGAGCCCGGCCCCGGGATTAGGGGGGCCCCTGTTAACAACCGCAATAACCCACCCATCACACAGACAAACATACAAACACACACACACACACACATACACACACCCCCTGCGGAGGAGGGCGCTGGGGAGTCTCTCCGTCCCTCTGCGGGGAGGTGGTGTCTGTCAGTCTCCCATTAACTGGCTCCAGGGCTCCCTCGCCGATCCGTCTCGAGCAAACAGGAGGCTGCTGTCAGTCAGGAGGTCGTCTCATCTCACATGATGATTCGTTTTATTCTTTACAACTCGGGTCTTATTTTTCTATTTCTGTCCCATCATTCCTGTCGATAAAGCAGTTTTGTTTGTTTTTAGGAAGAGAATATAAACCGTATAGACATGGAAAATGTCTGTGTGGTGCGGGGAACATCGCACGGGCAGAGGGAATCATGGATTCCACTGAATATCAATAGATTAAATTCTGGATGCAGATTCTGTCCCTGCAGTCAGTCAAGGAAATTAAAAGTGAAAAGAGGCAGACGCCTCCAACAAGGGACAATGATCCAAAGCAGACCTGCGAATCCGAAACACGAGCTGAAGCTTTGGGAACGAAACTTTACGATCCTCTGAATCGCTCTGAAATCTGCGGGTGAAACATGCTGCGTGTGCAGGACGACCCACAATGATCTCAGAGCTTCACGTGATCCGCAGGAAGAGTCGGGGAGAAAAATCGTACACGAAGAATAGAAAGAATTTTGGTTTAATCTTAGTTTGGTGCCCAAAACGAATCGGGTTCATGTTGATGTCTGCTTGCTCCTGGAGATGTTTTAAACTCAGGTTAAAGATGAGATCTTGGAACGGAGCAATGTCACGATTAAAAAAAGTCAGACCGGACAAGACCAGCAGGATCGATACTCCTGTCGTCAGGGATTTTCCCAGATATCAGCAGATAATGGGCAGTACTGTTATTTGAGGTAATAGATACGATGGGTCTAATTTTTCCCAGTTTTGGCCCCAAGTTGTAATAAATCTGGACTTTTCCTGTAATTAGCAGCACGACCAAAATACTTAGTTGTGGTTAGTCTGACATGGTCTGTGAGAACTAATAGACTGTGGACCACATTTTAAATATCAGACATGATGATTGACGTCACAAGGAATGGCTCAAGTCCAGTAGTGCAGTTTTTTTTTATTGACAATAATCATAATGAGTCTTAAAGAACCGATGAGATTAGACTGGAGCCAGATCTTTATTGACTGCTGTCTGTCCCCGGCCGTGCCCGACTGGCCGGGACAAGCGCTTATTTTTGGGAAATCAGCTCAATAATTATGTTTGTGTGTGTGTGTGTGTGTGTGTAGCTGAAGCGATGCTCAAGTTTCAAGTGTGATTCAGACCCCCGGGGGTTTTTTGAAAGAGAAAAGAGAATAAAAAAAGCACTCATCTCTTTTCCACTTCAGCTGGTGACAGCTACACAGCTCTGAGTTTTCAGGGATGGAGCCATGAGGGGAAGGAAATAAAAGAAGAAGCGGAGTGGAAGTGAAAACAAGGAGGAAATGGACCAGTGGGGATGTAGCAATAGAGCAGTGTATATAATTTAATGGGAGAGACAACGGAGCAAAAAAAAAAAAGATGGGACGGAGAAAAACAATTTGGAGAGTGAGTGAAACACAATTTTCAGGCGAGTGAGTGAGAGAGAGAGGGTTTGAGGGCAAATGGGCCGGAGGCGATTGGAAGAAAAAAAGACGACCATGTTGATTGTTGTCCTCCTTCAAAATAGACCCACTTCCATTTCTGTCGATTTTAACAGCTTGCGTTCACAGTGCAGTGCACACGCCCCCACTCCAACCCTCCCCCTGAAACACACGCACGCACGCACGCACGCACGCACGCACGCACGCACGCACGCACGCACGCACACACACACACACACACACACACACACAAACTGAGGCCTCTGTAATTTTGGCCTCAGCTGTGTGTTTCAGTTTGTTTGTGTTTCTCTGGCTTTTTAATTTCAGCTCGGCTCCGAGTGATTAGAGAGCAGCATCGAATTGTGATTGTGAGCGCGAACACAACCCCCCGTACAATGCTGCACCGTCAGATGCATCTGGTTTATTTCAACGCATCAAACGCACACACTGCTGTGACCCTGCACACGCACACACACGGGACATGTGTTATACACTTACACACACACACACACACACTGTACACAGCAGAAATACACACCCACTCACTCTCTGAAGTATAAACAGCCTTACACACACACACTCACACAGCAGGGAGTACTGCTGTAGTTGTGAAGACCTTCATTCACACTAGAGATGCGATGATTAGTCCAATACTTTGTCATTTGATGGACAGGAATTAAAATGGCGAGTATTTCTATGACCACTACTTGTCTGAATGTTTGTTTTTTTCAAGTAATAATTTCAGGATGTTAAATGTGAAAATGTTGGCGTTTTTTTCTTTTCTTAGTTTATTAATTAATTCATAAATTTAATATAATTGGGTTTTGATATTGTGATAGCTATTTTCCACAGTTTTCTGTTTTCAGTTTCCGTGTTAACCCTTTGTATGCAAACAAAACCCAAACAACCAGTTCCTTGCCCTCACACTTTCCTTTCTTGAACACAGTTTCGAGAAGAACTGACCGGAATGTCCTTCTGTCGTCACGCTCACTGTCTCAAACTCCGACCGGTCCTCACTAGTGTGGCAGGACATGACATGACATACTGTAAAAAGATAAGGATTTGTCAAACGAGAGATGTTTGGTGCAAAGTACAAACTCTAATTGGCAACGTTGACGCATGTGGCATGAATGTAAAACATTATAAGTATTTAATTCACTAGAATTGTAAAAAACAGATAATCCAGTGCCGCAACCTCATCTCAATTTAATTTCCCTGACAATGTCCTCAGTAATGCGATATACAGTATATTGATGTCATGTAAAATTGTGTACTTTACATTAGCACAGAAACATGCCAAGGCGTATGGGTGTTTACCGAGTGAACAGAATTCCGTTTGGAGGACGGAGACTGAGGCTGCAGCAGACGCCTGTGGGCCGACAGTAACCCAATCTGAGAGGGAGAGGGAGGGAGAGAGAGGGAGTCAGTGATGGAAGAGAAGAGCGAGCGAAAAGACAATAAGTTGGAAGCGCAGTGTTGATTTGAAAAAACAGAAAGATGAGCCCCTGAGCCCCCCGAGGTAACAGACACCAGGCTTTGTCTCCTTCTATAAATATCATTCCTCATTCTCTCCTGGCCTCTTTTCTCTATCTCCCACTCCCCTTCCTCTTTTCTTTCCATCTCTTCCTCATCCTCCTCCTCCCTCTGTCCCTTACCAATTTGTCTACCTGTCATTCTCCTTCTTCATTTTCTCTCCTCCTCCTCCTCCCCTTCACTGGTTCTCTCCATCATTGCCTTTTGCCCTTTTCTTTTCTCGCCGGTTATAGTCGTTCTCCTCTATGGGGCTCGGTGTTGAATCCCAATACGTCTTTGGTACTTTAGATGAACTGGGTTTGGCTTCAACTGGTGCTGCGGCTTTTTCATTGAGATACCTTGATAGAAACTCCCTGGATCAATGATGCCAGACTGTCTGGGCCCAACATTCTGATGCTCCCTGGTGATGTTGCCATGTTGGTATGCATTCCACCCTTTTTATGTCATATGCAGTGCAGGTTGTTCTCCCCCAACAATGCATCCTCAGTTTCATCAGTCCACAAAACATTTTCCCAGTAGTGTTCATGTGTCAGAGTGTCGAGATGATCTTTGGCAAAAAAAATTCTTTCTGGAGAACGGAATGATTTACAGATGGTTTATGTTAATGAGCTACAATGGTTCCTTTAAGGCTTTAGCTGCTAGCCTGGAACTGAGTATAGGGTTCACATCAGCAGATGTTTGTTGTGGATATTAAAAATCTGAATATATATATATATATTTTTTTAATAAGTCAAAGTATCTCCAAATACACAACTAGTTTTGTTTCATCGATCAGACCCCAGTTATCTTTCGTTCATGTTATTAGAAGAGGTGTGCACATACTTTCTCTAACCTACAGTGTAAATATTTTAATAATAAATAAATCATAAAAAATGTATATGTACAGGAAATGCAGGTTATTCCAAAGGGTTAATTTACTTTTTGTTGCCACTCCACACACATCTCGATTAATATCAGCCTTTGTATCAGTCATTGTAGTATAGAGTATCAAAAAAAGAGTTTTTATTTCCAAATTCTTGTTTTTCTGTTACTGTATTAATATTGGAGTCTGACTAATTTAGAGGTTGACCAATACAAATTGGCCAATATGAGTCTTTCACAGATATATCGCTATCTATGTTTGTTTGCTGATACGTTTATTTTTTATTTTTTATGGAATAAACAATCAACCAAGAATAGATGTACATTTCCTATTTACAATTTTCAAGTTCTATATTCTATGTTCTGAAAAGTCTATGGTTAAACTGTAAAATATCAAGCATATTGTTTATAAATATATTTAATTGGTGACGTATTGATATCAGAATTTCTTTACTCCCTAATATCCAAATCTCTGTTGGCCCCCAAACATCCATATCCGACGCAAAACTGCCAAAGGGAACCTAATAAGAACCGAATTAGCGGCTGTGACAGCGGCGTAAGGATGAGCGACTGATGCTTCACCGGCGCCAAATCCTCAGATTAATCAGTGAACGAAATCTGCGGCCATCTGATCTGCGTTCCCAAAATGTTTCATATTGTTCTGTCGTGTTTTCTCTCCTTGCATCAGACCCACTCCCCACATACTGCCATACGTACGTACACAAACACACACACACACACACACACACACACACACACACACACACACACACGTGTATCTCTAACTATAGTCAGACTCAAGGCGACTGACATTACTGGCATTGCACGGATCATTCGCTGGGGCAGCTGCTTTTTCAGAGCTCGCGCTGTTCAATCCTTTGGCCTTGCGCTGCCTCTCCCACCCCCCCTCCCCTCTCTCCTTTTCTCCCGCTCGCTCACCCATTTCCCCCCCCCCCCCCCCCCCCCCCCCCCCAGTCTTCCTCCCCCGTCCTCTCGCTGAGCTCCTCCAGAGGATGACTTCACGCTCTGGAAGAGCTCAGCAGCAGCAGCAGCAGCGGCGGCGAGCAGCAAGGACTATGGTGGCTACGCTACGTTAGCATCTGAGATCTCTTCCCAGCAAGCGTGGCTCACGGCCAGCCAGGCTGCCCAGCTGGGGAGCAGAGACGAGGAGGAGGAGGAAGAGGAGGGGATAAGGGCTGCAAGAAAGAATTTGGAGAGGGAGGAAGTGAGAAGATTCTGAGAGGCGGAGGACGAGGAGGAGGAGGAAGAAGCGACGGGGAGAGGGAGAGGTTGAAAGTTTGATTGCTTCAGCGATGGGGCTGCGAGCTGGCACAGTGCGAGGAGCTGGTGAAGAGGCGCTCGCCCTGGATTTAAGAGGATGACAGTTTGTGAGACGGGAAGAGACGAAGAGAGAGGGAAAAGAGCTCGGAGAGAAGAGAGGAGGAGGAAGGAGGAGGAAGGCAGCTGAGCTCCAGACGTCCACATAGTCCCATCAGTGGAAACACATGTTGCTGCGGGGCCGTGATGACTCGCGGTGCTTTTACCTTTTCTCTCGCGTGTCTCTCTCTCTGTGCACAATCCGAGACAATAATGCCTGTTCTCTTGCCGGGAGAGAGTGACAGCTCGGCTCAGACAAAAACCCCACAATCCCGCGGCTGAAGAGCAGCAGCAGGAGCAGGAGCAGCACAGCAGCAGCAGCAGCTTGTAAAACTGAGATGAGACTTGAGTCGGAGCAGATCTCGTCCACAAAGAGCCAAATATCTGCTCTCCGCGATCGATTGAGGCGGTCTGCGACCGGCCGGCCGGCCGATTGTTTGTCTGAGAAGCAGGGTCACCGTGTCTGAAGATAGACTTGTTGAAAAATCATCTCGCCATTTTGCTTTCGCCCCCCGGCTTGCTGGGTAGTGGGTTATACACCTGTGAGTATTAAACCTGCCGGGCATCAGCTGATGTGGGTTTTTTTTTTAAATGTCGTGACAGGAAGGATGAGGCAGGTTCACCTTTTCATTCTTGGCTTATACATAAAAAGTATCATCTTATGCATCAGGCGCCAAAATCTAAATCTTGTAGATTAAATGCCTTTCCCATAACGTATTTAGGTTCACATGACACTGAATCTGTTTCTCCTCAAATAAAAATCCCTTAGAAGCTCTTTTAAAAGCCTTTAATCCGATTTACAAAGGTCGTATAATATTTTTCCTACTCGCCACAGTCATTCTCGTTTGTGGCTTCTTTTTATATGTGGTTGTGGTCGGGGGGGCGGGGGGGGGGGGGGATGTTAGACTTGGTGTAAACTGCAAGTGACACTGGCGCGACAGCGATTTTGTGTGTGTGTGTGTGTGTGCGTGTGCGTGCAGTCAACACTGTCGTTGTTATTTTTGATTATTTTTTATAAACCCGTTGGGAATTATTGACAAAGATGTGACGTCATTTAAGTTAAATTCAAAGTCTTATTGAGTAATGTCATTCTTTGACCGGCGAGATGGTGAAAACTGTATTAAATTGCATCATGTGTTATGTCCTTATCATAACGGAAATATTAACCCTAAGCGTATACATAGACTCATGCTGTGTCCATATTGGACCTGGGTATTTTCTAAAACCTAGTTTTTTTTTAATAAGCTTTCGTCATGACGCAAAACTGCGTTTTATTTCACGGAAAACTGAGCTTTTGTAAAAACGTCCGTCCTGGGTGAAGATTTTCAGAAACTTCATTCTCAGTGTCGTCATGTAGACGGACAGAACTTGAGTCAAGTTGAGTGTTTGGCTTGTGACATCATTGTCGTCAGCCCTACCAAGCTTCTTTTTTTTCTTTTTTCAGGCTCCTGATTGGATATCGTGGCTTTACGCCTGTTGCTTCTTCTTGACAGCTGGTTTCTGTGTTTTCACATGGATTTGAAACGGAGCAGTTGAGCTGAATTTCGAACCCGAAGTTTAGATTCAAACACAAAATGATCTTCCTGAACACTGAATTTAGAAAGTCCGAATAAGTAATCCAGACATCCTTAAGGTTTCAAAATGTAAATCGAGTCCTAGACGCCATACGGTACCGCAACTGATTAAAAAAACATTTGCAAATGCGACAGCGTCAAATGAATATATACATATTTCAAAGAGACACGCAGCAGCCAAGGAGACGCGGCTTGAACAGCCTTTACTGTCAAGTGATCTCAAATGTCGTTGCTGAATGGGTTTTTGTTGCCGTGCTGATTTTCCTGACCTCCCTGCGGAGCCATAATAAAATGTCTCGTCGGACGGACCACATAACGCCAAGGCTGTCGCCGTTTAAAAGAGAAAAGAAAAAAGCCCCTCGCTTGATGTTTGTTCGTATTCTCCTGTAATCTATAAACAAATCCTCCGCTCAACCTCAGCCCTGTAATTTACCCCTTTCCGTTGATGCTTAGCAATTTCACAGCTCAATGGTCTTTTTGTATTAGTTTCGCTGGGAGTTTGAAGCTCTCTGGTCGAGAGCGTCGCAAGGCTCGATGCCTTGAGGTCTTGCAGGTGGTTTTTGAGAGACACGCTCGAACCACATTAATTTGCTCCGTGTAACATTGCCTCCTTATTAAAACAGAAGAGGGGGGGATTGAAGCAGAGCCCTGGCTTTGTCCTTTTTTCCGTCCTTGTTGTCTCTCGTCGGGATGCAGGTGGGCAAGGAGACCGAAAAACTGAGACCATGTGTGCTTTTTCAGTCAGTTGTGTAAAAGTGACGGAGTGCAGGGGTTTTCCACATATTTTTAGCCCGTCTGTTATTTTTAATTTTTTTCCCCCCAGTGCGCTTATTTCCACCAATGTTCAGATACCAGAAGTAAACCTGCTTCTTCCCTTTACTTTGATAAAGATTCCTTCTTTCACACGCGCAAGCAATGAAACAGGACATTTCCTCCCGTCTCCTCTTCAGGTGCACAGGAAGATCCGCGAGGACTCGGACATGGCCCAGGACTCCCTGCAGTGCCTGGCCCAGCTGGCCTCCATGCACGGGCCCATCTTCCCCGACGAGAGCGCCCAGGTCTCCTACCTGGCTCACCTGGTGGAGGGGCTGCTGAGCATGATCAACGGGTAGGTGTGCTCGCACTCTGCTAACAGTATTAATAATAGTAGTTGTCGGCCTTGAGATAGTTAACACAGTAGAGGTTCAGTTTGAATTGAATCGGAACCCGTTTGAATCCCTTACCAAATCTTTTCTTAGGTTGTTTGTTTGGTGGGGAATGTAGACATCTCTTACAAATACAGTGTTTTATTTCAGCAGTAACAAATACAATTCAACTGTTCAACCAATTACCAGACATATGTGACACTGACAATAATAATAAAAAAAATGTGGTAATTAACTAGCTGAACCACTTAAGCTTGTGCTGACGGGGCTGAAGGGAGTTTCACCACATTGTTTGGTCTTTGACGTTCATTAAGTCTGTTTGTTTTTGCAGAAACAACCAAATTTAAAAAAGCCAGAACTGCTTTCAAATGTGAATCCCCCCTCAATAGAGCATATTACATATTTTCTTGTTTAAAGAAGCAGTTTTTGTTCCAGTTGATACTGAACAACAACCTCCGAATAATTTCCACTACTAGATTAATCCTCGAGGGATGCAGGAGCAATGACACTCCTTCTACGCTACATGAAATTAGCCTTTGCTTTGCTAAATGATCCTCATTGTTGAAGGATGAATATTATGACGTAGAAATCATGTCAATGCAAAAGACTAAACTTTGAGTAAAAGTAGAAACTCACCGAGGATTGCGTAATAAACACTTTGCGACTCTTTTGTACATTTTTTTAAAAACCTCAGCTGTCTATTTTCTTTTTATATTGCGGGACCAGTGAGCACCGTTGATGTTCCCTTATCCTTGGTTTACAGTCTGAGGTGTTCTATCTTCCTCCAGCGTCTCAAGGATTTTTTAATGTTTGCGAAATTTCCAAGACTCAACAAGCGATGGAGGCCAAACGTCGGCCGGAGCGTGACTCGTTCTAGGCCATTTCTGCTTTTTTATTTTACAGGAAGTGATTGAATGTTGAGTCTGTTTTTTTTTTATTTAATGGCCTCTGAATTTTTAGCATCTGCACCGTCTGTGGGGAAAGAGTTTGTCTTCCAGTCCTGGAACAAAATGGGAGTTTGTTTCCCAGTTGCCTCTGAAACCAGATTTATGTAAAGATGGATCGAATTATTCATTTAGTCTTCTCGAAGAGACGATTTTAAACCAGACGGGGGATTAAAATAATCACTAGCAACCATTAAAAACACTGGTAAATACTGACTGTGTATCAGTTCTCAACTGATCTGATTTGACCCTGATGATCATACCGATGTGGATTGTCCCTCAGTTCCAGTTGGAAGCTCCGCAGAATTTATAGATTTAATGAACCTGAATCCAGTTAGAACCCACTCAAAAAAACTCTCACAGTGATTTTAAAACTATATTTATCTTCAATCTGTTAACGTTGCATTCTGCTTTCAGATTATTTTTAACTCCTTTGTGGCAATATTAGATTTTTTTCAAATTTAGATTTTTGCCTCAATTTAAAGATTTGCTGTTCTAGCCATTTCCTGATTATTTACTATTTTGTGATACATATTGATAACGGTATGAAATAACTATACCATGAACCCATATTTTACACTGAGGTAGTCAGTTAAGCATTATGATAAAACACATTTTAAAAAATGTGTAGTTGTGAATAGTACATTCAAATAATTTTTTCCACTTAAAAATGACAAAGTCATCACCATATTTTTTGATTGAACCCCAGCCATTAATAATTAATAAACACAAAGAAAGTACTGATAAACCAATACAACATGAATATAGGTTGAAACATGAAGCTCAGTCGAAGAGTTTTGAGGCTGTTACCTAAGTCAACTCTCGCCCTTGTTTCAGCATTACAGCATCTTCACTTTACTCATGAAGCAGCACATTGCATCAAAAACGCAGACAGATTTCCACTGGAATAAACTCTCAAATGTTCGGCTCAATTTATTTAACTGGAAACCCCTTTATTCTATAAGCACAACTGGACCTGGGAGTTCTGAGCAGAGGAAATGAAGTTTTTTCATCCCTCAAGCTCAGCTCAAAGCCAATTTTCCTTTATCATATTTTTTTTTTTTCTTCCTGCATTTCTACCAGAGGTGTCATTGTGAACTCTTGAGTCAAGAGTCTGTAATCAGAGCTTCCAATCAGAAGTAAGTTTTATGTCCGAGCGGAAATAATCATAACGCTGAATCTTCACTCAACTTCAGGGAAACCTTACCAATGTGACAGATGCAAGACAGAAGCTGATGTATTTAGTTTCTCTAAAAGGTGAATTCATAACTGACATGTTTTTACTGGCGTTAGGTTGGAAATGGATCCGCAGCCTTTCCTCCGTCGGTGATTCCCTGTGTCACCTTGTCGGCAGAAGAAACTGAGCGTGTGATCTTGTGTTCAGGGACATTAGGGGTTGTGTAGCCTGCGACGGTGTCTCACAGGCAGCTGTGTGGAGGCTATTGATTGTTCCTGTGTGCGGTGCAGGGAATCGCAGTGTGTCTGTTTGTGTTTGTCATGTAGATGCATTAAAAGAGATTACAGCTCTGTTTTTTTAGCAGCGTGGTGACGCGGCAGTTACCAGGAGGTTAAGACAGAGGCTGCGTTTCAACCTGGAAGACACGACAGTTTGAGACTAACAGCTGCTTAAAAATATGAGAAGTGTATACAGATTATTTAACTGATGAATCATTCGGTCTATAATTTGTCATTAAATAGTGAAAGATTCTCATCGTTTTTTCTTTAAACCCCACGTTACATCTTCAAATGTCTTGTTTTGTTCTCAGTGGCAGATCCACACATGGAAGAAACTGTAACTAGACAATAGTTGGAGTTTTTTCGATTGATTATGGAAATATTTCACATGTTGGTGAATCTAACCTTGCACATGAGTTGTCATATCACACCACTAATAGTTTTTTACCCTCATTTTGACTTTGACTTTACCACAGATTTTTATTTAATTTTTTTATAACTTCACTCATCCGGTACTGGATGTGATCAGATTATCTTCCCGTCACTGTGATCTCTCGTTTCATGTGTTTTGACCTCGACAGGACTTTGCTACCATGACTCTTCAGAAACACCGGATCAAATCTTGATCCCAGCTGCAGTCGATTCAATTCAAATTCAAATCAGCGAGCAAACATCCTGAGCTGATGAAACCTTAGATTTCAACCTTGCACCTGCTTTTTAATTACTTTCCCATAAGAAAAAAAATTCAAATTCTCTCAATCACAGATAAAGAAGCTAATTTTGAAACTTTGCAAACGTGTTTTTTTCTTATGATAGTTTTATGATAACTCACAAGACTCTTGACTTACAAATGCTCTGAATCTGATTATGACTGACCCCATATTTATTCTAAGAACAGCAGACATATTAGAAGACTTATATTTTTCCACATTTCTTCAACTTCGAGTTACTTTAAGTTCACATTATGCTGATGACACTCAACTATACATCACTGTCGGTCCTAAAGATGCTGACTGCAAGACTGCCTCAACCTATCACTTTGAGGCAAATTAAATGTTGGAAGGATCATCATTATTTTCCGGCTCAGTGATTATAAAACCCTCTACAGCTTGACAGTGAAACCTGGGTCCATATTTTTGTATTTCTTTTTTCTATTTCAGTTTAAAAACATTGTTCAAGCCTTTATTTAATTGCAACTGCAAGTCCTTACGCAATAACCGAGCGAGCAGAACACATTAGTCATGTTTTATTATCCTTCCAGTTACTCTTAAATATTAATTTTAACATTTTATTATTCAGCCATAAAGTCCGACATGGATTTTCCACCTGTATAGACAATTTGCCACAGTGTGGCCTCTGAACCGTTAAACGACCAGACATTTCAACTTTTCTGTACTCTTTAAAGTGTCTCTCAGTGGCTTCGCTGTGTTCAATTTATTGTGTGTATTTTGGCTGCGCTTTCGACACTGTTGCTGATGTCAAAACAATAATTTCTTCTGTTTTATATGAAGATAAATCCCTTGGTCATTTTGTTTCCCCCCCAGAATATCAATCACTTTGATTACTGCGAGGAATATGAACCCTTCTTTCTTTTAAAGCGGTTTGATTGATATTTTTTGGATATGTCGCTCATTGTATTGTACCTACAGGGGATTATTAGCTGAATCTGCAGCTCCTCTCACTTCGCGGTGCTTTATATTCAGCACATTGTTTAGCTTTCTGCTCCGCACCTTTAAAAGTTTTAGTTCACTCTCACCGCTCTCTGGGGGTCGTTTTCAGCTGGTGGCCGGCAGCGAAGAAGCTCTAAAAAACAAACTTCTCTCCACCTGCTAAGCACCAAACAGCAAACAGACAGTCAACGGTGAGGTGGAGTGAGACGTTCGGTAGATAAAGAGCCAGATATTTCATTCAGAGACCAAAACACAGGGCTGCGATGAATTCACAAGCCTGTTTTCAAATGATAGATTCGATAATGTTGCCTCATAACTGCTGTAAATATCCAACTATTTGCTGAGAAGTTCACCACATCAACGTTGAATGTCAGTAGAGCTCCCTTAAGAAAATGTCCTGACGTTTTTCCGGAGGGGCTGCATGTTTCCGCAAATGTTGCTCCGGACTTTGTCCCGAACTTTTCCTCCCAGCTCCCTTCCGTAGTCAAAATTTCTGGAAAATGTCAGAGTGAACCCATGTGAGAATCACATCTATCGACCTCATGCAATGTTCTACAGAATGTTCCAGAATTTTTCCTTTTGACGTCTGACATGGACAGAAAATCTCCTGCTGCGTTCGTCACATGTCAAAGGCAAACACGGGAAAATATCCAGACCCAATTTTTCCGGACATTTTCCGTAGGTCTGGTTGAAAAGAGCTTTAGTCGCTTCCATCCATTCTCCCTAAAGAAGCCGAACAAAATCAGCTGTTTCAGGTTTAAAGAAAGAAGCCACGCACATTTCCTCAAATGTTAAACGTCAAATCAAATGCAGATTTACTTAATAAAATTAAACTTTCCCAATCATTTACATCAGGAGCTGATGGAATCAAAGAATAAATGAACAACAGCAAGAGTCTGACCAGATATTGAACAACAACCGAGGCTGAAGGTTCTTGATGCTACAGACACGTTTGTACTGTTGTCAGTGCATAAGCAGTGATAACTGCATAAATGTTAATACAAGTCATATAGAAAAGAGTAGGTGAAAAGACGCTTCTATCAGAAATAGAAAGTGTTTGTGGGAACTCTGAGTGAGAGAGATTATAATCCACGGGCCAATAAGTACAGTAGAAGTATTCCATGTTCTTCTGTGGGCGTGTCTGCAGCCGTCCGCGTGGTTCTGATCTGATCTGAATTAAGGGGCCACACACTCGCATGTATAAATAACTGAGACACACACACATTTCAGTGAGCGCAGCCGTGGCACCACGTGATCGGTGAGTAGGGGTCTCTCTCTCTCTCCCTCTCTCTCTCTCTCTCTCCCTCTCTCGTCCCTCCTCTCCCGCTCAGCCTGTAATCACCTATTCTTGGAGCTTTTTTCCAATTGCCTCATCGGAAAACCACGCGCAGAGAGAGAGAGAGAGAGAGAGAGAGAGGGGGACGGCCGATCTGCAGTGATTGAACAGTTCTGCTCGCAATTTAGCTCCATCTGATAGGGGTTTAGCGAGGCCTCCCTCTCTCTCTCTCTCTCTCTCTCTCTCTCGGTGTTCCGCTGTGAACTGGCCGTGGAGAGGTGTGTCGGCTCAAATACAAAAGTCAAGATGAAGACTCGCGCTGTTCTTGTACAGCAGAGACGATCCAAAATAAACAATAAACAGAAAATCTAAGAGGCAATGTTTTTTGGGCGAGAGGTCAGAATATGACTGATTTTATTTTCTAAGCAGGAATGTAAATCTCTTTTTAGTGACTTCCACCTCAGGAGGAGTCCGACTCAGCAGCCCGATGTAATCTGTCCAGTCGGCAGACTTTCGCAGATGTATAATTACCAGTATATATACTGTATGTCAGGCAATGTAAAACAAAAAGAAAGAAACGGCAGCACAGAAAAATATATTTTTGAATTCATTTTGAAATAGTGGCTTCATCATCCAAAGTTTCAAATATAGACTCCAAATTAAATGCTATATTATATGTATCCTTAAATATTTACATATTTATGTAAAAACCATCGGCTTTTAACAAAAATATCTATAAGTTTAAACTGTGTCGGCAGCATAACTAAGGACAAAATTGAGAATTCTCTGGATTTAATATGGCACCTATTTGTAAAATCCTTTTGCCGATAACAGTGAGACATGTGCGAGGTCGTTGATATGAGATATTTTTTTGGTCTTCATAGAAAATTTCTGTTGTGCACTTTAGTAGAAGTCTAGGGTTAGTATGATAATCAGGCACAGCCTTAAAATTCCCTCTTGCGTGTTACTATAACATTTTACAGGCTGACACATTTTTAGCCGCACTACTGAGTCTGTGCATGACGATATAGTTCTGTGGGTGATTCAGACTGAAATAAAGCCAACAACTACTGGACGGATTCTCATTAAATCTTTGTACAGACATCCGTGGTCTCTTGAGTATAAGACTACTGACTCGTCCAATTTGGTTCATGACCATTCCCGTCAGCCTCGGTTGTACTTTGCTTTCCTGTTAGCAATCGTCATCGCGAAGAGGCAGCGCAAAAATAATTCACCGTGAACACACAACGTATTCTGGACCGTTTTGTGCAACAATACGACGTAGCACACATGGAGACTCACACGGAGGTCCGGTCCACCTCATGTAACTATATTTAACTCATTCAGAGTTGATTTTACATATATGAACACATAGTTATGGACAATATATTTAATTTTTTGTGAATAAGTTCTTCTAAATATTACACACTGTAGCTTTAATATTATAATTTTTTTAAAACATGGCTGCCATACTTCTTCCTGTGATCCTTCCATATCTCCTTAACATTGTGGTTGGATGGTGTACAATTCAGATTACAAACCACTTTGATGTGTGGCTTAAAGAATTCAGAAACATGAGCAAAATATGAGTTTTTGGCGTGTTCCTATTTGTCACTGATCTGATGATAAGTCACTTTAAGATTAGAGTATAATCACAGTCATTCATTCTCCCACTTTCTTACACTGTGTGTCGTACTATGAGGCAGAAATACCATAAAAATAACCCCAGATGCAGCTGTGGAAAAGCGTTCAGGGGTCAAGTTGCCCACGAGTTTTGGTTAAGGATCAATTTTCATGGCCGTTTCCAAACCGCAGTCACCAGCGCGTAAAACTGGAAAGTGACCCCGGTTTAGCCTCGGCGTCACCCGGGGGGAGAGTGGAAACAGTCCTTGCTCACGCCAGAGCACGGGGTTTGAATTGAAAATGGCCAAAAGAGGGAGTTTGAATCTTCTTAACCTTTCCTGACAAGAGCGTGAAATTGATTTGAACGTAAACGCCAGTGGCAGATGGATTTCTAAAACTCACATCATCACTTGTGTTTTCATCTGGGCTGGTGATTCTCCCAAAAAATAAAAGAAAAGCATCGCCAGCATTTCATCATTTATCTCAGTGTCTGGGAATCTTTCAGATTTTATCTGTAGATCACGTCTTCAGATCACATTTTACTGTCTGCGTTCCCAGGATTGAGATCGAGGACTCGGAGGCGGTGGGCATCTCCAATATCATCTCCAATCTGATCACCATGTTCCCCCGGAGTATTTTAACAGCACTGCCCAGCGACCTCTTCACCTCTTTCATCAACTGCCTCACTCTGCTCACCTGCTCGTTTGGACGCAGCGCCGCCCTGGAGGAGGTGGTGAGTAACAACGCCGCCATCTGCCTCTCATGGCTCGAAGCATCTGTGAAACTGAAATTTTCTTTTTTCTTTCAATGTTGGGTCCTCGAGCGATCAAAGTGAGTACAAGTGATTGACTGGATTTTGCAGTTTCTTTATTTTATTCTAGTCTTGAAGAAGTAGAATTATCCTATAAGTCACGAGAAAGCAAAGATTACAGAAAAAATATATATACATGAATAAAAAAGCATAACTTTGTCTATGTAAAAATTGTCCAACATTGAAAACCACTGGTCAAGCTTTTAGTGTTGATGTTCATGATAACATTGTCATATGGAATAAATTGTAGGTAATATTTTAGGCCAGAGTTATACAGAACATGGATGAAACAAACGATTCAGATTTTCATCATGTTAGGATAGAAATCGATTGGTCATAGGTTAATCCAGTTAATCCACAGAAAGTTTACCTGCAACTATTTTGATGATTTAATAATTTTTCAAGCAGAAAGCCGCAAAATTCATACGTTCCAGCTTCTCGGATGTGATTTTCTTTGTCATGTCTTTGTATTAATTAGACATCTGGAAACATCACTTTGGGTTTTGAAAATCTATAATGGACATTATCCTGCCACTTTATTGCCATAATTATTTCAGTTCAAAAAATCTATCTTTCATTTTTATTTCTCTGGTGGAAAACATTTTTCCCGTCCAACTGAATCTTGTTTTTTCAGTTTAACTCTGTTTGGTGATGACAAAAGGACATCACACCCAAGTATGTGGGAAAAAAAATCTTAATAATGAAAGTCCTTAACATGGATGTGCTCTCTTCTGCCTCAGCTGGACAAGGACGACATGGTTTACATGGAGGCGTACGACAAGCTGCTGGAGTCGTGGCTGACGCTCGTCCAGGACGAGGAGCATTTCCCCCGCGGCTGCTTTGTGCAGCCGGCGATCCAGGTCTTCAACTCGTACATCCAGTGTCACCTCGCCGCTCCTGACGGCACACGCAACCTGGTGCGACTCTCTCTTATTCTTTTTGCTTTTAAAACTATGTCTACTTTGATTTTTAATTTATTTTTAATGGTCACTGTGTTTCGCTGAGGGAAGACAAGTCAGTTTCAAAAGTTTTAAGGAGAGAAGAGAAAGTTTTCTGTGATCCTGGATCTGCTCAATCTTTTTGTTGTCGGATCATTGCTTGATCACTCTCTATCGTTATGTTAACTTACTTGTTTTTATTTCTTTCTTTGCAATTCATAAAACCCTGATCCTCACTCCCCGCCCCTCAGTCAGTGAACGGCATATCGTCTCACGAAGAGGAAGAGATCAACGAGCTGCAGGAGGACGACAGGGAGCTCTTCTCAGACCAGCTGTCCAGCATCGGCATGCTGGGCCGCGTGGCCGCCGCCCACTGCATCCCCCTGCTCACGAGGTAAATGCATAACAACTTTCCTGGTACTTCATACGGTGTACTTTCCTTTTCGATTAAATTCTTGTATAAATATTTTTTTTTTTGTCGACCTCGCCCCGCAGCCTGCTGGAGGACCGGGTGACGCGGCTGCACGGTCAACTCCAGAGGACGCAGCAGCACCTCATGGCCGCGTCTGACCTCGGAACGGTGGACCGCAAAGTCCTGGACGACCTCTACGAGGACATCCACTGGCTCATACTGGTCTCAGGTCAGTGTGTTTGTCTGTCTGTGTGTATTGTGACATTTTGTGTCTTGATCAAACAACGCAGCCAAATCTCCTGCGAGGACACGGGGAGAGTCGGGACTCGATCGACGCAAAATGTCACTCATTTTCCCGAGGGGAAGACATAATCGCTTCCCTTCTGATTTACATTCCTCGTCCGTCAACTTCAGGATCGTTCTGTTTACGAGCAGTTTTATTTCATCACGCCTGCCACGTTAGATTAGACCTGACATTTATGATCCCAGCATGACATTGTGCATTAAGCTGCTAAGTACGGTATAATTTAGATTTATAAATTAAAACGGATTTTAGTCTGCACGCGCACTAACACGCATACAGAACGAGCTGCTTAGTGCAGGAATGATCTTCTACAATATAATGAAAACTTATAATTAACTGGAAAAAAAATCTTCTTCTAAAAAAACTATTTACACAAATAAATGTAGACTGGACTCTCAGACTGTAATAAAAATGGCTGTTTTTATAGTTATTGCAAATGACTTTTCCGGTGCAGCACGTGCTAACTAGACAGAAGTGAACTCCACCCGGTTCCCAGTTAATTAAACACTGTCTGCATCAGCATCATTAAAGCAGAGCTGTGGATTCCTCTTTTAGCTGGGCGGGACACTCTGACAGAATTAGACGCCTTTAAAGCTGAAATAAATATAAATGTGTGTGTGTGTGTGTGTGTGTGTATATATATATATATATCTGTTGGAGAACAGTAAAACATTAAAGCTTGATGTTTCATGCTACTGTTGTGTTGAGTTGCTGAGTTGCACTTGTTGACATGTCGACAGTAAAGTTTTCACTAGTTATAGTCTTAGACCAGTTACAATGTATTGTTGATTAATCTTAATCGATTTCGTTTATAAAATTCCATCCGTCTGTCCGACCCGCAGGGTACGTGTTGGCAGACGACCCTCAGGGCGAAACCCCGGTGATCCCCACCGAGGTGATGGAGTTCTCCATCAAACACTCGACGGAGGTGGACATCAACACCACGCTGCAGATCCTGGGCTCGCCGGGGGAGAAGGCCTCGTCCATACCGGGCTGCAACCGCACAGACTCCGTCATCAGGTGAGACCACTTTCACACTGAACACGGTCTGATAATAATGTCCACTTAATTATCCACTGACTCTATATTTATTAGATATTGTTTTTTCTTAGTCCGGTCACTTTGACACAACTGTTGATACAACTATCACACCACAAGGTCGTCTTCTTCTGTTCTGGAGCTTTCGCTCGTATCACTCGGTCTTCCTCAGCAGATGGAGCAATTGCAAATTTGTTTGCTGATACATAAATACTAGATTATCTGAAGTTTGAAACTTAAATTGAGGAAAAATCCTTTGTTCTTTCATGTTTTTGCCATTAACAGACCTACTAAACTACATGCTGTGTTTCTTAAATATTTTGTTTCCATATTTTGCTTTTCTGTACGTGAGATGATTCATGGGATTCATGAGATTATGAGGAATTTGTGTATCCATTGTAGGTTTTCTAAGGCTTTGGCGTTCGGCATCCAGAGCTTCTACAAACTGAGAAAATGTGTGAGGTAGAGTTAAAAAAAAAAGAAAGAAGTGTGAGCCATATTTAACACATTTGACCCTGGTCTATGTGTGAACGTCTCCCGTTCAAATTTGTGCAACTGAGGAAGCGAAGCATCTGTGGAGAACGACTTCACAGTGCAGGTAAATCGGAGGCGCAGACGAACTGCAGTCAGACAGATTGTTGTATTGGATGTGAGGGCTCTGGTTTTTATCAGCAGTCCTTGGATGTTGTGAAACAATAAAACTCACCCAGAATAGATTTTCTCACTGTCCGACGTTGGTTGGTCGGATTTACGAGTGTCGTCAGTTATTGTCTCATAAAGGTGAAGGTGTGACAGTCTCTTCACGTTCACACTCAGACACCGCGTGGACGTGCAGCCAGTTAAACACTGTGGCTTCAGGCCGACTTGGAATGCACCTGACAACCACACGTGGTAAAACACAGTTTTATCATTTGTGTCCAGAGGATGGAAGAAATAGTTGTTGATCAATAGAAATTATTTAGAGATTACAGATGTCTGACCCGGAAAACACATTATTCAGCCTGCGGTCGGCCTAAGAGCAGAAATATCATATTTATCATGAGAGTGGCTCTTGTTGCTGCTGCGGGATCAGAAATTTTTGAATCACACAACAGATTTCACACTGTCTGTGTGGTTGTTGAACATCAGTCCAAAAACTATTTGCTTTAATAAATAAATAAACAAACAAACAAACAAATAAATAAATAAATAAAATGGACCTTGGGATTTTTTTTAATGACAATTAATCATGCATCCCAACGTGTGTGTGTGTGTGTGCGTGCGTGCGTGCGTGTGTGCGTGCGTGCGTGCGTGCGTGCGTGCGTGAGTGCGTGCGTGCGTGCGTGCGTGCGTGCGTGCGTGCGTGCGTGCGTGTGGATAATCACATTGACGACAACAGACAGTCGCAGCAGCCGGTGATATTGTCTGTCGAAGGTCATTGAGCATGTTGTATATTGTTCAGGTGCGTGCGTGTGTGTGTGTGTGGGTGTGTGGGATGACAGATGATCATTGCGAAAGGAGACGAGCTGCCGGTGGCATCAGGTTTCCCGACGGCGAGCGGCCGACCCCCGACCCCCGGCCCCCGTCAAATGTCAGCGAGGTTTTGTTTTCTGCAAACAATGTGGAACTGTGCACTGAGGAGGGGGCGGAGCCCATAAGCTGCTTTAAACCCCCTGTCTCCCTGACCGTTTTATAATATTTGCATGCGTCGGCAGCAAAGTGATGACTTTCTATGACAAGTATGTTATTTTGTCGTAGGACTGGCGACATGAAATCAATCACAATGATCTCGTCTTCCCAATTCATTTATTCGTCATTCCGTTCGCTGCTGTGTCACTGCACAACCAACATCATTGTTTTGGGAAAGCTCCTCTTCATTTTGGATATTTTTTATTCACCATGTGACCATGATTTTCACACTGTGGGCATCAGACAACATACCTATAATAACAATAATAAAGAAACAATGGGACTCAGTGGGAAAAGAAAAGTTTTTGAGAAAGCTTTCTGAGAACTGAGAATAAATCCTGCAAAAATACAGATGTACAAAAAAATCCCTGCTCATGATGATAAACGGAGACATGTGCTACACTCACTAAACTCATCCTCCATGTGCATCCAACATGGACGTCCTGCGTGATTCAGCAACAGGTGCAAGGTTCCACCTGCTGCTCTTCCATCACACGTGTTGATGGACTCGTCCTCAAAATATCTTGGTATTGAACTAAATAATTCAAATCACTGTCATGACATCAAACTGAAAATGTTCCTAACCCGTCCGCCTGTTTTCTCATTGTTTTTGTTGTATCCATCGTTAATGTGATTTTGTATAATTTTCTTAATCAAACTGTGAACTATTTTGTATATAACGTACAACTGTGGCTCTAATCCGCCTCCTAAAGCCGTGAATTTGTTCTAAATATGGACATCGGGTCGACAACGTGATCACACGTATGTCAGCACATACTTAATTTTGGAAGACGGACGATCCACGGGTCCACGGGCAGATGATAAATCTCTCATGGATGCGTCCAGTGTATATACAGGGCTTTACTGTGCAAACCTTTACATTGTGATGTATAAATACGACATATGTTCTTATCTCTCTGCTGAATCCCCTCCGCTCAGGTTACTGTCGGCGGTGCTGCGGACGTCAGAGGTGGAATCCAGGGCGACCAGGGCGAGTCTGACGGAGCTGCTGAGTCCGCAGATGGGAAAGGACATCATGTGGTTCCTCAGACGCTGGGCCAAGACGTACCTGCTGGTGGACGAGAAGCTCTACGAGCAGGTATCTGCCGTGCCGTCCCCTCTCAGTGTGACCCGGTGTTTCCCCTCACATCTGTCTCACCTTTATTTAACCTTTTCAATGCATCTCCTTCAGATCAGCATCCCCCTGAGCACGGCGTTTGGTGCGGACACGGAGGGGGCCCAGTGGATCGTGGGATACCTCCTGGAGAAGGTGATCAACAACCTGTCGGTGTGGAGCTCGGAGCCGGAGCTGGCCAACGACACCGTGGAGCTGCTGGTGACGCTGGTGGAGAAGAGGGAGAGGTGAGGACGGCTGTTTACGATTAGATGATTTTTTATCTATTGAAAATAGAAAATTTATCAGCAACTATTTTGATAAATGATAGGTTATTGTGAAGTGGGAAACAAAGGCCAACGTTCTGTGGTTCCAGCCTCTCCAATGTGCATCTTTTCTGGTTTCATCTGTCTTCTGACTATTGTAAATATCACTGGGTTCTGAAACGAGATATTAAAAGATGTCACCCTGGATTTTGGAAAATTGTGAATAGGATTTTATATTTCATAGAGCAAACAATTAACTAGTTAATTGAAAAAATAATCAACAGATTAATCAACGATGAAAATATTGGTTAGTTGTGGCCTTTCAGTGATATTGGGTTGGTTGGAAAAGCCACAGGAGAACAGTTCCTATTAATATGTATACATTATACAATAATTAAGATGATTTATGTAATTAAATGCATATTAAAGGGCCAATGATTTAATTTTGTAATGAATTCACAGGGGACAGGTTGAAACAGATTTTTAGTACTTAAAAGTGGTCATAGACAAAAATGTTATAACGCAGTGTTCTGAGATATTTCGGGTGAGATCATCAGTTCAGATGTTTTTGCACAGTAATTACATCACAGAATCTGACTCCGCCCCCCTCCCCGTCTCTGTGCAGGGCGAACATCGTGGTGCAGTGCGAGAGCTGGTGGAACCTGGCGAAGCAGTTCGCCAGTCGCAGTCCGCCGCTCCACCTGCTGTCCAGCTCGGTGCAGAGGACGCTGATGAAGGCGCTGGTGCTCGGGGGCTTCGCCCACATGGACTCTGACACCAAGCAGCAATACTGGGCCGAGGTAACGTACTGTGCACGAGAGGACAAAAAAAATTAATCTATATTTAGCAAGAAAATAAAAGCCAAACTCTCTCTGGCTCCAGCTCGTCAAATGTGAGGATTAATTATCGTTTGTTTTTATCGTTTCAAGTTTTATGTCTTTGGGTTCGGCCTGGTTGATTACAGATTCAAAAACAATTTGAAGGTTAGACATTTTTGACATATGAGCAACCAATTAAACACAAAAGTTACAAAATAAAACCAGGAGCAGGTCCTTAATAAACAAGCAAATATTCAAATACAATTATTAAAATGAAATATAAAAACATGAGTCATGAGTCATGGTCTAAAAATGTATCTTATCTATCTGTCTATACATGTGGTATAGCTGAGTGTGTTGCACCGCTGACTTTGGTACAAAAGGTCGGGGGTTTGATTCCCTGTCTCGGACAAAAGCCAAATCAATGCAATGTAGTCTGTAATTAGGTTTTGTTTGGTGAAACCAGAATAATTAAATTCTATACGTTAAAATCTCACGAATGGATTCTGGGAAAATATACGGCCTTTATATATAAAATTAGATTCCTGAAGCAGAGCCGACAAATTTCAGCAACAAAAATGTGCAAAGAATCCGTTTTTCTGTTGCTGTGTTAAAACCACTAATTCGATTTTATTACAACTTGTGTCTCCACCATTTTACGGATTCTCAGTAACGTTTCACTCACCAAAGACACGAGACAACAGTTACAACGGACAGTTAGACACTAAATGACTCAAACGCGATTTGCGTCCCGTTCAGACCCTCAGTCAGATACAGGGATTACAGATGATGGATGAGATGGGTAATCTCCCCCCGTCCCGTCCGTCTCTGGTGTGTAGAACATGATCCCCGTCCTGATCCTGGAGGCCTCTTGTTTTAATAGGCTCACAGTAGTAAATGTTGGTGCAAAGCCACTATGACTCCAGACCAATTACGTGGTGGGGGTGGGGGTGGGGGGTGGGCTGTACCAGTGAGACGGCAGCTGTTGAATCATACAGCTGCTCCGCTCCACTGGGAGGAGGAGGAGGAGGAATCAGACGCTCCTTTGTCACATCTTCACATCGCTGCTCTTTCTTCACAAAAAATCACTCTCATGCCAAAATAATTGAGTAGATTTTGTTTGACATGTTTGTCGTAGTCAACGTGAGTCAGTTTCTATCCAACAATAGGCTGCTGCTGATTTGAAAGTTATTTTAACAGAAAAAACTGCTTTCAAAATGTTTATTCGTATTTTTTTTCTCTTAAAATTGTCTTTTCGTTCTGACCTGAAGAGAAAAACTGCTAAATTATCCCATTCAATTTGTCACCAGCTGCAAAGTAAAGATGTCAAATTAAATACACACATCATACATTGATCAGCATGAGCTCTGATCAAAATCTACATCCTCTGGATTTCACTTTCAAATTTATACTTGAATTGTCTTGAGAAAGAAAAGTGACCTGATCTCTTTAAGAATATGAAATTATTTGAAATATTGTGACGATAGCCACTAAAATGTCATAAGGCTGCTTCGAAATGTTTGTCGATATAAATAAACGATGAATAATTTGCAGTATGTCTCCTCTGATCTCTCATCTCACAGTCATTTGATTGATTGATTGATTGATTGATTGAGTGATTCTCCGTTTCCCTCCCTCCCAGGTCCTCCACCCTCTTCAGCAGCGGTTCCTCAACCTCATCAACCAGGAGAACTTCGCTCAGATCAGCCAGGAGGAGTCCGTCAAACAGGAGATCGTCGCTACACTGGAGGCGTTGTGCGGCATCGCCGAGGCGACGCAGATTGACAACGTGGCCTCGCTCTTCTCCTTCCTCATGGACTTCTTGTCCAGCTGCATTGGCCTCATGGAGGTGAGCGCGGCCAGGGTTTGAATTAATATCTTTACACTACAATTGATGAAAAGGGACTTTTCAGTGTGTTTATGTTTTTTACATATCTGATTGTGGACTTTGTGTGTTTGTGTTGCGCAGGTTTACAGCAACACGCCCGAGACGATCAACCTCATTATTGAGGTTTTTGTGGAAGTGGCTCACAAGCAGATCTGTTACCTGGGAGAGGTGAGTGATGCGTCCTCGATTACACCCACACACACACACACACACACACACACGCACACACACGCGCTTCCTGTTTGGCCAAATGCTTCTCGGTGTTGTCAACAGTTGTCACTCAGCTCTCTATAATTTGATTATTTCTATTTTAATGAATTAGTTTTACTCGAGGGAACTGCTTTACGTTTTCTGAAAAATCTTTAGGTTGTAGGTTCACAAGTCATTAACCCCGACTCTGCGTTTTCCCTCCTCAGACCAAGTCCATGAAGTTGTACGAGGCGTGTCTGACGCTGCTGCAGGTGTACTCCAAGAATAACCAGAGTCGGAAGCGGAGCGACGTCACGGCCGAGGAGGACCAGTACCAGGACCTGCTGCTCATCATGGAGCTGCTCACCAACCTGCTCTCCAAGGAGTTCATCGACTTCAGCGACACAGGTCGGTCGTCGAGAGAGAGAGAAAGAGGACTTTTCCTTTTCCTTCTCATGTTGTCGTTTATTTGATCTGTTTTCCATCTGTTGCGATTCAGATGAAGTGTTTCGGAACCAGGACCAGGGAACACCGGCCTCCGGTCGGACGGTGTCGGCAGCAGACGTGGTCCTTTACGGCGTCAATATTGTTCTTCCGCTCATGTCTCAGGACCTGCTGAAGGTAAAACTCACCGTGTGATCTCTGACCGTCTGTTTCCGTGGCAACGTGTTCTCACTCTGACCTCGTCCTCGTTGTTTCCCAGTTCCCGTCTCTGTGTAACCAGTACTACAAGCTCATCACCTTCATCTGCGAGATCTTCCCAGAGAAGATCCCTCAGCTACCGGAGGAACTCTTCAAGAGCCTCATGTTCTCCCTGGAGCTGGGGATGACCTCGTATCCTTGACTGGGAAAAAAAAATTCTAAAATTGCTGCTTCTTACTGACTCTTACTTTTTCCTTCTCACAATTTTGACCATTTTTTTGCCTATTTTAATTTGTCAAAGTGAGGTAATTAAAAGTAAGTATTACTTTGGTCTCTTAAATAACCGTTTGACACAAATTTCACGTAATTTTTGAGCTCATTTACAACCAGAAAAGTTTATTTAGTAGAGAATTCACATTGGACCGAAAACTGAAAATATCCAAGACGCATTTTTCATAAAACAAGATGTAGGAAAGATATTTTTACAGCCCAAATCCAAAGATTCTGCTCCTTAACGTCCCGATTGTCAGGATGAGCTCAGAGATCAGTCAGCTGTGTCTGGAGGCTTTGTCTCCTCTGGCAGAACAGTGCGCCAAGAACCAGGAGAAGGACACGCCCCTCTTCATCGCCACCCGTCACTTCCTCAAGGTACGATGAGAATGTTCTCTAACTCTTGAGAAAATAAAATAAAAACTGATTCAGTATATTTGCCAACATTTTGGAACTGTGTTTTTATAAAGCGAGAACGGCAACAAGTGAAATATCGTGTGTTAAATTGTTTGTTAAACAGTAAAATCATTTTTTCATTAAAATAATTTTAATAAGTCTTCTTTTACTCCCCAGTTGGTGTTTGACATGCTGGTCCTGCAAAAACACAACACAGAGATGACGGTGGCGGCAGGAGAAGCTCTGTACACACTCGTGTGCCTGCATCAGGTGAGTGAGTGAGTGACCCCGGACAGACGGACGCCATCTGGTGGCCGGTCTGCACAAACACAGCTCCGCTCTGACGGACTGAAAGATTATATACAGATCATATATCATATTCTGCCTGCAAATGAGTGTCACGTTTATTAAAACGGTTTTAACTTATTATTATTATTATTATACTATATTATTCTGTTTTCTTTACACAGAAAACGAAGGATACTTAAAAATTTATCAGTTAATCAATACAAAAAATTGAACACAATTCAAGTAAAATTAGATCATATGACACTAATAAGTCTGGAACATGGAAAAAAAAAATCTGTTATCATGACACAAACACAGAAACAACCTTTGCAGCCCAGATTTATCTTTCAATTGGTCTAATTATTATATTTTCATTATATCTTTCTATATTATTTTGAGACAGTTTATGTAGACAATTCCTGATCTTTGCTCCAGAAACTTAAATTTTTAGGTCAAAACCAACGTTGATATTAGATATTCATATACCGGCTGAAATTACAAAAGGAAGCGTGTTGGATAAGGATCCCTTACATTTTGAAAAATGAAAATTCATTCATAAAGCTTTTAAAGGAATATCAGCAGATTAAATATATTTGTGTTTATTTCAGGCAATTATTACTAAATATCTTCATATGTAAGAAGAAATGTTATAAGGGCTTTAAAGTGTAGATGAAGTTCTAACTGTATCAAAAATATAAACTATATAGATTTATTTTTATTCTTTAGCTTTTCAACACCTTGTAACTTACCATCCAGTGACATTTTGCCTTTCGTTGAATCCGTGGAGCTTCAGTTTCACAAGTTTCCTTTTTTTTCATTTGACCCTGATGTTTGACGGTGTGTGTGTGTGTGTGTTTGTGTGTCGCTCTCCCTCCGTCAGGCCGAGTACTCGGAGCTGGTGGAGACCCTGCTCTCGTCGCAGCGAGACGCTGTCATCTACCAGCGGCTGGCCGACGCCTTCAACCAGCTGACGGCCGGCAGCACGCCGCCCACCATGGACCGCAAGCAGAAGGTGGCCTTCCTCAAGAGCCTGGAGGAGTTCGTGGCCAACGTGGGCGGACTGCTCTGCGTGAAATAACCACCGGGCAACCGCCGCTGCCTCGAATCATCATTGACCCCCCTCCTGCCTGCCCCCCTCCCCTCTATCCCTATGAACTATGGGTAAAAGAGAGACAGCTCTGAGGACCACTTGGTCTCTGCACCTGCTGAGGGGGGGGTTCATCTCATGCCTGAACATCCTCCTGGTTTTTTAAAAAAAATTTCGTCCTCCTCCCCACATGTTACACCCCCCCACTCCTGTCCTGTCTCGCCAGCATGAGCATGATGATGATGATGATGATGATGATGTGGTAACCGTGGAGACTAAGCTGCAGAGCAGGCCGGACTCACTTGGAGGATCCTGCCCTGTCGCTCTGAAGAGACAGAGCGCTGATGTTGAAGGGGGGGTGTGTCTTCCCCCAGCACCTCCTCATATGCCTGGAGGTCTCCAGAACACACACACACAAACACACAAACACACAGTCTCGTCAAGCGTCAAACAGGTTGCTTTTGTTGAAAAAGAAAGGAGAACTTTTTCCAGTTTGAGGTTTTGTAGATGAAAGTCGAGGGGCCTTGGCGACACACACACACACACACACACACGTCGCTCCCAGAGTGCCTTTGATTTGTTGATTGTTCTGTGTGTGTGTGTGTGCGTGTTTGTTTGTGTGTGTTTGGATCATGTCAACTGATGACAAACATTGATTGTGCCTGACATTCGCCCCCCCAAAAAAGAAATACAGCGAATACACACACTGACAAAAACACACACACACACACACACACACGTGCGAAATGTTGCCATGACGACAAAGCTATTGCCCCGGCCTGGCTGTCTTTGGGCCGAACCACAGAGCACAGGAGGGCGTTTGTCAGTTGGCGATGACAGAAAAACCAAAATCAGAGTGCATTTCACTAAAAGGGTATAAAGGTATATACATATATATATATGTATAAATATATATATATATATGTAAAAAAAAATCAAACCAGAAATCTTACAGATGTGTTCATTCAAAGACAAAAAGAGAAAAACCGGACTGAGATGTTTTTTTATCTGCCAGTAGACGGCTGCTGGAAAAAGTAGTTTGAGTTCAAACTTTGTATGAAGAGGGAGCAACTTTTTTCTGTGTCGACCTTTTTGCAGTTTGATATTTTGGAATCATAGTATTTGCGTTGCCGCAGCAGCAGAACTCCTCCTCCTCGTCCCTCTGGACAGATGAAGACCCGCGAGAGACGGAATCCGGGGCCTCTAAAAGTTTAGCAGATGAATTTCAGTAGTTACATTTTGTTTTGTTTTTTCCGTTCAGCAGCACATCCACATGTTCAGCTCACACTGGAACGAAGCAGAGACTGTTGAAGAAAGCAGCAATAACGAACCAAAAACAAAGGAGCAGAGCGGCTCGCTGCAGCGTTGCGTTCCTCCTTGCTCACGGCACGACCCCTGGTTTATTGTAGAGAGGCTGTTTTGTTAATGAAGTGTAAAAGTGTACATAAAGTTATTGTATAAAAATGTTCTGGCCTCTGCAGTTTTCCTTCAAATGTGTCGTGTCTGTTTGTAATGTCTTTTTATCTACTTTATTAATTAATAACGGTGTTAATCATACCTCACGGGTTTATGTGACGAAGGTAAAGCAGCGTTCGTCAACTTCAGAGTTTATTTTTTTATGCTTCATAACTTTGTGTTTTCGCAGACAACTTGTCCTTCAAGTTATTTACAACTTAAAAATATAAAAAAAATATTTATTTCAAATCAGTCACTGGTGCAATTAAATGTTGAACCCAAATTCCCGACAGTTTGTTGAAATGGCAATAAACGTACGTTAACTTAAAAAAGTTTCACAGGTAATTTAGATTAGGGAAAAATCTACTTTGTTTGCTATAAAATATACAACAAAATCACAATTTTAATAAACACATTATAGTTTGAGCCATTGTTAAGTTCCTTCAGATATTTCATTTCATCGAAATCCAGGCTTTACATATTGGAAAATGAAAATTACAATAATCTTATTAAAAGAAACGTAAAACTGAAAAAAAACCGAGCACAATTAGTAAAAATGAAGAGATACAGAACAATTCAAAAGTACAAATGTTACAATTGTGAGTTAAATGTTTACTTGCTGTGACGTGGTGTGTGTATAGGATGTGTGAAAGTAGTTTTGAAAGAGTTGTACACAGATTGATTTAGTTTAAACTGGTTTTTCTCCACGTCCAACAAGTTTGTCCCTCCGCGGGAGCCGTACTTTCTGCTATGACGTCGTTTTCCCGCGACGTGTCACATGTTCACAACACCGCAGCAGCAACATGTCGCTCAGCGGGTTCTGACGGTTCCGACCAGGTTCGTTCACTTTGTTGAGTCGTTAAAGGTTTTTAAATAAAATCTGTTTTAGGTTTTTGGGGTTCTGGTCTTTTGTCTGCAGTGTCGCTGAGCGTCGTATGATTTTTTGCGTGTGCGTGTGTGTGTGTGTGTGTGTGTGCATGTTTGTGTTTTTACACACGTTGTTGTCGTTGTTGTAACTACCACCAAATCAGAGCTGCAGCTTTGAACAAAGTAACATTCGAACAGGAAGGATTCACAAAAATACTCAATGACAAAAACAGAAAATTTGAAATAAAGTATTAAAGAGCAAAAAAAAGAGCAAAAAATGCAGTTGAAGAAAAAAATCCACAAACTTTCCAGGCAGAGTACAAAATAAAAGAAGGCCAAATTAAGATTGTTCACATTAATTTAGTGGTAATAAAATACATATATACTTTTTTAATGAACCATTCTGCTTTTGGAGATTTCTCACATGAGGCACTTTGGGTTTATGTTCTCATACTTTTTGAATAACATGAATAGTAACAAAGACATTTACATTTAACTATTTTCATTTTCTTACCTGGAATCGAACCCCGACTCTCTGTACCTAAGTTAGCGGTGTAACCCACTACGACATACTAGAGACAAGCTTTCTCCAAAACCGCGTCCTGCCCCTTTAATGCTATGGCATTTTTATGCTTGAATGACGCAGGTAAACATGTGATCAATAATCATATCTATTTATGTTCTGTTAGTTTCAGGTGTTTCTGTTCCTCCTTCGTCCCTAAAGGACAGCTGCTCTCCTCCTCCTCCTCCTCCTCCTCCTCCTCCTCGTCAGCCATGAGCGACAGCGACGACGATGGCGTTCCCGCCCTGTCGGCTCACACGCTTGCCGCCCTGCAGGAGTTCTACAGTGAGACCAGGAGGACCGGTCCGGACCACGGCGCCGCTCCGTCGGACCAGTTCGCCGTCGGGGCGATTGAGGAGGACTGGGTGAGGAGGAGGTCGCACGTGTAGAATCACTGACTCTGAATGTGTCCCTGAGCATTGTCTTTGTCTAATAATAAGTGTGTGTGTGTGTGTGTGTCGTCCAGGGGATAAGTCAGTTCTGGTACAGTGATGAAACAGCGACCCAGTTGGCCGAGGAGGTCGTTCGTGAAGCAGGAGAGGGAGGAAGGTAAAACTACACACACACACGTATTGTACGGTTTTTAATATTACAATTAAATATTTCATATTTTATTATAAAGAGTCCTACTGTGTGTGTTCACCCTCAGGATAGCGTGTGTGAGCGCGCCCAGCGTGTACCAGAAGCTGAAGCAGGGCGCCTTGGACGGCTCGCACCGGCTGTCGGCCGTCGTCGTGCTGGAGTACGACCGCCGCTTCGCCGCCTACGGGGACGACTTCGTCTTCTACGACTACAACGAGCCGCTGTCCCTCGCGGCCGGCGCCGCCCCCCGGAGCTTCGACGTGGTGCTCGCCGACCCCCCCTACCTGTCGGAGGAGTGTCTGAGCAAAGTGGCGCAGACCGTCAAGTACCTGAGCAAGGGCAAAGTGCTGCTGTGCACAGGTGAGCGGACGAACGACGCACCTCCATATCTCCGTGTGTGGAGGGAAAACTGAGTTGAAGGAATATGATATTTGTAAGGAAGTAGAGTTCACTAATGTTGGTGTTGAAATCTATTTCACAAAAGTACAACCTGGACCTTTTTTTTCTTTTTTTTGTGCTGCCGATATCATTAGTAATGATGATTGAACTGTGGGGTGCTGCTTCCAACAGGGGACGTGCCAGAAAAACGTTTGAGAACTAATCAAAGTGATATAAACCTTTTTATTCAATGTTTGTATATAAATCATATATACGTTGTTGGTGATTAAGTGAATCCCACTGTCTCAGTCTGACACAATCTTTTCTTTGTCTTTAAGTTTCCAATTCCTTCTCGTATTGACTTTAAACTAATGTAACTCGCGTTACATCTCATTCTTAAAACGATGAAGTGATTGAAAACGTCCTGAGCAGCTTTTCACAGCAGATTGTTTCCTGTCTGTTCTTCAGGAGCCATCATGGAGAAACTCGCCAAAGAGCTCCTGGACGTGACCATGTGCAGCTTCCTGCCCGAACACAACAGAAACTTGTCCAACGAGTTCCGCTGCTTCGTCAACTATCCGTCTCGCCTGCTGACCTCCGCCCGATCAACGGTTTGACTGAAGGTGTAGTACAGACGGAGCGACGACGACGACTCAGACATTTTACTGTGACTGTGGTTCACACTTCCAGATACAAATGAACTTCACGTCTCTTGATTCAAAGACCATGTAGTGACCGGCTGACTTTTAAAAATCCCCTGGAAAATGAATGGACACGACTTTTGATTTAGGTTTTTCAGCTTTTTCTGCATTTTCAATTTAATTTTCTTTCAATTTTTTGACGCAGAGTCGAATTTGAAGACGTCGCCTCCGGGCTATTTTCTGTGACGGACACGTGTCACTATTTTGAGAAGTTTTATTGATTATTTTTATTTGAATCATTTAATAACAGAGGATCTTGTTAAGTTTATTCTGTGTGGATAAAGAAACGTGTAAAAAAAACAACTTTGTATCCACCGTTAATCAAACTTCTAAATGAAAATCGAAGGAATACGCAACAGAAAGGAAGGAAGAATAAATAAAGATGATATATAGAGTATATACCTTTATTTTCTTTCGTCCTCTTTCACTGGTGAGATGTTCACACCAGCTGTTAAATAGAAAAATTGGAGCCACTTCCTGTTTCCTGAAAAGGTTAAATGAGAAGGAGAAATGAACCAAATGTTTGTCGTGCAGCTTCTTTGACTTGTTATCTGCAAACCGACGAGCTCATTGTTCAGAAACTGTTACCTGCAAACTCATTGAGTGATTCTTCAGAAGTAGAACAAAAATTTACAGAGAATTTACTTTTTCAAATTTACGAACAACTTCACAGCTTTAATTTATTCACTTAACTACAGAAACTAAAGAACAGGAGTATTATTATTATTTTCACAAATGATGTTTGAATCATCATCACAGAATCATATGGAATTTGATCAAATGGGATTTTTTTGGTCATTTGATGCAACGATCAGTGGCTTCTTTCAAATTTTTGACATCTGCATTTGTACTTGTCGTCCAAGTGACAATACCAGTTTAAATAAATCAAAATAGATGATAATTTAAATGAACAAACTCTTTAAAAACTAGAGTTTTGTTTTTGCGTTATGAAAATAGATTCTGGACAGTGTTTTTTGTACAGTGCTAATATTTCATCATAAAATCTTAAATATATGAAGATAATTCAAACTAAAATGTGAAGGTGTCAGTGAAAACCACTGCTTACTTTTCTCTTTATATCAAAACATCTGTTTATGTACAGGACATGTTTAATCTCACTTCTCAAGAATCACTTGGTATTGCTTTTAATTTTGAAAATTACAAATTCAATCATCTTAAATATCGGTTGTTTTAATGACCAGATTATAATTATAATTTTTTCATCAGTAGGTGGCAGCATTGATCAGGTCATTGATAATAGAGAGGGATTTTATTCCACTTGATAATGTTTGTTTAATTGTCAGAGGGTTGTTTCAACCAAATTACAGATAAACATTTCTAATGGTTTACGGTCGTGCAGATAGTTTTGGTTTGATGGAGGGAACTGTGATTTTGATGAGTTTGTTTTTGGTGCAAAGAAAATCTCAAAACCTTCAGCCAGTAGAATCCAGAACGAGGTGAAATGTCTTTTCTGTATTTTTCAGAATTCCATCTTCTCCCGGTCCCGTCAGTCAAAGAGCTGCAGGTTCAGTTTGATGCTCTTGTGTCAAAGTGGATTCAATTAAGTTTCTTCCTGTAATTAACCCCTCTGTCATCCAAATATTCAATATGCTCTATAGTTTTACTGTAGCTGCAGGTGCAATCATTACATGTATATATGTTTCTTAGTGCCGGTGGAAGGGATGTGGATCCAGGTGTAGAGGAACTCATCCGGAGCTCCACCGCCCCTGCTCCCTCCTCTCACACCTTCTTGCCCGCAGACTCGAGCAGCTGTCCGGCCTCGGCCTCGCTCCTCTCCGGGCTCCGCTTGTTGCCGCCGTGTCCGTCGACGACGCGCCCCTTCTCCCACGGCCGCGGCACGCACGTGCATCCCACCGCCACGGACACGTAGATCTCGGTGTAAGAGTGGCGGCCGCCGACGCAGGAGCCGGTTCTCCGCAGGACGACGGCGGGAGCGTAGACCGGAGCGCTGCGGTACAGCTCGCTGTCCTCGCCGCGGTGCGCGCCCAGCAGGCAGCCGCTGCACAGGCAGTAGGCCTCCGGGATGTGGCGGGGGAACCTGGTGGGGTCGTACAGCATCCTGCGAGGAGCAATTCAACACGTGCTTTTTAAAAGAAAAACGATGCAGGCGCTGATTGGTGCCTTCAACCAAAGTTATGTCTGCAAACTATCGGCGGCTGAGGCCGATAATCGGAGCCATATTCAACGATTGTCGGTATCGGCCATTTTTGCCGATTAGACAATTTAATTTAAAAATGTGCTACTTTGGCTCGGATGCAGCCGCAGTCACTTCTCTCTGGACTTTAGCAAAACATCCCAACTATGTTTGTTTGTTTGTTCAACTTCATAAGAATGATCCCTGCACCCTGTGTATTAAAGGGGCAGTATGCGATTTCGGAGGAAAGCTTGTTTCTCTCTTTGTTGTTGTTGTTGTTGTTATGATTTTGCTGTTTCTGACCGGGGTCGCCTATCCACGACATGCGGAACGCACAAACACAAGTCGACAGCTAACGGACGGTGAGGAAATATTCGCTGATTTTATTTACAAAACGTGTTTCGCTTTAGAAATCACTTACTGCCCCTTTGAGGTCATGTTGACAGGTTCTGTGAATTAAAGCCACAGTGTGTAAATATTTAGGGGAACTTATTCACAGAAATTGAAATATATATTGTCCATAACTATGTGTTCATATATGAAAAATGACACTGGGGCTTTAAACATTATGCTCTAAAGCCCCAGTGTGTACATTTTTTTGTAATTTTCTGGCGGCATCTGGTGGTAAAGTCTCAAACATGCAACCAACCGAGCGACCCACAGGGGGACACTTTATGGTGGCGCACCGCCGATTCCATTTCCAGCAGCGCAACAAAAAAAATTCCACGCGACGTCTTCTGGATGACGTAGCAAACATGGCGACTCGCACGGAGGTCGGGTCCACTCATGGAAATATATTTAACTCATTCAGTTGACGTAAAAAACATATGAACACTTAATTATGGACAATATGTTCAAGCTTTGAGGCATTTCAATAAAGTTTTGTGCCTATTGACACTTTTTTTTTTTTTTTTAACTGCAGACAAATATCGCTCATCATCCCTAGAGTAGTAATAACCGGTATCGGCCATATCGGTCGTCCCCCACCGCCACTATCTCTTTGCAACTGTTCAACTCTCTGCTCCGTGGTTCGTCGTGAATGAGGCTGCGAGCTGCGTGGCGATGTTCAGGTGACGTGTCTCACCTGTAGGCCCAGGGGGAGACGCTGCGCAGGTTGACCGGGAGGCGCGCCTTGCCGTCGGCCGGGGGCCGCGCGGCCGCCGCCGTCGGGCAGCTCAGGTTCAGTTTGTCGTGCGGCTCCAGCTGCAGCGCGTGGTGGAACGCGCTCATCACTCCGACCGAGAGGCGCCCGAACATCTGCTCCAGCGTCTCCTCCGGCGGCTCCTGGCAGGCGCGCGTCGTCCTGGTGGCCTTCTTCCGGACCCGGCCCTTGGCCGTCGCCGCCGCCGCCGCCGTCCAGCCCTGCAGCAGCAGCAGCAGCAGCACGGCCAGGTGCAGCAGCAGCAGCAGCAGCGGCCGCCGGACGCGGACCCGGACCCGACGCGCCATCGAGGTCCTGGAGCGAAGGAGTGCGAAGGAAATCCGCGGAGAGAGGTTTCCTCCCTGCGCGCCGCCCTCGTCCTCTCTGAAAGGATGTCAAGCAGATGATCAGACCTCGGTTAGTGAGGCGGCTCCTGCCGAGGACAGCTCACCATACTCCTCCGTTGAGGATCCAGCGAAGTGCTGGAGGTCCACAGCCCCGGCGCGTCGCCAGGGGACATTCTGGCACCACTCGCGTCCGCGGCGCCGCCGGGAGTGAAAAGTGGCTCAGAATTTCAAAAAATGATCACCGCGTGGTTAGTTTTGCACCTGCTGCCTTACGTTTATACCTAGAAAACGACACGAGGAACCGTTTCCCTGTTGCTTGGCTGCAGCGCTTCGTGCGTAAAAGTACGATGGAGACGTTTGTGCGCAAACGGGCGCAGCGCGATCCACAGTCCACAGCAGCGCTGAGTCAAAGTGGAGTCCAGGAGGAATGTCCTCCAAATCAAATCAAATCATAAAACCTGTATGTCCGGTGATAAAAGAGCCGAGCTTCAGCCCAGAGAGGAGCAGCTGCTGACCGGAGTGGAAGTCCAGACTGTTGTTGGATCCTGGGCGTCACTCCAGAATCCTCTCCTGGATCTGGAGTCATCACCAAACTCTTATGTCTCTACGTTGGCTGCAACCAACCATCATTTTCATAATCGATTAATCTTCTCGATTGTTTTCTCAATTAATAGATTAGTTGTTTGGTTCATCAAATGGTGAAAAATGTGGATCGTGTTTCCTAAAACTCCAAGATGATGTTGTTTTTTCGTCCACATATCAAAGATATTTAGTTTAGTTTCACAGAGGAGCAATGAAACCAGAAAATATTCACATTTCACACATCAAAATATTTGGCGATTAATTTACTAATCCATTTCTAACTGGTTAATCGATTAACTGCCGCAGCTCTATAAATCTCACATTTTCAAATGTTGCTTTTAAAATATAATTCCCCGTCACATTATTATAACAAGTGTTTGTTATGTGTGTTTTGGATTTAGGTCATGAAGATTCATGTGCAGCAAAAAGCTTTAGATCATATTACACCTGTAAAATAAATCCAGTTTCAGTTTGATTTAGTTTCCTCTCCACTGAATCCTCAGGTTCGATCTGCTGCCTCTGCTGAAAACTTCAAATCGGTAACGGAGATTTATTCGTTAGTGTTATTGTCTGTTCTAGAGAAACTCACGGACCACAAGGTTTTTTACCTGAAGGTTGATTTATTTTTTCTTCTAAATAGATAAATAGTTTCTCTTTTTATCACATTATTGACAACAAAGCCATGAACACACTAGAAAAGTTAAATATTATACAAAAACAACCAAAAAAGGCCACTTCTGAAGGAATCACGGTGTGAATGCTGGAAGGGTGATATGAAAGTATGAAAAGTGGGAAATGAACGATCGCGAAAACGTTGAATATTTCGGAAAGTATGACAGTTATAATAGAGTTGGATACAAACCTGGAATGCCCCAATGGAGCCGAACGTTTTGATGTTCGAATGAAGTTTCTAGGTTTAGAAATGTGCACGGAGAAGAGGGAATTATTGGAACAAAAGTACGATATATTACATAATTCTGGTCAATGTTGTAATGATGATGGATTCTCCACAGCAGTTTCTCAGGCTCACACATGTAAAACATCATGTGCGCTGTAAAAAAAAAAATTATACATTATGTTTTTCATTGTGTCTGGCTCGTTGCCCCGAACACTGGATGATTCAAAATGAAAAGTTGACGTGAAGATAAAGACGCAACATTTCATCCTTATCGGGACTCTTTGGCGAGCGTTCCGATCCGCGTCGAGTGAAGTGCACGGGACTCGAAGCCCGATTCTATCTACTCCCTTCGCTGGAACAGTTTGTCCAAAGAAAATGTCTCGATAATTTCCACACAGTTTTTACGTAACGACGATTTATGTCCATCGACACTTTTAAACCTCGCTGCGGTCGTTTTTCGTTTCAGACTCAACCTGCTGGAGAGCAGAGCTACGACTTCATCGTGAGAAGCTTCTCGAAGAACATTTGAAATGGATATGAATAAATATTTGCCTTCGCAAAGTGACTCAGATGTTCCGACTGCACCTTAGTCCTTGCGTCAGTACCAAAAAATGAATCTAAAAAGCAGCACTTGGAAGCTCTTTTTGCCCGTTAATTAATGTTCTCTCATCAGTCTTCTTCTGTCTTCGTGGTTGAACGCACTTACTGTAAGTGGCTCTGGACAAAAGCTAAATGACTGTAACGTCATGTAAAAGATGTAACACATCCGACTCCTTTTTTTTCCCCCTGAAGAGCAGAGTTTAAAATGTTGTTTCTGTTGTTGTGCTCTTGCCCGAGAGAAGAAGTCAAATCGGAGGCGGAGCGTTGGAGCGTTGGAGCGGCTACTCCGGCAGCAGGTCGTCTCCCAGCTCCTCATCCGCGAAGTCGTCGTCCTCCACGCGCTTCTTGGCTCCCGTCTTCGGTCGCTCCATCTGAGGCCCCAGCGGGTCCACGTAGGACGCGTCTGCACACAGAGAGAGGTCAATGGACGTTTCACTGCCTCATTTCCACATCAAAGATCGATCTGATCGAGAGGCAAACAGCGTTTTTTTTAACGAGTGGAAAAAAATCAAAGTGTAACTGTCGTCTCTCCAACGTCCCCGTTTATAATATCTAGAGCCGCTTTCAGACATGAACTCTGGAAAGTGTCCAGACATTTTCCAGAGTTTTCCTTTCACATGACATTTTCCAGAAATTTTACTGGGGGAGGCTGGGAGGAAAAGTTCCGGAAAAAGTCTGCAACAATATTTGTGGGACATTTGCGATCTCGCATGCAGCCCCTCCGGAAAAAATTCTGGAAAATGTCCGGACTTCAGTGCCTGTGTCCGAAAAGCTGCTTAAGTTTTCTTTTGCTCCATCACCAACTGAAGTCTTTTGTTATATTGTCGTTTGGCGTCGTTGCAGAATGAAAGCTGGTCTGACTAAGTGTTAGTCTAGCATGAGTGAATGTCCAGGAACAAACCCGAGAACGCAAAGTCTGAAAGAAGAAGAAGAGCAAAGCGACGGAGAGAGAAGAAAGATCTGTTTTCCTCACCCAGTTCTTTGGGGCTGCTGGCCTCGTAGGGCTCGTTGGAGGCAGGAAGTGACCTCATCTTGGCGCTCAGACGCTCTCCTCTGGTGCTGCTGCCGCTGTGGCTGCTGTCTGCACAAAACAAACACACAGATTTAGAAAAATCTTCATAATCTGATTCAGTTGTTCCGACACAGTTAAATATGAGCGTCAATGCTGCACCCAAAAAAAGTGTCTTATTTTCCTCCTCAACACAAATATGCGGACAGAGATTTGTTAACACTTTAATTACCATTTATTATCAATATGAGAATAAATGAGTGTCCGTCGCAAACTATAATGCAGCTGTAAATTGATAAAACACTTATTAAAAGGTTTAGATCCGTTTACAGCAGCAGCACGGGGTCCTGATCGTCTCAGACGCAGAGCGAGTGATCTTCCACAGTGGTAATGAAAACGTCGGGAGTATGTGTTTATGTACAGGTCTCAGATGACACACTGACAACGTGCTCCAGTGAGTCTGAAGGACACACATGATCACAGACAGCAGCGGCGCGCGCGCACACACACACACACACACACACATCTGGCGGCCAGGTCACCTCGGAAACCGACGGCAGCACTGGCAGAGGGCTGAAAAACAGGAAGGAGAGGGAGCCCCCCGATATTCCGCCTTCTCGCAAGGTTCTCGAACGTCTCGACACACTGAGGCCTCGCAAACTGAAAACCTCCGCTGGAAACTGGACACATTCTTCTCTTGGACAAGGCTCAGCGGTGATTTCTCTTTTAATGATACACACAACTGCGAGATGCAGGAAGAAACAGGGACGACAGGTGAGGGACGACAGGTCGACGGACAGACGTAGAAGTTGTCATGTAGAACAGTTTCCAGGATGAGTGTTTTCTACATGTCTCCACAGGGATGTCGATCGGTATCAGTGAGTCAACTCTCTTCTCTGCAAATGCTTCTTTGGGAGAAACCCTTTGGATGGTTCCATGAACTTAAAATAAAGATGCTCAAATGCAGCCGTCAAAAACCCATGGCAGGCACGACCCCTGGACCAAAGTGTATTCATCTATTTGAACGGTGAAACTCACCGACGAACCTTTTTGTCGTGTTCTGTGGCTGTGAATTTCAAAGAATGATGCAGGGCTGCGAACCTCGAGTGCATCAGGTGCACTCGAGGTTTTCTCAGACGACCCCTCCCTCCCTCCCTCGCTCCCTCGCTCCTCTCCTATGGGACCACTTAGTGCAAAACACCGACCACCGTCCGACATCACAGCTGCCTGTCAGAAGATTTCTCAACTTGGTGCGTGTGTTTTGACCTTTAGCAACTCCAGTTAAGGTAGGAACACGCCGCCGAGACTACATCCGACGTCCAACTAGCTTGTACGTTCTGCGCCCGCGTGAGAGGAAATAACTCCCCACGCCAGGTCATTCAGAGAGGAGACCAGAAATCAGTAGAGTATTTAACTGTCCATCAACATGTTTTCACATTTCCAATAATCCAAGGTGTAACAAAGTAAAAGCGAGAGAAGAGAAATGTTACGGCTCCATATCAGAAAATGAGCCGTGGGCAGAGTTTATGTGAACTTGAGTCTGTTGGAAAGTAAAAGTCAAAGCCGAGTGTGCAGCGACACAAACTAAGCGCAATTAAATTTGCTCTGCAATGAAACGTAATTTTCAAAGACTAAGTAAAGATTAAATGCAGGTTCTCCGTTTCGTTCTTGAGCAGTGTTTAAGTTGTAGATTTATCTCAGATGTTTTACAACTCTGAGAAATTTACTGGAACGAAATGATTGAGCTCTGCTTTTCTAGATGTCCTCCTGAGTTGTTTCTGAGAAACTGGGAAGCAAAGAGGAAGCACGGCGAGCACACAGATGGAGATTGGAGGAAGCCAGAGAAAGAAACAATGAAATAAATAAAGATTAGAGAGTTGGACGGAAAATTTAAACTGAGAGACAAAAAGAAATGAAGAGCACAGAAAGAGGAAATATGTTTCTGCTATTCATACTGGCGTCTCTTAACCTTCCCCCCTCACCTGCTTTGACATCCTCTGAAATGCCTTAGGAAAGTAAGAAGAAAAGAGTTTGGGGGGTTAAGTCAAACAACGTAAATCTGTTGTAATGAATATCCAGCGATATGAAATATTGAACAGGTAACTTGTTCATTTTAACAGATCCAGTTACATCCATGGTTTTCTAATCTAATTTCATCAGGGCACAGGGGACTAATGGAGGACTTGGCAGCAGGGTGGAGCAGCATGAACATTAGCAGGTGTCTAATACATTATATATATATATATATATATATATATATATATTCAACTACATTACAGGACACTACAGACGTTGAGCAGCACAGCAGAGCAGAGCTGGGCCTAGGTTACAGCTTTTTGGCAGCTCAGTCGCTAGTTTGTCTGGATTTCATTTGAAAGTTCCCGGTGAGCCAGCAGCTTTCCAGAGTAGGAGTCAGTCAAGAGAATGTGTGTGTGTGTCTGTTTGTTGTGGATCTGTAGTGAGGGAGGGAGAGAGAGAAAAAAAACTGTGCAAGTCCGTCTTCTCAGGTGTCCGCCGCACGCGACCTTGAGCTCAGTGTCGTCAGCGCTCCTTAAAAAAAACTTTCGGCTGCACGGTAACCGCACATGTCGTCATCATCGTGCAAATGACTGGTGAAGATTTACTGGAGACGAAAGCTAAAAAAGAAAAAAAAAAATTTATAATTTGAGGCATAAAGAGAGAGAGAGAGAGAGAGAGAGAGAGAGAGAGAGAGAGAGAGAGAGAGAGAGAGAGAGAGAGAGAGAGAGAGAGAGAGAGAGAATCTGGAGTTTGGAGATTTAGCGAGAAAAAGAAACATGCTTCATCTGTGCTGCAGGTCGACCTTCATCCTGAAGCGAACATGCAGAACAGGATTTGTGGAGGTTATGTTTTTTATGGTTTGGCTACAGGAAAACATCATTCTCGTAACGTTACGAGCTTCTTCTCGAACATGACGACAGCCTTTTACTCGACTGGGGAGTCGCCGTGATGCTCGGGTCTATGTGCACCCGTGACGACGCTGGCCTTCTTGGAGGAGGCGAGTGCAGGCGTGGAGATGTCTCGAGAGACGAGAGGAGAGAGGGAAGTGGCGACAGATACTGTGTGTGAACGCAAAAACTGAAAACGACGATGAGCTAAATTGTTAAAATTATGTTCAGGGTTTCTACAGACACGTCCTCCCAGATGTCACAGGTCTAAAAAGTAAAGAGAGATCGATGGTGTTCAGCATCGATCGTTTCTACAACGATCCACAGTAGGAACCTCAGATGTAGTCATACGGTGACCGACTCACCCGCACTCCCGGCGCTGCCCTCTCTGCCTTCCCTCCGACCTCTGGCGCTGCCCTCCCGTCCCGACTTCACCCTCTGCAGGAAGAGAGAAAGAGAGAAATGATAATAAGTTCAACTTCATAAGAGCACTTTTCTGACATGACATCTTCTTTTCCATCTCTCGTAATTCGTCTCTCCTTTTGTTTCTTGTAAATTAAATCAGATTTATTGGCATGACAACGATATGAGAAACTAATATGGTCGAAACAAAAAAGCCAAGTATGGACCTTCAAATGAAAATGATTGAATTTGAATCGAACCACTTCCAGTTTGTGAGGAACAAACTAGAAGGGGGGGGGGGGGGGGGGGGGGGGGGGGGGGGGGGGGGTCGAGCGGGGATCAGTTATTGGTAAAGACGGGGACAAATTTAAAAGGAATTACCATGAAAACAATACCAATACCAGAGCGGTGATTTCATCATATATTTGTTTTTTGGTTCATTCATCATTTCATAAACGATCAAGTCGTATCGGTGGTGATCCGTGGGTGTTTCGCAGTCAGTCAGTTTTTGCAGCGGTCGGGGATTATCGAGTCAAGCCTCTGGCTCTGTCTGTAGAAATGTTCCTCTTATCCGAGCTGCGTCTCGGGGCCGATTCAAGAGCAGCTGGTTGTGATTTGGACAAACTCGTCCTCCTCCTCATCATCTGTTCCTGGCCCCCATGAGCATCTCCACAGGACGAAGGCACACAGGTTTCTGTTGCTCTGAATCTATTTTAAAAACTCGACTGACCCCGGACCAGTTCCAGTTTTTTTCTGGGATCACAGGGATGTCATCTATTTTTGGTGCGAGGGCGTAGAAGTCGTAGAGCCAACATACACACTACTTATACCCTCCTCTCAAGAGAAGGATGCAAAGCAGAATTGTTTTTTCTGGATTCTGGTTGGAAAACCAGAAAATAGAACAACACGTGAAACGAAAAAAATATCCGTGCGAGCGTAGAAGGGAAAGTTCAACCGACTCGAACGCTTGTTGACAGGTCTCGGGAGGGGCTTTTGCAATGTGAAAAAATCTCCTGCGATGCCAGAGGGAGCTGCGTGAAGTCAGCGAGAAGAATATAAAACATTGGTTGCGGCAGAGAGAGAGTCTGTTGAGTAATGTAGGCTAGATGTAGATATCTGGTTCTGCAGCGTCGATTTTGATCCTCGCTTTTGGTTTTTTTGTCGACTGTCAATCGCAAGATCGATGGTCTTATAGACGTGCAATTCTAGATTGGTGGAGTCACTCTTTGAAGACAAAAACGATAAGAAAAGAAATTAGAAATAAGGCAGAAAACTAAGGCTGCAACTAACAATTATTTTCATTATCGATTAATCTGTCCAGTATTTTTAACTTTTAATCAATTCAGTTGTTTGGTCCATAAAATGTTGATCGTGTTTCCCAAAACTCCAAGATGATGTTTTGTTTTGTCCACACACACCAAAGATATTCAGTGTACTGTCACAGAGGAGCAAAGAAACCAGAAAATATTCGCGCTTAAGAACCTGAAATCAGTGAATTTTAAACTTTTTTTTCCATTAAAATTATTCAAAATAGTTGCAGATTGATTTAGTAATCGGTTACGAAACGATTAATCGACTAACTGTTGCAACTCTACAGAAAACTAAGGAGGATATTAGTATATTCATGCAACTCTTGTCGGATAACATGTCCTGTACACATAAACATCATAAATGTCTAAAACAATCGCATAAGACATACATTACAAGACATAAGCAAACAGATATTGCAAATATATAGGGACATGTTTTCAGAATGGCTCCAGTTCTTTTAGATCAATCAGGAAAACACACGCCTCATTTCACCACGAATGTCTGTAATAAAACCACTAAGTACTCTTCTGAGACAAGTCAGATGTTGCAGGTGAAAACCAAAAACATCCCAAACATCTGCACCGAACGTCCGACCCCGTGAATAGTTCTCCTAACACGACAGCTAACAAGTCCCGGCGTCAGTTCGAGAGCCAGGTTTCGAACAGCTGCGAAGCGGCTGCTCGGCCTCTCGACGGCACGCCGCTTTGATTCATGGAAAAATAAACAGCAGAGACAAACAGCTGGAGCCGCTGGCTCGGTGACCACTGACCGAACCTCGTGGAGAACAAAACGTCAAAGGAGTGTGTTTTCAATCAGCCGTGCTCAGGAGGCCAAGGCGAGGGGGGAAATGCATATGCAGGTCATGTATGAAGCTGCACGTGTGTTAATATTCAGACTGTATTACCTAATTCAATGTTATATCAATAAAACTACGCTGATTGTATAAGGTCAGCTTGTATAAGTACAGTTAACACACTGAATTTGTTTGATGTTTATATCTTTTGATGCATCTGGACCCTTCACAAGGAATCCAGAATATATTTTTTTTTAATCTCCATTTTTTTGCTGATTAGGTCTCAGTGTTGTGGTTTTTCACAAATCCCAGCAACATGTGTACCTTTGCGTTACCACGTTCTTCTGCCCATTACTGGTTACTGATTTGCACATACTGCACCATTCCCGTCAATCCTTTATATTTAATTGTCCTTATTCTTTACTTTTTTTTTGCAATTTGTATACTTATACGTCTGTTTTTTTAATATATTTGTATCAATTTGGGATCAATAAAGTACCTATCTTATCTTATCTGTTATTTTTTTCCTGCAGATCAATACCAATAGATCAACTGTCAATTTGAGGATTTCTGTGGATTTGTTTTTTTGGTGTTTCATACATCTAGTCAGTGATGTCACCTACAGAAGTTCCTGCTCACAACCAAACCCTCCCTTTGTTTAATCCCAATATGAAATCGGTTGATTCCAATGGGCCACATGTCACTGCCCACAGTGTGAATCAGGTTGTAGCGACTGGTGATGAAGAAAGAGGCTTATGAACACAAACAAACACGACAAACGACCGTCTTGAACGTAAACTGTGTAGGTGTGGCAGACACGAGGGAAATACCTGCTCCCTGATCTCCTTCATCTTCTCCACCTTCTTCAGCTTGGTGGCGTAGTCCTGGACTTCCTTCAGTCCCATGTCCGTGCACAGCCTCACCAAGAAGCGCAGACCTGAACAACAAACATGCACGGTTTTCTATTTTCTTCACACTCTGTATCAGTTGTTTTTTTCAAGACCTGTAAAAAAAAAAAAATGGATGAATTACATTCCACATTTTCTGGAAACTTGCGATGGATGTCTTTATAGGTTTCCAGAGCTCTCTGGTAGTTTCCTGTCAAGAAAAAAATAAAAATAACGTCGAGCTTTAATTACGACTCAGTTTTCAGCATCAAACTGGCACGAGCACGAGTTCACACGTTAATTTGAAGAGGCGTGAAAATTCAATTCTCACCACTTCTTCTGTAGCAGCTCGCCACCATTAGCTGCCACTTCACCTGTGTTGGTCTGGAAAAAACATAAAAAACATAAGAGAAAGACCACTCAGAATGTACACACACAGACAAACCTGCAGTGAACATGTTCGGTAAAGGTCAATTCTGAGTTCAGTTCAAAACATCTGTCCTCTTTGCTCAATTAAAGATGAAAAAAACAAAACTACTTCCAGATGAGAACAAGTTTGGTGGTTGATGAGAGAATACCAACACAACAATCAAAACAAGATGAAATAAGTAATTTCTTAGTCAGAAAAGTGCAGAAATAACATTTCACAGAACTCTATGGTGGCAACGGCAAATAGGAAACACAACGACAAATAAAAAATAACACAACTGCAAAACAGAAACAGAAACAAGTCTGTGCCGTTGTGTTTTTTGATTTGCTGTTGTGTTTTCCCATTTGTCGTTGTGATTTGCACTTCAGGGCCACCGTAGCAATCTCTCAAGAGGACAGAACAACTTTTGGGCTTTTGGCATCATGTTGTATGTCGTGTATGTATATACACGGATCTATTTGGTCTGTTACTCATCCTGCTATTGTCTTCTACCAGTAAACACTGTTGACTCACTGTATGTGTGTCGCTCTCTCAAAGTACTGAATGGCGTTTTCACAGAACTGAGTCTCGATGTAATACGCCCCGAGCCATTCGATCACGTCGATGTTGGAGGGGAAGTACCTGAAGGACTAGACAGCGACAGAATCCAACAACATTAGAGCACTTGCTGTATACAGGCTTTCCCCCCCCACCACTACAGGAGGCTACTGACCCATAACTGAACATGCATCCATTTGTTTTGGGTCGGTACGTTAAAAAGGGAAATACTTTATTGATCAATTAGTCCACAGGCAGAAGGATGTTTCAGTTTTCGCACCTCGTCGTAGTAGTGGAAAGCCTGGGACTTGTCCCCCTCGCCGTCATGCAGCTCCCCCAGCTTGGCCAGTGTCTGGGGGTCGGTGGGAATTACGCTGATGACCTGCATCAACCACTCGATCGCCTGTTGAGGATCCTCCAGAAGCTCGTAGCTGAGGCCGGTGAGTCAAGGATCGACATGTGCCGAGGGGGGAGTGTCTGAAGCAGTTAAAACTCAACACAACACCGGGGACAAAGCACATTCACAGACACTTGCTGTCAGCAGGATACAGGTTGGCCAGTTGGTACATGACCTGGGCACTGTTCCTCAGAATGGCGTGGAGCTTCAGGAAGCAGTCCAGAGCCTCCTCCAGACGATTCAGTTTCTTATATGACAGACCTGGTTCAGGTGGAAGTGGACAAAAGCTGTCCATCAACTTTTGGTTGGTTCTAGACACTAGTCACACAAAGAAAGTCTGAAAAATATTTGGTAATGTGAAAGAAGTTGCTCAAAGTGATAAACCAGCTTTACGGAGCTTCATAGTGATGTTCAACTCATTCTTCAACTGTGCAGTCAACAACTTTACTGTTTTGGTTTACTCACTGTTGCCTCAAGTTCTCCCACGCTACACCGCTCCTCCACTCGCAGTGGTGGCTCAAATCGGATTCAAGGCACTAGTACTGGTACTATTTTGATATGTAACTCACATGATTCTTACACTTTTTGGGTCTTTGTGGTTGAATGCTCTTATTGTAAGTCGCTTATGGATGAAGCATCAGCTAAATGAATGTAATGTAACGCTCCAAACAGTCAAGACACTACCTGGTGAACATATTGGAGCATTTAGCAAAAAGAAAGGAGCCTGATCTTTCCCTCGGGAGGTGGTGGAGACCTAAAATAGAGCTAAAAGACGGTCAATATTACATCATGTATCGTATAACTGCAGGAGTTACCCAGGTTGTAGAGGGCCTCGGTGCAGGAGGAATCGTTCCTCAGTGCTTCTTTGTAGAACTCTGCGGCCTTTTCGTAGTCCTGTTTGACGAACACGGTGCTGCCCTTGTTGATGAGTGCCGCTGGGTTGTAGCGATCGGCGGTCATGGCGAGATCAGCGTAGCGGTCCGCCTGGTCAAAGTCCTTCTCCTGTAGAGATCAGAGGGAAGATTTTTTTTAAATCAAATTTAGGCAATCAACTCCTAAAATTGACACAAAACCTGTCTTTGTTTCTTTACGTTTGTGAGGTTAAGTCACTAAGGAGTCTTACCAGGAAGTAAAGGAAAGAGAGGTTGGTGGCTGCAGCGCTCTTCACTCTGCTGTCCTTCTTCTCAAATGTTTTCAGGGTTTCAACTGCCTGAAAATATATATATATATATTTTTAAAGCCATTAAGCAAAACATCTGACACTGGTTTCCCTCTTCTTATTTATTTCTATAATACTGTACAGACTATGGTGAAAGCCAGTCTCCCCCAGTATGTAACATACTCCCAAACATAAACACCAAGGTTTTCTTCAGCAAATATCCAAATATGTAAAATGTATAATTACATTTACATTTAACTAATTTAACCAACATCAGTGTATGAATCACAAAGCAAATCCAAAACAACAAAATGTTAAGAATTTTATTCTAAAATGACATTTTTACATGAGCAACCACCTAAATCTTTTGACATATCTATTACCTTTTCTTCCAGAAATTACTTCCACCTTCACATGCAAGTTAAACCAAGCTAAATGTACTAGGGCGTAAACATCATTTAATAAACCCAAAAAATGAAACACTAGCTAGACTATAGCTGCACTGTGGCTTACACCACCACCACCACCGTCTAAAAACACCACACGCATGCAGAAGTTGTAAAGCCTGCGATTTACAGGATGTAATGGAAAACTGATGGAGTTGACGCTGACTCAGGAGGCCGTGGATGATGTCTTAAGCAGAAGTAATTTATTACGGGGAGAGAACATTTCGAAGAGATTTCTGGTTCGTCACATGGATCAACAAGTGGTCAGTGCAAGGTGCATGTATTTCTGTCACAGTACGTGCCATGTTTACCGCTGAGCGTCTCACAAGATGTCTTTCAGCTACAACCTAAATTCTGTGACTATGACGTCCCCGGGACAATGACCTCTACAGAAGATAGTTGTAATACTGGAGCTGCTCCTCTGAACTTCACAGCTCCACTGGTACAGCTGTAGTTCCTTGAGGGAGCTCACTGGAATATTATTGGTTATAATTTCCTTTTCGGTGTCCCAGATTCTCCTTACTTGTGGGGGTTTGAAAACTGTGCTGCTATTTGTTAAAAAAAAGGCACGCTTAAGTAGTGACATGTCAAGGGGGAGGGGGGGGGGACAAAAAACAAACACACGACACAATCAAACATGGAAACAGAGGGCACACACATACCTCAACCTTAGGCATGCAGATGGGAAGGAAACAAGATAAAAGCAAGAGAGAGAGAGAGAGAGGGAGAATGGAGATGAGAAGCGGAAAATGTGAGTGTGACGCTGCTCTGCTGAAAACAGCCTCAGCAGGAGAAAACGGACATATATATATATATATATATAATAAACAGCGCTGGGCAATAACTACAAATCCACGATGTAAAAAAAAAAAAAGGTGGAAAAAAAGAATAAACAGTTAAAGGACAACAAAGATCAGATCATCAATGATGCACATTTGCTCACAGGGAAATACCACTCAATGTTTTGCGAGAAAAGTCTTTTTTACACTTTATACCTTTAAAGCATTCACATGGAATGTTTGGTTTGAACCTCTGGCTTTAAACTTGGAAAATCTGCTCAATCTACTCAAAAAAGGAAATCTATTACACAACGGCAAATATTAGCAAGGTCTAGTTTGATGTCAGTCGAACTCTGACGGACGCTATTTATATGCTACTTTCAGTTTGGATGTAAAATATCTAAGAGTGGTAGCTCATCTTCCTCCGCCCCCATGTCGTGAACCCCAACTGCCACAGATCAGAGAAGTGCGATGCCATGATTGAGCGGTATTGACCTTTATGGCTGCTGGCAACAACATGCTCACCTGGTTGAAGTCCTTCTGTCGGATATAGGTGATGGCCTTGTTGATCTCCAGGTCGTTGGCGAGCTCAACATACTGAGAACTCTTCAACGTGTCCACACACCTAAAAAATAAAAATAAAAACATATATGCACAGCACAACACTTTGTGAATTATATCAGATAATTGGCTAATTGAGTTACTCTGACCTGTTTAATACTTTTTCTAGTGAACAACCAGTTTTTGCGCTTTTACTCAATTCCTACAAAAAGAATCCTTTTCAGAGTGATTTTAAGACTTATTAAATAGAACTGCACCAAAAGGAGACGCTCAATGACGTCAAGTAGATCAGCATATCTGTAGATCAGCAAAAGCACTAATTAATGAAGGTGATGGCTATTAATATTGCCAGCTATCTCTGATTACACTTAAATATCATATTACCAACTATTTTAGCTTTTTTTTTTGACTTTTACAAGGACTGTCAATGAGCAAGATTCCACTTGTATACACTTTATGCCCTCTGGTGTTCACACTGTCAGATGTAAAAAAATAAATATATATATATATCTATCTATCTATCTATCTATCTATCTATATATATATCTATATATATATAGATATTCATATATAAAATAATAACATTTAACAAACCAGTCAAATCCAGTAGCAAAGGAATTCTCGATGGCCGGAGCGATGAGCTTGGCTGCTGTCATGATGTACTTCTCCGCCAGTGCTTTTCTATGTGCAGAATACAGAAAGAGGGAAAGAACAGGAATCCATCAAAATCAAATGGTACAAACGCATAAATTAAAATCAATAGAATAATCTGTAGTAAAAACATAAGAGTGTGCCGGTGTTTTTTGATCAGGAGGAGGAAAAAGAGTCAGCGGTTTTTATAAAGACTAAGACAATTTTTTTTTTTTGGTGTCGTGTGAGATGCTCCCTTACAGATCTCTTTCCATCTGGTGAAGCTTGTCGTTCTTAATGGCCTCGATGACCATGTTGGAACTGGCGTCGTCCTGAAAGAGTCAACGGGACAAGGTTTCACGTAGGATGTTGAGCACCGACACTTCGTTGTCAGTGTTAGTATTCTGTACGTTTTTTTGTTTGTTTACAAAGTATGGATATGTCACCGATACGCACATTTGTCGGAATGTACTTGTCTTCATCGTCGATGCCCAGAGGGACCGAAATGAGCTTCTGAAAGGCCGTCTTCATCCTCTCCTTGACGCTGATGGCGTAGTAGCACAGGATGAGATTGAAGCCCGTCTTGACGTTGGGGCTCTCGCTCATGATGTGCTCAAAGGATGTGATGGCGTCCGAGTACTGGCCCATGCGGATGAAGACCACGCCGATGTTCTGCAGGATCTTGATCCGCATTCCCTTGTGTGCATTGGAGATCTGATCCAGTGCCATGCGGTAGAACTTAATTGCCTTGGGGTAGTTTTTCTGTTTGAAGTAGATGTTGGCCATGTTGACTTTCAGTCTGCCTGCAGGGAACAAGCACAGGAAAACTAGTACGGATAGTACAACGGGCAATAAATACAAGTCAAAGTATTTCCTGAGTATTTGCGTAAAGAAAGTCGGGGACCAATAAACACGAGATTTTCTGTCCTGTCGGCTTTGGTACATTCACAAAAAGCAGCTGTATGTTAAGCACGTTTGCTCACCTGCATTGTTGAACATCTTGTTCTTCACAATGACCTGGTAGCTGTTCAGGGCCTCTGGGTACATGTCGTTGTTCGCGTACTGGTTGGCAAGGTTGAGCAAAACCTGGCAATGACAGAAATTGCTCAATAGCACGAAAGTCGCAATGCAGATACTATTGAGGACAAGTGGCCTTTTTCAGGTGAAGGGCTAGAAAAACTCGCTCTCATTCAAAATAAACCACTTTGGCACTTTGGTAACTGTAGGAAAACACGCGCTGGAAAAAGAAGGGAACAAAAACAAAAAGGAAGTATATTTTACTTAAGTAACTAAAAAAAACAGACTGGGTTTACCAAATATGATACTTGAGCTTTTAGCCATATAATCTTGACTTACCGAGTAGGTGAGGTCTAAATTGATCTGGTCCGCGTAGCCAGACTGTTGCCTCTGTCTCACCAGTGCTCTCTCCTTCCTCCCTGCCTCTTTGGCTTTCTCAAGAGCCTGTAGAGTCACATCACACAGTCCATTAGGGACACGATCACATCGCCCAACAGAGGTCATAAGACGTGATACCAACAACATCCATGTCCAAAAAGACAAAACAATTACCAAGCCAGTAAAGTTTGTCCTTGGCTGATAAATTCATCTGCCAAATGCAGACAAGTCACTTTTGAGAAAGTGTTTTAGTGCTTCAGTTAAAATGGTTTTCTGTTTCACAATCTGTTGAAATACTTTTCAGTGAAGTTATCTCTAGCACTGAAAATTAACTTATTATTTTTTTTGTTTTGTTTAACAACTGCTGGTGTATGAGCAAAAGCTTGATTACAAGCCAAAACCCCTTAGTCGACTCTTAAGGTGTCGGTGAGGGATTAATGCCCCTTTAAGAGCTGATGTGAAATTCAATAATTCCTGTTTCGCTGCATCACTTCACGGCCCTGCTCTCCAAATCCAAACAGCCATTGTCACTAAAATACTATTGTCAGTGTTTAACAGGAGTCTGACCAGCAGTAAGGTTCCCATGCTCTGTGCCATGCAGCTCTCTTCTATCAGGTCGTTCACTTTCTTCTCCAGGCTCTTGATCTTCTCCTCGGGCCTACAAGACCACGAACACAGAAAATACAATGTGGGATAATGTACTGACGCTTCCTCCGCCTGCTTCAAAAGACTGTGTGGAGTCTTCTGGTAGAACAGTTCATTTTGTGACATGTACAGTGTCAATGTAACAGGGCGGACACATGCAAAATAGGTTGGACATGGAATGCGTCATGAATGTTTATATGTATTTTTGTAACTCCATTGTAAAATATTACATCAAGATTATATACAGTTCAGTTTGGATGATGCAGTGATGTTCCTCAAAGACACATGGGGGGGGGGGGGGGGATTGGTTTTAAGAGTGACAACTCACGTGTCCTCGTTCTTTGTTTCAAGTGGAGGGGCGGGGCCTTTGGACTGACCCAGAGGGTCAAAAGTTGAGCCTAAAAAATTCAAAATTTAAAAAAAGTCTGGTCATTTTATTGCTAATTCATACTTATAGAACAAAAATCCATAGGTTTCTATACAATAAGAGGAAATAAAGAAATGAAGTAACACTCCTGCTGACTTACGTAGAGACTGAATCACTAATATTGCTGTAATAGATAATTTTTGTTTGTGACTTTGTTACGGGTCTCACCACGGGTCATGGAGGAGGTGTAACCTGCGGCTCTGACAGCAGTCATTGGTCGGGCGGCTCCATCCTGCCACATTACATTACAGGGTTGTTTGTGAGCTTTGATCAGACATATGAGTTATGGACTATGAACAAATGCATATTTGGAACATAAACGCAACCCTTCTCACCTGCACAGCTCCAGTCATGGGTCGGCCCATCGAAGACGTCAGAGGGATCCGAGACTTCGTGAAAGTGTAAGATAGGTGAGAATGACTTACGCATGTTGATAGTTATTATCTATCATCAACTAATCGTTTCCATCATCCAATATCTTCCAGGTAGTTTGTTCAACAAAAGCTAATTGTTGCATATTCAAAAAGGTTATTTAGTCCGACCAACAGTCCAAAATAAAAAAAAGAAATATGCCTAGTTTTCAATCACATTTGACAACACACAGGCATCAAATTCTCATTTGAGAGAATAAGCTGGAACCAGTGAATATTTACCAATACTGCTTTAAAAAAATAACTGAATAACTAAAATAACTGAATAAAATAACTTGTTATTCAAGAAAGTGTAAGAATACATGTTTAACATGTTCTTCACTGTCATCTGGGTTATTGCGTTTGCTTCTTTAATGCAGAATAACACAATCAATTTTTCAGCGCACTTATTCTCAGAGTAAGTTTGATGTGCTGACTCCAAAAAATGTTCTTGCCTTTCTATAATATTACTACTAGAGCTGCAGGTGTTGTAAGTTTTCAAAAATTCCAAACTGGTCAAAAATGTCACTGTACTTACTCCAAAAGAAGAAGCTAAAGGCCGAGCTCCAATGGCAGTGCCGGGAAACTTGGCCGTCATCTGGCAAATTGAAGACATGATATTTTTTTTAAAAATGAGTATCTGAAACTCCCTCTCTATCACACACACACACACGCACACACACACACACACACACACACACACACACACACACACACACAGGGTTCTCACCGGGGGTCTTCTTCCCCATGACTTGTATCTGAACCTCATCTCTCTATCTCTCACACACACACACACACACTCACACACGCCCCCCCCCCCCCCCCCCCCCCCCCACACACACACACACTCACACACGCCCCCCCACACACACACACACACACACACTCACACTCACACACACACACACTCACACACACACACACACACTGTGGGTTCTCACCGGGGGTCGTCTTCCATGACTTGTCCTGACTGCTTGCTGGAAGCCCACATCATTCTCCAACGCCTTGAAAATAGATGATAATTAAATTAATTTGGCTAATAATAACTAGTTTACATGTTTTAATATTTTGTTCCATTTTGCCCATTGCAAAAGTACAGTAGACAGACTGTGTCAGCACGTCACTTATGTCCAATGATCTACTGTCAGTAGCTCTTGGTGTCGCTCCATCATGTAGCATTAGCATAGCGGCTAACTCACATCCGAGTCAAACGTGGGATTATAGTCGTTGTAGCCCGAGTACAGATCGTCCTCCTCCAGCGCGAGGTGCACGTTCTCCATCTCCCCTTGTCCGGAGAGGCGGAGCAACGACATGTCCGCGGAAACGGGGGGAGAGAAAAAAAAGAGGAAAACACTTTTTGACTCCTACGAGGCTGAAGCAGTTTGTTTTCGTTTCAGGGATTCAACCCCTCACTCTCGAGCGGCGTGGGTGGGGACAATCCGGTTTCCCGGTTTCTGATTGGTTGCGTACACGTCAATCATCGTGTTGCGGTAATTTAATTGGCCGGAGCTGATTTTTCAGTTCCGAGTCCGTTGCCAGGATACGCGCACGTAGTTGTTGTCTGTTTAAACCGATTTAGTCGTAATATAGCAAACAATAACTGGATTAAAAAAATAGCAACTAATAACCGGCAAATGTTTATGTCGTGCCTTTGTTCTTCGAGACACTTCTTCGAACTCTTTTTGGACCTTTTATGTTCCCGTACCGCGATTTAAGCAACGTGATTCCGGAGGGGCGGGGCTTCGACGTCGATAGAAATAAGCAGTTTTGCTGGTCCAAGGTGTCAAACACGAACTCGCAACCTGGAAAATGAGCAAATCCGACATGAAGACCATCACTGTGATCGGCAGGTGAGCAAGGAAACGTTGTTATGCATAATTGTTCTATTATTATTTATTTTGTTCAAGCTAGTTGTGGATAGTACTCGAGTAACTGTCATGAAAGTTGCTTGTAAATCACCGTTGTTCGTCTCTGCATTTGCACGTGTAAGTTCAACCTCAGTGATTATGAATGTCATTTTAGTTGCATTGTAAAGTTCTCATGCTGCAGCTTACTATTCTGAATGCAATGTTCTTGGCAAGCCTCCTGGGTCATAATACCTCCTTAATACTACTACCTTCCAGTCAGATATACTGGGTTATTGGATAGGAATTCTTTTTTGTGTCTCCATAATTATAGCCTACATGTTGGCCTCCATTTAAATTTGAACCTGCTACCTGCTTCAGTGTTTCCACACACTACACAAAGTTAAACTTTGCAGTCCTTGTAAAGTTGACCTCTGTTAAACCTGAAAAGTAAACACTGAACATCAGCGTCAGATCACATGCACAATTCTCATTGATGTGCAGATTAGATGATCATACTTACTGGTGGAGAATTTGCACTGCAGGGCTGTTTGCAGAGTTATGTTTTAAAGCTGCGCATGTCAAAATCCTGTGAGGGGAGCATGTGTAAAAAAAAAAAAAAAAAAGAAGGCAGGAAAAAGAAGGAAACTGTGATCAGCTGGTTTTAGCAACAAAACAAGCAGATCGTCCATCAAACCTCAAAAAAACAACAGTGTGTCTCTACCCAGTTGACAGGAAACTGAATTCAGTTCAGGTCTTTACTGTGTAGTTTGACCTCTCACCTGCCTTGTGTGTGTGTGTGTGTGTGTCTGTCTGTCTGTCTGTCTGTCTGTCTGTCTGTCTGTCTGTCTGTCTGTCTGTCTGTCTGTCTGTGTGTGTGTGTGTGTGTGTGTGTGTGTGTGTGTGTGTGTGTGTGTGTGTGTGTGTGTGTGTGTGTGTGATCCTGTGTGCGTGTTTCAGTGGGCTGATCGGCCGCTCCTGGGCCATGGTGTTTGCCAGCGGCGGCTACAGCGTGAAGATCTATGACAACCAGCCGGGACAGGCCGTCAAGGCCATTACAGAGATCAGGTCAGCCCCTGTCGCACAGCACCATACAGTATAATGTAAACTAGGGCTGCAGCTTACTAACGATTATTTTCATTATCGATTAATCTGTCGATAATTTTCTCGCGAATCGATTAGTTGTTTGGTCCATCAAATGTCACGAAGTGGTGGAAAATGCCGATCGTGTTTCCCAAAACCCTCAAGATGATGTTTTGTTTTGTCCACACACCAATGATATTTACTTTACTATCACAGAGGAGCAAAGAAACCAGAACATATTCACATTTAAGAAGCTGAAATCAGAGAATGTAAAACTGTATAAACTAGCTTCAGTGCATTCATGACTCACAAAGGCCCCTGTCCAAAATCTAACCTGTTATTCCTTCTAGAACCTACAGAGCGGACATGTGGACGCTGCATGATCAGTGGCTTCCTCTTACTATACGAACACATGAACAAACACATGATCGGGCGTCAAAACAGCTTCCCAGCCAAGTCACCGCTGGTTAAACATTACTGTGGAGTGACAAAGGACTTTCTGTAAAAGCACCACAGTCTTACTTTGGAAAATACTCTCAGGGAAATTAAGAAAGCTAATTTAAATAAAACTTAAAGCAAATACAATCTCTACACCAGGATCTCATTGATTTGACCTTTGTTTATCATGCATATAGCAAATCGGCTTCTTTGGACTGCTTTTGAATAATGGCCTTCTTATGTGAGGTGTCGGAAGTGAAAAAATCCCATTTATATTCTCCATCAACATTTTAAATTATTAGCCATAATGTCGTAACCATCCACAAGCTACGTGAAAAGTACTACACTACTACCCACCATCCTAAAGTGTAACATGGACGTCTCTGATTGGTGGATCTCGCTGTTACCATGGAAATGTTAACTGCACCTGCGACAACTTCATGCCGGCTGGTGATGCTGCGTTTCCATTAAACGTTGGAACTCTGAGCTCAGAGGTCAGTTTTGTCGCTCCATTATACTTAGGAACTGGAAATTACAGACCTCCAATTGGAACGCCACCAACCCCAACTTCTCAGGCTCCGAGTTCCAACGCGTAAGGGAACGCAGCATGAGTAACTGCTACCACTTAACTCTGCGATCGTTGTATAATATATACACTCACACAACACAAGCTACAATATATTACAAGACCATTATCAACAATATATACACTAAATTCAAGAAATGAATGAAACTGTCGGTTGGAAGTAGTTGGAAAGGCATTAGTAGTTCCTTTGTTCCTTTGCCTTAATTCTGTTTTTTCCCCAAAAATGTAATGTTTTATGCTAAAGATCAATCTCGTAGTTCATTGGCTTGGTTCCAGGCTTAAATCTCTTTAAATGAGGATTTTATGAAACGTCAATGGTGGAAATGAATGGGAAATTCACTTCCGGGGACCGGGAGCCGTTCATTAGGTGGGCGGTCACTGTTGAGCTCCATTTCTGCTTCCTCTGGCATCTGTGTAAAAGTTGACACAATTCTCCCTCACATTCACCTGCAGCTGATCACCTGACTCGACAGGTTTTAAGAGCAAGAGTTCCTCAAGAACGTGTGCTCTTTCCCAGGGCGGTGGTCTCTGGTCCGTTTTTTTTTTATATTTTCAAATGTGGTCACGTTACAAAGTGTCTCGCCTCTGCGTGTCTGCTATAATTCAAATGGAATTGTGAGAGGATTCACTACCTGTTATATGCCAAGTGTGTGTGTGTGTGTGTGTGCGCTTTTGATCCTTTGATCATTGCATCGACGTGGATGACGTCACTTTTTTTTTTTGGTAACTGTCATACTTTCCAAAAATATTCAACGTTTCCCGGGATTTTTGCTCCATTGAAATGAATGTGTTCAACATTGACACATTTTCACACATGCATTTTCAATTCTTAACTACGCATTCATAATTTCAACTACAAACTTTATTTAAACCTTAAAATGGTCCACATCCTTCATACATAAGACATAAATGACATAACCTAAGTCATTGTAGTTGTACAACGGAATTTTGTTTGGTAGCTCTCAGAAACACCAGCAGCAATATATATATATATATATATATTAAAAAAAAGATAAGAAAAATCAAGAATATATACTTCTTATATATTTCTTTCGTATTATACTATATTTTGATAATTCTATTTAGGTATGTTTGTGACTCATCTGATATAAAATCTGCTAAATAATGTCTCTTCTTGTTTGTATTTTTGGGGAAAACTAAACATTTACACATTTTATTTATTTATTTATTTATTGCGCAATGTGTTCACATAAAACAGGATTATGCTTTTATTGAATCAGACACGTCTGTTGCCCTTTTTAATTTACTTTTAGTATTTTAGTATTGACTCCGCAGTCATTGAAATGGTCATCATCATGTCGCGTGTAACGGCATAACATCATGTTTCATGTAAAAGGCTTTGGGAGAAAGTGTTAACTGTTAACTGGCAGATTTTTTTTTTCTCACTCTGTTGTGTCTCAGGAAGCAGCTGCAGGAGCTGGAGGAAGCCCACATGCTCAGAGGAGAGCTGACGGCAGCACAGCAGCTCTCTCTGCTCAGCAGCTACGATGACCTGGCTCAGGCCCTGGAGGGAGCCTTCTTTGTGCAGGTGACACGCCACACTACTCCCAGACCCCTGCATATGAAAGACATCCTGTCCTGTTAGAATCAAACTGCACTTAAAATTGGTCTTTGACGAAATGCCGGTTTGTTCGTTAGCAGGATTAGTCAAAAAGTCATGGACGGATTTATTTTTTTTTCCACCATTCCGAGACTTTCAGTCATATCTTCACAAATACATAACACTTAAAAAAATACGTAGGTCAGATGCAGAATCTGCGACTGAAGGTTTTGGGTGAAACCGCATATAGGTGGGGGGAATCGCTCAGCCTCGGCAGAAGTCTTATGTTAATCATTTTCTGTAGAGCAGCAACAGTTAATCAATGAATCGATTAGTAATCGACTAAATTAACCCCCAACTATTTTGATTATTAATTGGTTGGAGTAGATATTATGGGAAAAAAGTTCAATGATTTCAGCCTCTTAATTGGATTTTTAATTAAATATTTTCTTTGCTCCTTTATGACATTAAACTAAATAGCTTCTATCTATCTGGACAAAAACAAAACATCCTCTCAGAGTTTTAGAAAACAAGATCAACGTTTTTTCACCATTTTATGACATCTTATGGGCCAAACAGCTAATCGATTAATCGAGAAAAAAATCGACGGATTAACCGATAATGAAAACAATGGTTAGTTGCAGCCCTCATTTTATTGTTTCCATGCATCATCATGTGCATTATTTAAAAACATTGAATCAAACTTGGTGTGATGACAGTAATCTTAGTTAGTTATGGCATTTTCAAAGTGACACTGATTCTCCTCAAGCGGGCGCAATAGCATCTGGTCGTTAGTGTCATATATATGTGACACCTCAGAGGCCACTCATTTGGATTTTGAACATTTCACAGATGAGTTCAGGCATTTTACAGAGTGATACTAATGAACTCAGACGTGGTTTCTCTTTCACTCTGTGGGGTTTAGTCTGCTCTCCTTAATAATCACCTCTAAATTTTTTGTATAAAAGTATCAAAGGTTATATATTCCCTCTCTTTCCTTTTTGTCTTTATTTATCAATTATTATTGTGCATCATAGCAAGAAATTTCAGTTTTAAAGTTAAGATTTTTTTATCAACATGGATTCAGAGCAGAGGATATAATGTGCCAAATTTAAAGTTACTTTTTTCAGGCGGATATGTATAATGTAATCCTGCTTTCTAAATTTGCAGATATTCACCTTTGTGCCATACACTTAAAAAAAAAATCTAAACCTAAACATTTTCTAGCTAAACTCTGAATAGTTATGAGCTGTCTGTCAAACTTACAGAAAGTCTCGTTTGACAAAAGGCTCGGGAGGAGTTGTTGAAACGAGCGCTCCCCTGCTGTTGAAATTAGAACATGACATTTTAACACCAAATCACTCATCTGGTCTTTGTCACACACAAGAGCACAAACGCTAAAACAACACCCGCACACTTTGCTTATCTTAACTCGGGTCAAGTGTAACGCAGCCGCTTACAACGGGGAAAAAGAGAGTCAACTTTCGAGGCCGAGGAAGTGTCAGACAATGGTGCTCTTCATCTCGGTGCACAGAGAGACGGGCTGGGGTCAAAATGAATCAATGTGCTGAACTGAGTAACAAGAAACAATAGAGGATTCATTGTGACACTGTGGGGAAACCAGGTGGATTATTGTTTTTAGTGCTCAAATAATCAGATCCACATTTCCTGATAGCATGACACTGTCATTGATCAGCACTGAAGAGGAAGTGCCTCTATCAGATTTGCCTACAGAACATACCAATGACCCATAGAAACAGACGTATGAAGATGTATCAGAATATAAACAGATTCTCAACGTGGTCGGTCGAATAAGATGTTTTATATTAAAAAAAAATGATTTTTTCCTCTCATGTACTGTCGATGGGCGTCAGATTATCTTGCCTGCTTTGTGCAGGTATGCTGCCTGCTCAGCAAGTTGTTGCAGTTTCTAATGAAGAATGCTATTTCAAGAACGTATTAAGTCTCTCCCACTGCTGCGTTCGACAGCCACTCCTCTCTCCTCCACCCTGTCGGGGAAGATGGGAGGAAATACAGCTCCGCCTTGGGGTGGAGAGTCTAAAACCTCAAACTGGGTGTATTCAGTGAACAATATGACATTTGACCAATTTGTCAGAGTGGATTCTCCGAGGCCACACACACACAATAGTTTGACACTTAGTAAACTTTGAAGAACATCTTTTACGGGGCACAGAAACATTTTTCTCACTCACAGCATATACCTCAGGTTCACGTCACTTATACGAATACTTTTGGTTTTATTTCCCCAAGTTCACCGAGAAGTCTCCGGAAATTTGGTGCAGTTGGATCAGGTTTAGAAAGTAGTGAGATAAACTATACATACACCAGCGTCACTGATCTGACGAGACCCAAAGTGGTTGTGTCTGGAGAATATTTCAGAAGCTATGTGAAGTAGTAGTTTGTACTTTATCAAGAATCAAAACTATACATGTTAATTTATTGTTGGGAATAAAAAAATATATTTTCTATAACGGCATATCAAAAAAAGTTTGACAAAGAATTTTTATTTTAATTTACTGAAAATGAAAGAATCTGTTCACCCTAATTATAGAAAAAAATACTTTTGTTCTTACTAATTTTTCGTGATATTAACGAAAGCCAAATTGACAAAGAATAAAAATGCTTACTATTTCATCACAATAGTTTTTATTTTACTGAATCCACGATGCACTAACAAGTAGTTTAGCATTTAGATTGGAAACTTCTGTTATTCTTCATTATATTTAAGACATTTAAAAAAAAATCCAACATTAAGTTTGAAAAGTGGGAGAAGTAACAAACAGAACCATGGCCAGATATAATATTTACTTACTGTATGTCTGTCAAATTGAAATAATATGATGGCAACAGTGCCTTTCCCTCAGTGACCTCAAATCACATTTTCTGAGTCATGTATCTGTATGTGTGTATAATTCCCCTGTGTGTGTGTGTGTGTGTGTGTGTGTGTGTTTGTTTGTTCATGTGTTTATCAGGAGTGTGTGTTTGAGCAGCTTGAGGTCAAGCAGAGCGTCTTCCAGGACGTCGAGCGTCTCGTGGGAAAGGACGTGATCCTGAGCAGCTCCACCTCTTGTCTGGTGCCGAGCAACGTCTTCTCCAAGGTCCACAACCGGAGTCGCTGCCTGGTCTCCCACCCGGTCAGTGCTACAACAGACCACAGACCAGCAGGTCCTGTGAAGGGATTTCAGCCTGATGAACAACAGAACCGGAGAAGCTGGTTTAGTTAATTCCATAATCCTGATTTACTCCGCCCATATCATGGCTAATGGGAGCCATTTTGGCGGTTTTCCCTACTTAATTTTTTATCCTGCTCCACGAAAGTGAGATTTACTGCCTTTGAAGCACCAGTGGAACATCTGAATCATATTTGGAAGGCATTATTTCATCACAGGTCGGTTTACAGTAACATAAAATCGAACAGACTGCATCTGTTGTTTTTCCAACACTTCAATACCCTTTACAGCGACTGAGTCTGCGCATGTGCACTAGTATCGTGGGTTTTGATCAGGTTTATGGAGAACTCTAGGCTTTTTTATTTTGTAAACACCTCCTCCTGGTTTTCTGAGCAGTCACCGCTGATATAGTTCCTGAGATGCTCAGAAATCATGTCTCAGCTGCACACACACATGACCTGAACCCTGGATACAGTAATGATCACACCCATATGAATAATCAGATTTCTCATGTTCCGTGTCAACATCAGATTTCAAATGAGAAGAAAAGAACAGGATAAGACTCAAAACTAATCACAGCACACAGTTGATCATGTTGTCAAAAATCTCTTTTGAACCTTGTTAGAAGACAACGACAAAACTCAAATCCACAGTTTTAGAACACTTGATTATTATACTTGTACTTATTTTTTGGACCAAAGGATTCTACAAATACAGGTGTCTGATTTTTATATTTTATATTGCTAAAATGTAGGCAACGAAAATGTCTGTATGTATAGTACTGTAAAGTCCAAATGCCCCAAAAATGTGAGACCACCATTATTGTAGTACTGTGCTGTATGTTCTGAAATAGTTTAGTGTAGTATTTTTATAAGGTAATGCAGCAAACCAAAGAACAGTGTAACAGTACAGATTAATGGTGCCATTACTATAATACGTATCTACACACCCGCTTTAAAAGCTTTTCATGAAGAAGAAGAAGAAGAAGAAGAAGAAACGTCTCATAGTTTCCATTGCGTGATGTCCTGTGCTTCCCCAGGTGAACCCACCCTACTATGTCAAACTGGTGGAGCTGGTGCCTCACCCAGAGACGGAAGCGAGCGTTATGGATGCCACCCATGCTGTAATGACCAAGGTAAAAAAAAATAAAAATCACAGATTTCACAATACTGGAATAATAAGATGAGTAATTATCAGAATGTTCAGGCGAATAAGGAAGCAGGACTCTAAGGGGGTGTCATGTTATTGAAGGAAGACAAATGTGAATGAAAGGAGGCCACGTCACTGGAGAAAGTTTAATGTTTCACTGTGGGAATCTTAACTTGCAAAACCCTTTCATTTGTTAGTTTCATTACCTGTCAGACCTCGTAGACAAAGAAAAAAAACGTCCATATTGTTTATAACCCTTCAGCAACGTTCTAAGATCTTGTGGTATAAACTTCAGAAAATGTATTACTAACATATATACTATTACCAAGTAATACTATTTACCTAAACAAGGTTTCTCCTGATGCAGGTCGGCCAAGTGCCCGTCTGCCTGAAGAGAGAGATCGACGGCTTCGCCCTCAACAGAGTCCAGGCGGCCATCATCGCCGAGTCCTGGAGGCTGGTGAAGGTCAGTGTGGCCATTTCTTCTAGTGTGCAATTTAAAAACATACCCTCAAAACTATTAGCAGGGCAGTTACGTGGCACGAGAGTGTGTATATATGTATATGTTTTGTTTTTTTAATTTCTGGACAAGAGCCCCTCAGTCTCAGTGAGGCTTTGTGTGGCGGCTGATGGTTTGGTAACAGAAGGCAGAGAAGGGGAAGTGTCAGTTGACTTCTGCCTCAGTCTCTGTGGTCTCGTCCTTCCAGAAAAGAGGGAACGACACAGTGAGAGTAAATGAGCTTGAGCCTCTGATGACAGGCACCGTTACGCGAGCGCTCATAGTAAAAAATGGTCAGAACTATAATGATCAGGACGATGAGTGTGATGACAGTCTCTTCGCCTGAGCTGAACTCTCATGACGACTGACAATATGCCCTCGTTATGGAATAATAAGACAGCGGACACAGTATTTCTGGAGAAGCTTTTTGTACTCGACATTTTAGAATATCGTCCTCTTCGTCTCTTATTTTTCTGTGGTGTTGTGCACGTCTCCTTTTCAAATTGGCTTTTTAAGTGAGAAAGTCAGTATAGAACAAATTTTCGGGGCTAAAATGACAAAATAAAAGCACAAAATCACATTGCCGTGATCTGGAAAATAAAAGATATGCCACAAAATCAATACAAAATGAAATGACTCACAACTTTAGTGTTCGCTCTGCTTTCTTCTACGATATAAACGCTCAAAGAAAACATTTCATCCCAAGAACTATGTTAAATCTGATTTTAAAAAAAATAACTCTGATGAATCGCTACAGTATGACAGAAGAAACCCCTATTGCTCAGTCAAAACAGAGCATAATAACTCTCTCTCTCTTCACCTCTCTTTTTCTCTGTCAGAGACAGCAACAACAAAGTGCGGCCCTCTCACAGCTCAGTGAGCACATTGTGTCCTTGTCACTCTGACATTACTGTACTTCTAAGCTACTGTACAGGATGGACAATGACTGACCCAAACACACACACACACACACACACACACACACACGTACACAAATTGAAAAACTGGAAAAGAAACTGTTTGGATTATCACATTTTTTTCCATTGGAGTTGGAGGATACTATCTAAATTTACTTTACACCCAAAGGATTTATTTTCAGTACAACAGAAAACTTTGCAACTTCCACTTTGCACCGAGAGCACAGGATCGGTCCACGGTCACGTGCGTTTACACCTGCACTGTCGTCATCTTCAATTTCATGACAATGCAGAAGTGCGTGACTGCGCTCATTTTCCTCTCAATTTCCCATCCGACTCTTCGTCATTCCTTCACGTTCTTTAAACAAAGCATATTAAACTGCAAAGATTGAGTCACTGTACTGCCGAGGTGTGCCTTGACAATTATATTTCCTTGTTTTGTCATTTTTAAACGGCAGTTGAAGCTCACCCACTCCACCTCGACGTCGCCTGTGTTGTGTTTGTGACGACGGATGAGCCGCTCACAGACGTCACCTCCCGTTTCTATGGAGAAATGAAAACATTTCGATGTTTGTAGCTTTAAAACATAGTGTCGGTGAGGATACTTTGGACATTCAAATTTGAAAATACCGTACATCATTGTCTCTCATTTGTTGCTGAAGTCCTAATTTAGGTCCTCACAAACATTGATCACCCATCTCTTAAAAAAATCACATGTCCACGCTTCTTTCTCCTGTAGCTTTCGATTCAGTCCTCAAACAAGTCAGCCTCTTCCCTGCAAATTAAATTTCACAAAATCAGATCACCTACTGTATTTCCAAGGACATTACTATTGTACGTAGTAGAATCCAAGTATGGATGCTGCGCAAGAACGATACGAAAAGTGCCGAAATCTAACATATTGACAGATTTAAAAAGCAAAGAGGGCCGACGATTTAAAGGGGCATTTCTAATCCAATACACTTTTTTATTACAATTATTCCCTCACGGTCGGCTAGCATCTCGGTTCTGCGCGTGCCCAGGGGAAAAAAAATCTGTTTCTTCGGCTCAGCCAAAAAATGGTGTCACTCCCCGACACCTTAAGAGACGTGCCAGCGACTGACGCTACGACTCAGGTGTTTTTGGCCTTGTGGTTGGCGCGTCTGTCTCCCGTACCCGAGGCTGCGGGTTCGAGTCCCAGTCAGAGCATTGAAATCATCAACAACAACAACAACTAAGAGAGAGAGACAGGCTTTCTCCCACAGTGCTGTAGACTAAAGGAATGTACGAAAAACCGTCCAAGCAGGCCTGTCCACTGGCTCAGCTCTGTTGCTGCGTCCTCAGGCTAACGTTTGCATCTGGAGGTTCACTCTCCGAGCGTCTCTGAATGTCCAGACACATCTCCCAGTGAAAATCAAGTCATCGTAAGCCGAGGGGACTAGTTGAAAATGACACTGACGCGATAATGGACTTGTGCGGTGGCCCGTGGAATTCGTGTGTCTACCCGAAAAGTCGTACATTCACAGGAGTGCAGCCAAGTTCGCCTGAACACCCAGTTTCTCAGTTTCTCTCTCGCTTGCTCTGAGTCACAGTTAATTTAAAGGTTCATGGAACTCTATCGTACAATCCAGCAATACAACGATTGCAATAAATAATACCGAATAAGTTAATTCGCTCTGTGTTTTGTCAGACGAGTTGATTGATTGTGTCGTCACGTTGTTCTGTCGCCCGTCGGGAATCAAGGTGTTTCAGTCTGGATGTGAAAGTGGTGGACTGATTCCATCATGGCCGTCCGTAGAGCCATGATGGAATCAGACCACCACTTTCACACCCGGACGGAAATATCTTGACTCCTATCAGACGGGATGTCAGGAAGCTCATGGTCCTCAGAAGATAAACTCTGCTGAATATCTTGAATATTAAGATTCTTTGGTTCCTGACAGAATTCGTGACAGTGTTGATTCTTTGAATCTTATTCCGCCAGTGCAGCTCAGAACAACATGAGGAGAAATGCACATCGCAGTCAGACTGAGCTCATCGCACACGAACCAGTCCTCTGACATTCTGTCGAATGTCACTTTGTCGGATGCCGCTAAAAACCCGCTTGACCGGCAGGTTTCAGAGTTTGTTCTCGTTTCGTATCAAGTGCTTTCTTCACGGTTCTGCTGATGTTGGCTCCCCCTCCTCCTCCTCCTCCTCCTCCTCCTCCTCCTCCTCCTCCTCCTGAACGCGCTGGTAAGCCGGGTGGGAAAACTGAAGTTTAACTCAGCCACTTGACAACCAGCAAGCGGAACGCCCCTGTGCCTTGAGGAGCCAAGCGCAGCCAAGTAAAAATGCCAAGCGCAAGGAATTGACAACGGGAGGGACATGCATGTCACCGGCTTTCAGATGCTTCGGAGAGGAGCAGTAATGAAGTGGAATGAAGCAGAGATCACTGCCACCTCTCCCTCATGACTGTGTTTCTGGCCGTATATATATAACGCAGCATCCGTGCAGCCACTATGTGATATTCATGTCTTCACACGAGCCTGTGAAAGCTGTGACTCATATCTACATGACATTCCATATATCGTACGCTCGTGTGAGGCTCCTGTTGAGGAGCGTTCGCCCCCGAGGCCACGGACCCTTCACAGGAAAATTTAAATAAGATTTAGGGCCTTTTACATTTTACATATCCTAATTGTCCTCAACACATTTATGTGAAACACAATAATAGAGGCAACAATAGAAACACTGGATCACGAATCAAGATACACAGAGTTTTGTATTTCTATTCCAACAATCAAGTATAAATACATATATATATACATGTATATTTTTTTTTATAAAAAAATTAAAATGACAGTCTGAAACCGTTTGCTCACTTCACTGAATCTGCAGCTCCGTTTTAGCAAACGGCAAACGTGTGTAATAAATGACATAGACGATGTCGTGTCACACAAGGGTGATTGATTCAAAGACTCTTCCGATGCCCTGACGTTTCTTACTGTATCACGAGACTCAAACGAGGTCTATGCCGCTTTTTTGCTGCCCAGCGCGACCTTTTCCCTGTGTGTGTGTGTGTGTGTGTGTGTGTGTGTGTGTGTGTGTGTGTGTGTGTGTGTGTGTGTGTGTGTGTGTGTGTGTGTGTGTGTGTGTGTGTGTGTGTGTGTGTGTGTGTGTGTGTGTGTGTGTGTGTGTGTGTGTGTGTGTGTGTGTGTGTGTGTGTGTGTGTGCGCATTCTTCACACGGAGCGTGAACAGGTGGGAGAGCTGCACCAGTCTCCCTATCACAAGATTTTAAGGTACAGTATAGTAACAATGATGCTGTCAATGCGGCAGACATGTGAAGAATGTTAATATGTACACCTGGGGGCTTGTCAGAGACATAAATACTTCAACGTCTGCTACAGTCGCCAAGAAACCAACGAGTTTGTGAGAAGCCTCAGGGAAGTGAACAATCGCGTTCTTTAAAAAATCTAATCACGTAAACCTGCACAGAGGTTCGTAGTGACATTACAGACGATCTGTGAGGGATTTTCTGTATCTCTGGTACATCTTCCTGAGACTTTCACTGTTTAGGTTTTTTTTTTGGAGCATATTTCGAGGCCGCAGGCGCAATTTTAAAAACAAGGTGATCCCGGCCAAACTGGAATGATCTTCCTCTCCGCTCCTCTCGTCAGAGTTGATCAACAGGTTAATCTGGACCGTGAGTCAGTTCCAGCTGTCACAACGCAGCGTGCACTGCAGGGCCCGGCTCTAATTAAGTCACTTCAGGAAGCCGGAATGTGTTTTTCGGGAGAAGACAAGATAGGTCATATCAAACCGGATTTTCTATTCTCGTCACCCGCTGGAGATGGAGACGAGCTGTGAATCTCAAACAACCTAAACAAATCGGCTGACTGACCCTGAGCCCTCGACCCGCTGCCGCACCATGTGACTGAGACAAAGTGATTTGCACCGTAGATGTCAATCCTCCGACTCTGCTGAGCCCACATTTACAGTCCGGCACTAACGAAGTGTGACGCGGCTGGAGGAGGCTGCAGCGCATACTTTACTTTTATACTTTAACTTTGACCCCATTAGTATTTCCACACTGTAGTTCGGCTTCTTTACTTTGGTTACTTTCTTTACCTCCTCCTTTTTGAATGAAATTTCTACCCTTAATAATCGCACTAGATTGTGAAGTCACACACTGAGAATCTGGTTCATTCCGGTTTAACGTAGGAATTCATAGCTCCTACTTCTCGTGTGTGTGTGTGTGTGTGTGTGTGTGTGTGTGTGTGTGTGTGTGTGTGTGTGTGTGTGTGTGTGTGTGTGTGTGTGTGTGTGTGTGTGTGTGTGTGTGTGTGTGTGTGTGTGTGTGTGTGTGTGTGTGTGTGTGTGTGTGTGTGTGTGTGTGTGTGTGTGTGTGTGTGTGTGTGTGTGTGTGTGTGTGTTTGTGAGAGAGTGTGAGACATCTATCTGTCGTCTACGTGAAAAAGAGATAAATCCTTCAGCTCACAATATCACCAAAGCAGGAGATGGGACATTGCATCCAAACTAATCAAAGTGGATAACATTAAATGGCTGGTCGACGTCCTTGATATCACTGGTCGACGTCCTTGATATCACTCTTGTGAAACCTGTGAAGCAAACTCCTTCTTTTCTATTCGTACAACCTAAATGACACTGACGCGCTCGGGAAATGCATGAACCAGACGATGAAGGCCGCTGGCATCACGACGCTGCCGTAACGTACAGTATGTGCTACAGCGACCACAGTCCAGCGCCGCTGTCAGTCCCTGGGAAACGTCCATGTCCTGTTTAGCATTTCGTTCCCCCCAGGATCATGTGATCCTTCGCCTGACACAGACATGAGAGGGGAGATGGCTACAGATTCATCGTCAGACCTCGACCGGTGTGAGGATTAAAAGCTGTTCTCGGGTCCATGTGGTGTTATTAATTAATCAATTACAGTTTTAATGATTTCTCAGAAGAGCTGCGGAAGGTAAAATGGGTCATGGGTGACATAGCCGAGGAAACCGTTTCTCCTGTGAGCTACAACAATGGAAGGAATTTTAACGGCCTAATTGCAGCGATGAGTGGAGCTATTATCTTAATTCGTCGGCAATTCTGAACGTTTATAAGCCAACTTGGGTTAGGGCCTCTGGTCTCCGATTGACCTCGTGATCTTTCGTGCACACAGTAAGAGGGTTCCTCCCTCACTCCTCCCGAAACAGCTCCTTGAGTCGCGGCCAGCGTAGGAAAGCAGAGTGGCTGTGAAAGCGGCTTGTTGCCCCCCAGTGATTACAGAGGAGAAAAGACCCCACCCCGCTGTCCCCTGCCTCGCTCAGATAACAGGCACCGCCGTTGTGGACGCAGGGGCCCAAACAAAGACGACCCTGTCCCCCTCCTCTCGCTCACCCTAACCCTCTGTATCTGTATCGGAGCTTTGATTTCCTTCCCCCAGGTTCGGCCAACAGACATCTCCGACCCGATAGATACCTGAACCTTACACTCCCTCTGTCTCGCCTTCCTTCCATCCATCCGTCCATCCCTCTCCTCCCTGCGCTGCCTCCGTAATCCTGAGGACACAGAAATTGGCCGATTAGGGAAACATTATATGGTGGGAGTCGTCTGATGGGATCAAAGGGGAAATCTGGCTGGGCCCAGAAACACCCGGGGGTGCACAAAGCCATGACTCTGTTGTACTGCCAGGGGGAAAAATGTCCTTACGTCCTCGGATAAAATGAGATTAAGCTGCACTTTAATGTAAAACAAGGGTTATTTTTGTTTTCAGGTTGTTTGGTTTGTAGCGTCTGCGCCATCGAACCCCTTCAGGAACGTCGAAACTCGAACTGACCGATAAAGGAAATGTTTGCCGTCGATGTGGTCATGCATTGACTTTTGTAAGGAATTCAACCGAGTCAATGAAACGGGTTAAAGTGAAACTCTTCTCCCTCTCTTCCTCTATCAGGACGGTGTTATCTCAGTCAAGGACATCGACCTGGTGATGTCAGAGGGGTTAGGAATGCGCTACGCCTTCATTGGTCCCATGGAGACGATGCACCTCAATGCACCTGAAGGTAAAAAGAAATGTTGGTCCTCTTTGGACGTTTCGCTCACACGAGCAGCAGCAGGTCACCAGCCAACGTGCCTCCTCAAGCTCTTCGTCTGAGCGATGTTGACTTTGTTTGAGTGTTTTTCACTCGACACTACTAATTCTACGGTTTGACCATCTCAAAGAGAGTAGCAACTCGCCGGGAATATTTCTCGGGAGGATATCTCCAGATTATGAACTTTTGGAGCTGATTGGTCTAAAATCAAAACCAGCGTCATCGAAAACATGGTGCAAAATTTTCAAGACCTGTACGGAAAAATATTGAGACTAAAGTCTAAATTATGTTGTTCTAAAAATGATTCCCTACCATATGAGCTCGTAGTGATAAGACCATGGAGACGTCACATCAGAACATGACGCCGTGTGTAGTTTGAAAAGGAACTTTTTTCGAGGTATCTCTGCATCCAATAGGACTATAGACACTATATTATATAGATTATATCGATCAAAAATTATCATATGGTTGGAATGACGTCATCATGATGTCACTATGAACAACTTAACCAATTAACATCAGAGACAGGATTTACCTCGTATTTACAACTGTAAATGAATAAATGATATTAAAAATCAGTTTACACGTTGATCCTCTGAATCCCAAGTGAACCATATCACACCTTGAAGAGCAAGATGATCATATGTATTATTACTTTTTGTCATATTACTTTCTCAGATAATCGACCGTCCTCTTGTACTGTAGCTTCCTTTAGAACACCAGGCGCCTCGCTTATCTACAAACTGTGAGAAAAGCACACGTCTCCCTCCACACACAACATGCATGTTACTGTACCGTACTGCGGCGCTCCAGAGAAAGAGCGAGGCCGAGAGTGAAACTTCAGGCAGACGAAGAATATCGGAGGGTAGTGTGAAACCCAGAGAGCAGCCATGATACCTGTGCGCACACACACACACACACACACACACACACACACACACACACACACACACGGGGAAAAGGTCGCGCCGGGCCGAACAAAGCAGCCTTTTGATGGGCGGCGATGAATGCGCTCCCTCACACCGGTAATCCAAAACTCACAGAGCTCCCACATCGCGGCCTTCGGACCAGACGCCAGCTCTACCTGTAAAGTTACATCGCTGGAGCTTTCCAACTGCTTCTTCTTCTTCTTCTTTTTGTGAATGCTCGGGAAACAGCGGCGCGATCGTGTTCTCCAAAGGTTGCTACTGTAACTGACCAGCTCCCGTTGTGACTTGACTTCCCGTCCGGTCGTCGTGTATCGCTCCGATCAGATACTGGAGCACTCAGGCTCTCTGTCTCCGTCTCTCGTTTTTCCTCCGCCCAAACCAACTTGGCTCCTGTAAAAGCACGTACCTGTACAGGACAGGAGAGCATTCTCCTTTTTTAAAGGAATATTCCACCAAACAACTTACCGCCTGCACTGTAGTCTGGAGAGACGGAAGCACTGAAGGGTTTCTGGTGTGGTATGACATGCGAGCGACCTCTGTAAGCAACAGCCCATTTTGCAGAACAGATCATATAAAGGCAAATGCTAAACTTATAATAAACGTTTCACAGCCAGCCACCTTTGTAGGCAACAAGCTGCAGAGTCAGAACATGGGGGGGGGGGCCTATTCCTTTAAAGACTAAACAGTTAAACCAAAATATCAAGAGAAACAGCCGACAATGACTGATAAGGCCTCAGTTTTACAGCACAAAACAGGTAAAAGATGTCGGTCTCCCATGTCGAGGTTTTTCAAAGATTTGTGCAACGGCACGGAAGAAATGATGAAACCAGGTATTAACTTTAACCTGCCAAAGCTGAAATCTGTAACTTTCCACTCATCTTCATCCTCCGCAGAAGTCTTCAGAGAAACGTAAAAAAAAAAAGGAGTCGCTGCGGGAAGCTTGAATCATGATTACGAACGTTTAAGACAAAGTTCGAGAGAGTGGGGGGGAAAAAACAGAGACTTGTATCTTCCACAGACACAAAGTCTGTGTTCGGTTGAAGGTAGATGATATTTATCACACTGCTGTGTCATATATACGCAGTGTTTCCCACCAGGCTTCACGGAAAAGACCAAAAAAAGCATTTTACATATCAAAAAGGCTAAAAACCTTTTTTAAAAAAATATCTTTTTCACTTTGACTGTAACATTGTGAGAGTTGCACTTTTACATTTTTGGTGTGAAACTTCGTGTCGGCGTGGCGAAGCTATTTAAATGTGCCCCGTCTGCCCTGGCTTAATTAAAGAGGGGGTGTGACATGTTTCTGGTTTTTTACACTTGCTCCACAGCGGCTTCATTTTATGACTTCAAAGATCTTGTCCCCACCTGACTTTCTTATCGGAGGAGTGTCAACAAACCGTGTCGCCGAGCCCCTTTATGATATGTTCTGTCCAATCATTCGTTATAATGGCTGCCTCATTAGCTGTGTCCATTTCTGTTTAAGCGGGGCTCCTCTGCAGAGATGCTCCACGATTCTATGACGCACGATTTCAAGACTTTGTTCACTGATATCGAAAGAAAGGTTGGAATTCAATTTCAGCCGTGTTGTTTGGAGAGGTTTTGTAAGAAGAAAGAAAACAGAATCCGATGAACCGGTTCATCTGGGCGGCAGGTGAATCATTCGTCATCACAAATATCTCGCGACAGACTGAACAATGGGAGAATAAAAAAACCACTGGCGTCGTACAGGAGGAGGACAGAGAACGACGGCCGGAGCCGTAGACGTTTTAATTCACCATCACAGCTTTTCAAGGCGATGTGATGCCGGACGCGTGATGAGTTGCGGGGGAAAAAACAAAAAGGGAAAACAGCATCACAAGTGCGAGAAATTGATTGACCAGGAGGACCTACGCAGTCTTGTGCTACATCACGCAGACACTATCCAGTGTGCGTTACTGTTGATCTCATAGCTTATATACTGTATCGGAAGAGCTGACTAAAGTAAAACTGCTTTCAGACTTGGGAACAAACTCAAAGTCCATATTTGGATCTCCCCAGTCGGATGCGTTCACTATAGTGAATAGGATTTTCCTTCTGTATTCTCACATGGAGACCCCCTTTTTTCCGGAAATTTTACTATGCGGCTGGCTGGAAAGACATTTCTGGAAAACACTATTGACATTTGTGTTCTCCCTCTGACCAAGTTCAGGAAAATGGTCTGGACTTCGGTGCCAATGTCGCGTCTGTCACGGTGGTTTCTCTGGATCAAATCATTCGGCTGATAATGAGGCTTTTGAGAAGCAGTCCCATTTGTTACGTTCATGTTTTAAATCCAGCGTTCTCGCGGTTTTTTCTATGTAGTGGTTGTGCAGGTGTAAGGGTTCAGGGTTAGATGTAGGTCACGGGGCCTTGCAGAGGAGATAACCTTCCGAAATCTGTTTACGGCCCCGAGTGTTAATTGTTGAACCAGTTTGCGTCAGGAGCGGGTTCAAAGCCTTTAACTTTAACACCAAGTCACTCAAAAAGTGTCAGTCCCGTTCTAAGAACCTTCTTATTCCTTTTAACTTAAAAGTTTTACATTATGTATTTTTTTTACACCGTCCCACAATATGTCACCGTCCAACTTTTTTTTTCTTCTTGCCCTTGGTTTTGGGACTGTGATGTGTTTTTTGGGGGGGGTTTTTGTCATATGATAAATGTGTGGTGTTCTCAACACCGGCCCTTCCCTCTCTGATCAGCTGTCCTCCCACAGGTCTGGAAGACTACATGAGACGCTACGGACCGGGCATAGCCAGGGTGCTGACCTCCTTTGGGCCCGTACCAGACTTCTGCGGCGAAGGAGCCAAAGAAATTGTGAATGTGAGTGACGATGGCGGCGAAACATGAGGACTTCGTCCCACTGGTTCAAGTCCGTTCAAGCGAACGTTTGCTCATGGTGCGTTTAGTTCTGCGTGACTTCCTGAGGAGGCTTTTGTTAGGTCACACACACACCGGAGGGTCATCATGTGAAGGAACCCTGACAATAAATAGTTTAGTCAACAAGTTTAGAGGACGAGTAGCGGTCGCTCTGGTTCGAGTTGTTGTTGAGAAAGTCCTAGTCTCACATTGTCTCTGAATGTTCATGTTTTAACGCAACGTCCCGATTCATATTCAGCGGTCGTACACGTTGAGCCTGGGAACCAGAGGAATTCTGGGAGCCCATTTCATTCCCGTCTGGGTCTCCTCCATTGGAAAGTGATTTCCGAGCTCCAGAAGTCTTGCTGGTCCAATCACAACCGTTTATCTGGCAATGGGCGGGGTCTATAACCTTGACGGGGAGGGGAGCGACTTTTGCAAACAACCGAAATGGCTGATGAAAGAGCGTTTGAATCCGCTACCTCGTCTATAAATTTCTTCCACAAACACTCGTTCACAGACATTGTGGAATCGTCATCACGGGTAAAATCTCCTCTCTGCTCACGTCTGTTGACATCTTCCCGTCGCTCAGCGGACGTCCCATGGTGCGTTGCTCTCGCCGGTTGTAGGCCTATACAATTGCGGCCGGTATCTCAAATTAAACCATTAACCAGCGATCAGCCATGTCTTCGTGATCTAGCGCTCGTCATTTCATGCTACTTATTTTATTCGTGCCATCGTGAGCACATTTATAATAAAGGTGTTTTTCAAGGGCCCCGTAGGGCGAGGGCGTTGCATATCACCGTAGCTCAGGCTACAGGTGTTTTCGGCATGTGGTACAGACACATGAGGACGCAACATAAAAGGTGCGATTGCACCTCAGGCGCTTCCCCTCCGGGGCGCAGGAACCTGTCGAGGAAATCAGTTTCCCCCTCCTGGTGTTCTACATCGGAGGAGTTTCACTCACGGTCGAATGAAAAAGCACTGTCACGGGATGTTCTCCTCTCCCGTGTAAGCGATTGTGCTTGGTGCACATGTGCAAGGTCATCTTATCTTCGGCGAGGTCAGGTCAATCTCTGAGCGTCATATTCTCCGATTATATAGTTAAGACGTCCTGAAACTGTGCCATTCTGTGTCATAGTCTTAGATTATAGTTCAGACATCCTGATTCTAAGGAGCCATTCTATCTGTGTAATGACGACATGATTCTGAGAGATCCTTCAACTCTTCGCTCACGTTTCGCTTCCCTGCCGTCCGCAGGAGATGTGCGAGCTCATTCCCAGGGACCGGCAGCATCTGTCGGCTCGGATGGAGAGGAGGGACCAGCTCCTCATGGGTCTGTCCGAGCTGAAGAAGGACCACTGAGACGCACGCGGACTCGAGGGACGCTAAGACAGCGTGCACATTATTTTTGATCATTCACAGGTTCATGATTCCAATTTGGAGGCCTCCTGGAATCGGCGTACATGCTGTAATGTTCAAAATACACATTATTTGTCTCGTCACCCTCGTGTCTGATACACTCCAATATATATCATGGTCTGTTTCCCCAAAACGTCTTCATATCAGTATTTTACATTTCACATTAAGATTTTGAATATGTGATTTTGCAAGATTTTATGTAAATAAGCTAATAAATTACAACCCGTTGCTAATGATTGACCTCAGAAGTGATTTGTGATTATTAATTCTGAAGGCTTACTGGCTAAACGTGCCTTTTTAATGAATATTTAAAAAAGTGTCTTGCATCTAATTAAGAGACTGAGCTTCAATTTTCAAACATCGTTTTTGTTTTGTTTGCAAAAGACTGAATAATGTGTTAATTAATAAAAAAAAACATCGGAATCAAACACATATCTTGTTTTTTACAATCCTGACATTCTTCTAATTATTTCTGGACCGAGTTCTGTGGTAGTCTCTGTTTCCCTTTGAGCGAAACAAATCGATGATGTGCGTCGCATCGCGGATAAACTCATGAATCCCAGGAAACAATGGGGGGAAACATCACCGGGACATTTGTGCTCTGCGCCTGTTGCAGTATTAATTTCACAGTGACACCAGGTGACCGTCACATGATCGTCCTGCGAGAGCTACATCCACGAAATGTGACGTGATCCGTTGTGTGTGAGTAAATAACGGTTGTTAAATTTATGGAGCATGTGTTTATTATTATTAGTAATAGTAGTTGTAGTAATAATAATGAATGAAAATCAACAGAAACAATTAGATGTCATTGGTGAAAAGCCACTAAGTACAGTATTGACTCCAATATTGTACTTAAGTACAATATTACAATAATTGAAAGTCACAATATTTCAGTGAAATTTGTTGTCCTACTATATTTACAGTATCCGACAACTGTAGTTATATTACAAAGGAGGATTTGAATAAAACAGATTGTTAATCAGATTTTTATTTTAATTCAGTGATAGTGATGAATAAATTAAAACCATCATTTTGGGAGTAATTATTATATTTATAACTTCGTTTGACCAAATGGGCGTACATTTTTTAGAACTCATGACAGTTATGTTATTTCTTTATGAGAGATTATACGTATAACAATGAGTTAAATAAGAACAACTGGGGGAGAAGAGCAAGTTGTTGCTTTAAAAAAAAAAATACCTCAGAATGGCTGCTGATTCATTTTCTGTGAATCAAGTGGGCGTGTACAGTATGTGTACAGTAAGGGCCCAGAAACAAGTGTTTGGCCCGGGGGCCTCCTTCGCGAAGATGAATACAAACTTTCTTTAGAATGAATTATGAATTTCTAGTGATCATGTACAGACAAACAGGTTTGAGAGTGCAGATGCTCGACCCTTCCACTAAAGACCGCCTCCTCCTCCTTGGCGGCCCCCGGCTGGCCCCGCCCCCTCCGACTGGCCCCGCCCCTCGCCGTCTACTGGAGGTGGTGATATATAAAATAAAAAGCTCGTCTGGGGACTCAGGTGCTTCGAGACGAGCCCAGCGAGGAGAACACTTCTCTTCAGATCACACAAGAGGATTCATTATTTGATTTCTTTTCCCTCCATGGAAAAACTATTGATCTTCTCATAAGCTCCACAGAGAAACAGGTGAGTTGGTGTCAGAACTCCTGTGTGGTTGGTTTACATTTGTAAAACTCAAACTGATTTCTTTTAGACGGATTGACAACAACAGCAGATTGCTACTATTTATAATACTAACATTTATTTTCATTTAGTAACAGTCTAATTCTATAATTTATCAATTTTAATCTTTTTTATTTAAAAAAAAATAAGGGGAAAAAACACATTTCAAGTCTTAAAAAAAATATAATAATTATATATATATATTATATACCCAAACAAAACAAAAAACGTATACATTTCTGGAAAGTATAATCTTGTTTATTGATTTAGATTTAAACGACCGAACTGCCTTTTAATCCTCTTCAACAAATATTCACATAGCTTTTTTTCATTTCATTTTTTTTAAGGAAAAGAATGAAGAGGAAATGAAAGATTTAAAAAGTGTTTTTAAAAAAGTGCATTTCAATTTCTGGCATTGCCTGCAATTTCTTATTTTTTTCATTTCCACTCCTGTTTATTGTTTTATTTATTTATTATTACTCCTGTTTATGTAAGAAATCAGCACATAGTCGACAAGCAGTGGAGTGGAGACGAGTATGCGGGAGTGGCGTCTGAGTGAAGATCATAATTGAAAAGTATTAATCCTGATAATAATGGACTACGAGTAGTAAAATAATAATCACATCAGCAGTAAGCGGTGGTAGAAAGGTAGTTGGGAGCTTGGTGGTGTTTCCGTGCAGTCGTTGGGTGGTTGGGGGGCAACGTCCGCAACCTCATGACCTGGGGTCAAAAAGTTCTCTATAGAGTGAAAACCAATCTCTGTTCCAACGTTGTCTTCATCGTTATGCTGCCGCTCAAAATGAACGTTCTTAACGGTGGCAGAAATCATAAAATAACTCCAGTGGGAGTTTTACACATAGATTGCTGCCTCAGCCCTGTTGGCCATCTGTCATCCACTCTGTGTCCCCGGGTTCCGCTCATTGGTCATGTGATTTATTTGTTGTCAAATTGAGTTTTTTTGTACAAAAAACTTTTTTTCAAGAAACAACTAGAATGGCACAGAGTAGAGTGCACTCCTCCGCCAAGACCGAACCCTCCTACACTTGATTGGCTGGGTCTCATCAAAGAAAGAGTTTTTTTGTCAATTCCTGGATCTACGCCTCAACCGAAATGTAGTGGGTTCTTCCCAGGCTTCCATCCTTCCACCGAGTTTTAATCCGTCGGGTAGTTTTTTGTGCAATCCTGCTAACTAAAAGAAAACTAAACATCTCCAAGGGCGCTCGGAGAGCACGTGCCTGCGCCAAGTCTCACGCCTTCTCTCGCCGGAAAGTGGAAAGAAAAGATCTGCTCCAAAATGTACTAGGCTCTTCCTTTCGGGTTACTTCCTAACCCTCCGCAGAATTCTCTCAACACACTGAATTAACTGTTGACCTTCTGCTGACTTCCTGCCCCCTCGACAGGTCGTCTGAGCCACGATGAGCTGGGGGGCACTCTACGCCCAGCTGGGCGGCGTCAACAAGCACTCCACCAGCCTCGGGAAGATCTGGCTCTCCGTCCTCTTCATCTTCCGCATCACCATCCTGGTGCTGGCCGCCGAGAGCGTCTGGGGCGACGAGCAGTCCGACTTCACGTGCAACACGCAGCAGCCGGGCTGCAAGAACGTCTGCTACGACCACTTCTTCCCCGTGTCGCACATCCGCCTGTGGTGCCTGCAGCTGATCTTCGTGTCCACGCCGGCGCTGCTGGTGGCCATGCACGTGGCCTACAGGAACCGCGGCGACAAGAAGACCATGCTGGCCTCCAACGGCGTCGACAAGGTCAACGACCTGGAGAAGCTGAAGAAGCGGCGCCTGCCGATCACCGGCCCGCTGTGGTGGACCTACACCTCCAGCCTGTTCTTCCGGCTCATCTTCGAGGGCGGCTTCATGTACGCGCTGTACTTCGTCTACGACGGCTTCCAGATGCCGCGGCTGGTGAAGTGCGAGCAGTGGCCCTGTCCCAACAAGGTGGACTGCTTCATCTCCCGGCCGACGGAGAAGACCGTCTTCACCATCTTCATGGTGTCCTCGTCGGCCATCTGCATGATCCTCAACGTGGCCGAGCTGGGCTACCTCATCGGCAAGGCGCTCATGCGTTGCTCGGCCCGGTCCAATAGGAATCGCCAGTACGGCCAGGCGGACAGCGTGACGCGGGACAACGCCCTCCTGGAGAACAAGAAGAACGAGGCGCTGCTGTCCACCACCACGGACTAGTCCGCCAAAAGGCGATGCGCTGAAAAGGGGGGGGGGGCCGGAGGATCGGCATCAAAGAGGAGACGAGCGCGAACTGTATTCATCCGACTACCCATAATGCATCACAGCTCGTTCTGAGCATCTGCCAGAATTGTCTCATGGGCCGATGATTTTGAGACAGAGGGGAATTTGAAGTGACCACGAGAGAAATCAGTTTAGTTCGACGGCGGCCCATTCGTTGTCGAGAGGAGGCTCTGACTCCTGCGTTCGTTTGTATTTGATTCGGATTCGCTCTTTCTTTTTACGGCCTCAACAAATTCGATGCTGGAGGAAGTCAGACGTTCCCCCCCCCCCCCCCCCCCCCCCCCCCCCCCGATGCAAAGTTACGGATTTGTTTGCTCGATTGTTTGTCATACACGTCAATGTCCTCGTATCAAATTTGCTGACGGAAGACGTTTTGCTCCAGCGTGCTGTTCACTGCACGAGTGACCCGGTGCACGTTGGGAACCAGAGAACAAATGGGTCTACACTGACACCTGGTGGTGACGCTGGGAAGCCTCCTCAGTGTTACAGATGGAGGCAATGACAAGTGAAGCAAAAACAGAAAAGAAATAATAAAAGGTGCCTTTGCGATTACATCTGAGTTCGGTTTTAAAATGTTGAATACATGTTTCACAGTTATTGATTTTTCTTTTTCAAAGCAGATGTTTATGATGCTGCTGTGTTGTATCAATTGACTGAAGCACAGAAACAAGTTTGACATTTGATAGTTGAATAACTTTCTTTAAGTAATGCTCTCTTTTTTTTTGCGTGTGCGTGTGTTCATAACTACTGAGAGGGTTTTTGTTGCACAGGATGATTATGCCGAAGAAGAATTTATGTATTCGAAATCTTACCTAAAAAAGAAGAAGAAGAAGAAGAAGAAGAAGAAACCTACTACAGTGGTTTTTACAGATGTGGCGCTGTTCGTCGATCAATCACAGTCTTCTTTCTACTTGAACTGAACTCTGAGGACGTGTGGCATGAATATACGTTTAGATATCAATCTTCATTCTTCAGCCAAATCGCACAAAGATGTGAAATATTTGCTCTAGATGATCTTCATATCGGAGTCTTACAAACAAACACTGGAATGATAATTCAGAACGGTGTTGAAACATGTGGTTGTCGAGTTTTGTGGAGAAACCAAAAACCTGTCGCCTTCTTTGCATTCTGCGACTTCTTCTTGACCTTTTTGACCTTTTTGTTACCTGCAGAGTTTGCGTGAAGAAAAAGAAGCAGGATCATCAAGTTTACTTCATTACAATTGTGACAATTGAGTCTCTCTGCTCCTGTAACACTGATACGTGAAGTCGTCCCGCTCCGTGTGTCATGTGAACTTGTGTTGTTGTGGAGCTGTGCGTACTGACCCCAGCTGGCCGTGTATCATCTTTCAGGACGTGCCTTATTTTAGCCACGACTCCGATCGCCACCGCTCCTCGATGCGAGGAACCGCTGTCCATCTCAACCTGAACGTGTCCTCACCAGATTCCCCTTTGCGAGACGACTGAGGGGACGAGGGCCCCGTCGAGATGACGGCGTCACACACATTTTTTTCTCTTTAGGTTTAATCTGCTTTTTAACATCTCTCTGAGGAGGACATTACGCGTTTGTGATTGAGTTTTGTACCTCTAAAAGAGTTATTTTGCATTACACTTGCACTTTGATCCTTGAAGTAATTTTGCTCTTTGAGACTTTTGTTGTTGTTGTTGTTGTTGTTGTCATAAATCAGTCAAAAAAATGTGTGTGTGTGTTTGTGTGGTTCATTGTTTTGTGTTCAGTTTGTGTTTGAGTGAGTTTCACATTACATCATTTTAATGCCCCCCATCATGTTTGTTTTTATCTTTTCTTTTATTCATTTTTCTTTATATAAGTGGTGTCCTGTGAGTTTAATCTTCTCAGAGACCCGCTGGTGCTCAACTTTTACATTTTTTCCCCCACAATATGTTCAATTATCAGCTTTAATTCATCTCACTTCATGTGGAAAGTTCATCTAAAGCATCTCCTTTGAGTTTATCGTGACCTCACGACTAATTTAACACTGCTTTTATTTTGAAAACACGTGACCTACAGTATAAATATATTTCTAGATGTATATTGGCGGTTTGGCTGAAGTATGATGCTCCTGCTGCAAACTCCCGGGAGTGTATTTTTTCATTATTATTTTTGACTTTAGGGAAGTTTTAGCGTGTGATCACGTTTTTTCTTTGTAAAAAAAAAAAAAGAATGTGTTTGGAGAAAGTTTTTTTACGTTGATTTTTTTTTTGCCAACAATTTTTTTTTCTGCGACAACTTTTACGCGCATGTTGGACAGTTCATCCAAAGGGGGGGGGGGGTCAGGGGCGTGGCGTGACTCCGCACAGGCTGATGACTCTGTGGATTCACTCATGCATGGTCACACAATGTGACAGTCCAGACATGGCTGGAAACGGGAGGCAGCTCCGCGCGACCGAGCCCCATCTCCGACTCCAGGCCGCCTCCAAACACTGACAACGACCCGACAGGGGAAGTTTGTTCGTCTTTTCTTTTTCCCTCCTTCCTTCCTTCCTTCCTTTCTCGTCCCTTTGCGCAAAGTTGGACGGGGCCCCCACGGGACGGGACGGACCACACACACACACACACACACACACACGCACACGCGCGCGACTGAAGAAGAGGAGGAGGAGGAGGAAGAAGAGGGTGCAGGAGGTGTCAGGGAGGAGACAGGTTGCTGGAGGAGGAGGAGGAGGAGGAGGAGGAGGAGGGGACATTGGCATCAAGAGAGGGGGTCGCTGCCGCCGCGGGAGGTCTCCATGGCACCGGTGATGGTGATGATGCTGGTGAAGATGATGATGGTGGCGGTATGACATCTCCGCTGTGAAGGTATGACGGTGAAGAGTGTTCTCTCTCTCTCTCTCTCTCTCTCTCTCTCTCTGTGTGTGTGTGTGTGTGTGTGAGCGCATCAGGAGTCAGGTCCATTAAAAGCGCGCAAAGGGGGAAGGAAAAGAAAAAAGAGCTCCGGACAAAGCTCGTCGGTCCGCGGGACTCTGGCAAAGTCCGCATTGTCAGAGAAGAGGCTCTTTGTGGCTCCGGTGTCACCGTGCGACATAAATGCCACGAATACCTGTGGACCCGGGAGAAACTCTCACTTTGACTCTGACAATTAAAGTCGTCACAGAGGTCAAGTGCTTCCTGACCTTCTGGGTGGAAACATATATTCTATTCTATTCTATCTATTCTGGGAAATTACACTCCTCGATTCTAGATTCTTATCAGTGTATCTGGGAAAATAACAAATATATATATATATATACATATAATATTTGTGTTCTCTTTATTAGATTCTGTGGTTTTTTGATCTGTTGACCCTTGAAAGTCTTAAAAAGAAAAAAGACTCACTGTTTGACTCATGTCTTTCTCTTGCAGGTGTTATACATATTTGTGAACCCTAGTCGATGGATTTATTACCTTTAATACAAGAATATTTTAGTAAGTTCCTCCTCCGCTCCGTGTGTGTGTGTGTGTGTGTGTGTGTGCGTGTTTGAATTTGTTTTGTGAATAGTTTTTGTTCAGGGAACAGAATATCGCCTAACGTCAGACGCACTGCATCTGCTTTTCACAGTCGACCCCATTAGAAGACAGACGAGCCGAGACATCTGATATTAAATAACCGACGTATAAAGCCGGAATAGCTCTCAAATTAATGAAATAACTGCCAGTGTTGTGTATAATCTAATAATCAAGCTATGCATCTAAAATAATTTGTCAAACATTCTCTGGTTTCAGCTTTTTTGGATGTAATAATATTTTCATGTTCCCTGTTTTATCCATTACTTTGAAATATATATTCATGAAATTGACATCATTGGTTGAACAAAACAAGGTATTTGAAGATGTTACTTTGCTATAATAAAGACTGAATATTTAAACTAATCAAAGATTAGACTAAACTAATCTCTTCAAATTGACTTTGACATTTAAAATGTCTCTTAAATCTCATCTGAATTCGTCATATTCTAAATGTATTATCATATTATTTTGTAAGTACAGTAACACAGAAATGTGTATGTGTGTGTGTGTCTGGGGGGGGCTTTAGTGTTACAGTGGACGGAGAGAGGGAAGAAAGGAGGATGATGTGTATGTCGGAATGTGCGCGTGCCCTACGCACGTGTGTGTGTGTGAGTGTGTGTGTGTGTGTGTGTGTGTGTGTGTGTGCCCCATCTCTGCTAAATGCTGTTTTCGAACATTATAATGTTGATCTCAGCACATGCCTGCTGGGCAGTGGAGCGAGCAGGTGAGAGAGAGAGGAGAGAGAGAGAGAGAGAGAGAGAGAGAAAGAGAGATAGGCCTGACATAGAGAGAGAGAGGGAGAGAGAGAGAGAGGGACAGTGAACCAGGGTTCAGTGGAACAGGTCTACACAGCGTACGAGCGTCCGTGATTGAGGGTGAACGCTGTCGCATCGATTCAGTTTTTCCGTGAAGGCCGCGTTCTGCCGAGCGTTTTATGAAAAACTGAAAAGAGAAATATGTCGGTCTGCAGCCGGCGCCTCCGCCCTCGTCCTGCTGTCGTCCCGTGTGTCCGTGTGTGTCGAGTGTGTAACCTTTGGGTGAGGCCCTTCGCCTGATGCTCTTTGCAAGTGACCAAAATGTTCAGGCCGACATTCGACAGAGTTCACACGAGTCGCTCTACTCTTCTCCTCTCTCTGTCTGTCCCTTCTCCTCTCTCCTTTTTGTTTCGTTTTGACACCCCCCCCCCCCCCCCTTCCCCCTCCACTCCAGCCTGTACTTTCTCCATAGGCTAGAAAATCGTGAAGCATGGGCGACTGGAGCTTTCTGGGGCGGCTGTTGGAGAACGCTCAGGAGCACTCGACGGTCATCGGCAAGGTCTGGCTCACCGTCCTCTTCATCTTCAGGATCCTGGTGCTGGGGGCCGCGGCCGAGGAGGTCTGGGGCGACGAGCAGTCCGACTTCACCTGCAACACCCAGCAGCCCGGCTGCGAGAATGTCTGCTACGACGAGGCCTTCCCGATATCGCACATCCGCTTCTGGGTGCTGCAGATCATCTTCGTGTCCACGCCGACGCTCATCTACCTGGGCCACGTGCTGCACATAGTCCGCATGGAGGAGAAGCGGAAAGAGAAGGAGGAGGAGCTGCGCAAGGCAAACAGGTTCCAGGAGGAGAAAGAACTCCTTTTTAGAAATGGCGGCGATGCCGGAGGCGGCGGCGGCGGCGGCGGCAAGAAGGAGAAGCCGCCAATCAGGGACGAACATGGCAAAATCCGCATCAGAGGCGCGCTGCTGCGCACTTACGTGTTCAACATTATTTTCAAGACCCTGTTTGAAGTGGGATTCATTTTGGGCCAGTATTTCCTCTACGGCTTCCAGCTGAGGCCCCTGTACAAGTGCGCTCGTTGGCCCTGCCCCAACACCGTGGACTGCTTCATCTCGAGGCCCACGGAAAAGACTATTTTTATTATATTTATGCTTGTGGTGGCTTGCGTGTCTCTTTTGCTGAATTTGTTAGAGATCTATCACCTCGGGTGGAAGAAAGTTAAACAGGGCATGACCAACGAGTTCGCCCCCGTGCACAACAAGTCGCCGCTGCGCTGTGTCGACATAGCGGAGCCTGATTGTTTGGCCTCGGGCTCCAGAACTGCCCCATCCAGCCTCAGCTACCCCCCCAACTACACGGATGTCACGGCGGGGAGCGGGGCGTTCCTGCCACCCATGGGGGCGGCGGCCGCGCCCTCGGCCGCAGACTTCAAGATGGACGACCTCCAGCTGGAGGACGCCCTCCGCCAGCCCTCGCCCTCCTCCCACTACTACATCAGCAGCAACAACAACCACAGGCTGGCCACGCAGCAGAACTGGGCCAACCTGGCCACCGAGCAGCAGACTCGGGAGATGAAGGCCGCCTCCCCTTCCCCATCCCACTCCTCCTCCGCCAGCACCGACCACGAGCAGCAGCAGGCCGTCGACGCGGCGCTGCTCCTTCCCACCAGCAACGCCACCAGTAACACCAACATCACCAGCACAACAGCCACTGCGGCCTCCAGCGGCAGCGGCAGCAGCCCGGGCGCCGCCTCGAACGCGGGCAGCCGGGGCGGGGGGAAGAGCGAGCAGGACGAAGGCCACGTCACCACCACCACGGCGGAGATGCACGAGCCCCCGGTAACGGTCGGCACAGACCCTCGGCGGCTCAGTCGGGCCAGCAAGAGCAGCAGCATCCGGGCCAGGCCGAGCGACCTGGCTGTCTGAATAATCCTCACCTCCTTCACGTCCCTAAACCCTCCCTGACCGACAACAAAAAGCCCAAACACCACACGCACGCATCAGAAAAGAACAAGAAGACATGGCAAAACGAACAAACCCCCCAAAAAAGAAGGCGAGGCGACATGAGACAGGAAAGCAAAAAAAAAGAAAGAAGAAGAAATGTTTAAGTCAATGTGAAATGACAGTCGGTGAGTTGCAGAGTTTTGGTTTTTTTGAACGGTCTTTCACTTATGCACACGACATGTGACCACGCGGCGCTTTTAAAGTCAGGAGGCTCCGCCCACGGCGGCGGGTGGAGCTAGGGCCAATTGTAATGTTGTAGCTCTATCGTCAAAATCGATCCACCGTGGCGTCTGGTTTGGGGAGGATGACGATTTCATGGTCTTTAACTCTTTTTTAATTCTTTTCCCCGTTAATTATTCCAAACGAACGACGATCATTTGTCCGCACGACGGCTGAACTGTTTTCGGATGATCACTTCGTCGATGTGGGACCAGACAGTTTGCTCATATATCTTTATCTTTTTTTAAAAAAATCTGGTTTCACAGTCAAAATCAGCGGCGCGAAAAACATACACATGCGCGTTGGATCGCACGTCAGCGGCTTCTTCCAGGGTTTTGACCTGTGACCTGGAGAGTCTTTGTGTTAAACACGCTTCAATCCGAGAAGTCGTTTCTCTCATCAACATACGTCGCGTCGTGTTGCGTTTCCTCGTAGTCTTTAGCACGGCGGCACGTGGAGCGCCTGCAACTCACCGATACACGGAGGACTGGAACGTCCTCGGAATAGAAAAGGCTGCTGATAGGAGTCCTCCCTGCCCAGAATGCACCTGGGTCAATAAACGTAGAGATCGAATACGTTGGCCACCACACTGCGCGTTTACAGGCGCTCACGCCCGCCGCCTCTGGCGGCGTCGCCTTCGGGTCAACGTGTCCGGAAAGGAAAACGCTCTCCGCCAGCTGAGCAAACCACAAAATATACACCACCGCCTTTCAAAGAAATCTTGAAAATATCACGTCAGCCACCTTCTGAAATACAATAACAACAAACAGATATTCTCCTTGTTCATTAACACAAACCGCCTCCCGAAGCCCTTTGGTTCGACTTGAAACTGCTAATTTTTTTTTTAATAGTTAGATTGTTGGCAGTTATCCCCCCCCCCCCCCCCCCTTTAATGATCACACCAATCCCATCATGACACATTTCACGTGCTTCTCCATCACTTTCATTCTGAAAAGTGCTATTCTTTTCTCTCTTTTTAAAAAAACAAATAAACATGAATTGAATTTTACTCATGGAATTGCATAACTGTAGTCGTCAATCTGTGATTGCGAAACGCAAATCAACAAGCGCAAAAAAAAAAGAAGGACAGAACGACTGGCGTTGTGAAAAGTACAGTCGACCTTGAGCGACTTCTATTTTGTCGTGTTCAACCTGATTAGTTAGAAGAAAAACCCCAAAACCTTTAACTGAATTCATCAGAAAGTCCCAGTCGCTCTTGTCTCTGTCGCTGTGCCGTTCATTCATGTCCCAGGCACTCACTTTCAAAAAGGCCTCGCGCCGCAGTATCCTCCTGTGAATTCACCCCTGAGGCGGAGTAACACCACATTATCTCCCCGCGACACATTCTGCACTCACAAGGCTTAACAACGCGAGTACATTACAGACACAGTACTTGTTTCAGAAGTTCACGGGCATGATAAAAGGAGCAGTAAGCGATTCTCAAGCAAAAGACGTTTTTGCAATAGAAAATCAACGAATATTTCCTCACTGTTCGCTACCTGTGGGTTCTGTGTTCAACCCACCCCCCCCAAAAAAAGTTTGGCTCAGCCCAGGCTCTGTAAACTGAAAACGCCCCGAAAATGGTGCGGACCGCACCACACAACACTGTGTGCAGTTTTTTGAACACCACTCCCCGACACCTGAGGAGACGTGATAGCGACACACGTGATAGCGACACACGTGATAGCGACAGACAGACGTGATAGCGACAGACAGACGTGATAGCGACAGACAGACGTGCGAGCGACAGACAGACTTGCTAGCGACAGACTTGCTAGCGAAGAGATGCTAGCGACAGACTATTAGCGACAGACAGACGTGCTAGTGACAGACAGACGTGCGAGCGACAGACAGACTTGCTAGCGACAGACTTGCTAGCGAAGAGATGCTAGCGACAGACTATTAGCGACAGACAGACGTGCTAGTGACAGACAGACGTGCGAGCGACAGACTTGCTAGCGATAGACATGCTAGCGACAAGCAGACGTGCGAGCGACAGACTATTAGCGGCAGACAGATGTGCTAGCAATAGACAGACTTGCTAGCGACAGACTTGCTAGCGACAGACGTGCTAGCGACAGGCAGACGTGCTAGCGACAGGCAGACGTGCTAGCGACAGATGTGCTAGCGTCAGATGTGCTAGCAACAGGCAGACACAGACGTGCTAGCGACAGACTTGCTAGCGACAGGCAGATGTGCTAGCGACAGACGCTACGACCCAGGGGGTTTTCGCCTCGCAGTTAGCGCGTCCGTCTCTCATACCCGAGGCTGCGGGTTCGAGCAACAAACAATCTTTCTCCAAAATCGCTTACTGCCCCACTAATGCACTGGATTAAGAGCAATGTAAAGGTTCCGGCTGTTTCTTGTTTTTTTTCTTCTTTTTAATTTTCAGGGGGGTTTAAAAAAGGATGGTACTTAATGGTGTATCTGTACGCATATGATGTCTCATACTGTTTCTCACTCCAGTGGCAGAAACAGAGAAAGGAGAATATACAGCTACTGTACACAACACACAGGTGAAAGCAGCCCTTTCCTAATCCATGTTTGTTGTTCAAAATGACAAAAAAAAAATACAAAAGCAAAAAAATAATAATTCTTTGTTATGTGCATTTGTGTTTGATTCCTAAAGTTTACATTTCGGTAGTTGATAAAAGATTTGCACATTAAGGAAAGAAAAGAAAAAAATTGCTGTTCTATAATGCTAATATTGGTAGTAATAGAGGGAGAGAGAGAGAGAGAGTGAGAGAGCGAACCCTATGTGATCCTCAAAGGAAAAAAAAAATGTCTTAAAAAAACCCAAACGCATCGGCCCCTCACAGAAAAGACAGTGTTTCAAAAAACACGAGAAACTGTTAATAATCTCGAGCTCAGATGAGTTTGAAGATTTAAAAATCAATTATAATAACAGTGGCGAGAGAGAGAGAGAGAGAAAAAAAAAAGGTTGGGTTGTTTTCTGTGTCCGCTCGGTATGTGTTCTCGCAGACCGTCTGGTTTGACGTCACATCGGACGACTCCCACTTGTTGAGACAGTGTTAGCAGGGTAACTGGCCCTTTCCTAACCCCCGCATTACGAAGGCCCTGACAGGACGTTTGTGTTCAAAAAGCCCCTGTCGGCGTCAGCGTCATCCCACCTTCCTGCCACCTCGACTCCTCCGAACTCTCTCCTCTGAAAGTTTCATGCAGAGCATGATGTCTCTGACCTCGTCTGGGAGCAGGAACCATCATCTCACGAATGCTCAGAGCAGCAGCCCCGTTCTGCAATGCTGTCTTAAACAAGAGAAAGTGCCTTGTGTATGAATGATTCTTTTGTAAGAACAAGTTGATGTAAATGTTAATTTACCTCAAATGTTTACAAAACTGTTACTAAATAAATTTTTTGTACCATATCTGTTGTGTCCCTGGTCCTTGAAATTCACCGACTGGAGCGCACGTCGGTGCAGATCTGAAGGAGTTGAGTCTTGACCTTGACCTGTCCTGAACAATGACCGTGACCTCTTTAAAACCAAGTTAACAAAAAGCAACATAATACACGTAGAGTACAGTGGCAAATGTGAGATTAGTGAACTAACAAGACAAAACCATAATTGCTAAGCTCACAAACGAAAACTAGAATGTCACATATCTCCGCCAAAGGCCCGACGATCCTGCATGATTCTTTAGTTCTTTATAGTAGAAATATAAGAGAAGAAAGGGAAGTGGTCTGAATTGTTTGGGGCCTAATCCACACTTAAATTCAATTGCCACATCCCTCCAACAAGTTTGGTAGAAGTCCGTTTAGTAGTTTTAGCATAATCCCGCTAATAAATAAAGAAACAAAGCGAGAAGAGGTGAAAACATACTTCTTGGTTTGTCCTTGGACAGAGTTTTTAACCTAGGGATAGCATAAGAGAAGAGTCGGTCAGCAGAACTTCCCTCATCCACAGTTTGGGTTTGGGTTCATTTCTCTGGGCTTTTTCCTAATTCTGTTAAATTACCCTTGGGTGCAAAACATAGGAAGACTTTACTGTAACTTTACTCTGACCTAAAGACGTGAGCCCGACTGTCTGCGAGTTTCATTGCAGCCAATTTTGAAGAAGCTGAACTTGAGGATCAGCAACAGATTCGAGGAATGAACGGACCCATTATCTTCCAACTCCCCATTCGTCCACTACACTACAACCTTGGATTGGTTTTCAGTGCAGGCAGTCTAACATCTTTTTTTCTACCAAAAATCTGAATCCCAAAGCGTGTTAGATGTGGCTTTCATACATGGTCATGGGGTCAATCCATTATCTCCAATTCGTTTGAGAGAACAGTCTTGTTGTTCCTGCAGTGAATTTTGGGACTTCTCCATCATTCTTTCTGATAAAGCCTCCGTCAGATGTTTCTTAATTTGACATTTAAACTTCCCGGATCTTTATCTGTTTTCCGTCTTATAATTCCTAGGAGAGAAGAACCTGGTTATTCACTGGGCAGAACAAATCTTAAAATAAACAGACACTCACAACATCACAAGAGAGAAAACTTGCAGGGTTTTAATCATCAACCTCAAATTTAGGGCCACGTACCAAGGATTAGCAAAGTAAGCAAATGGCTTGGATGAGGGTTGAAAACATTATCTTTGGTTTGCAAGACCAACGCCTTATCACTTTGCCACAGCGCCTCCAGCGTTGAATCAAAAAATTAAATGATTTAGAAACAAGAAATATTAAATTAGGATTTCAGTAGATAGACGACTATTTTTAAAAGGTTCAGGGTCTGAGTCATTCCCTGTTGTGTATGTGAATACAAAGAATATCAAAATGTCCCCAACTTGCAGGTATAATCATTCTCATAATTAGCTAAATATGTCTAATGTAATAGACATAAATTTGTTTAGTTTTCAAATATCATGGACAGATTCTTCTCTATTATTGTTATTATTGGGTTCTTTTAGATCAAATTTCTGGACGATGCTTTGGTATTAGTTGGTGTAGAGGTTTTCCTGTAATTCCCGCAAATGTAATTATCTCTCATAACCTCGTTAATCTAAAGTCGAAGACATCCAGGAGTAATACAGTACGCCGCCCACACCAGCAGCATCGGCCTCTTGAGTTGTCTGCGGATTTACTCTCTTTGTAGACTCTTTGACCTCCGACCTCCTGGGCGCTCTCACTCCCCTCACTCCACCGCATTCCTACAGCCGACGTCAGAATGTGAGAGCGAGCCAGGGACACACGGCCAAACCCACTTCATAACCACGTCCAGGAATAATTAAAATGAGACGGGCGCGTCAGTCTCGCACCCGGGAGTCAAACATCCATCACACGTCGGACGCACAATCACAAGAACTGAGCGGACGATTCACAACACTGTGCAGTACATGATGGATGGGGGTGAAATTAACAGCTGCTTGTTTTCTGTTCATTTTGATTTTCTAGCACCGTCAGTGGTTTTCAACAAGGCGGCAGCGAAACCAGACGCTCGTATATGAGCAAAGATAAATGAGGAGATTGACTAAATGTTTGGGGAATATTTCAGAGTTTTTGGGGCCATTTTGTAATCGAATACAATTGTTTTAAATTTGTTTTTGAAAGTAAGATGAGAAGATTAATATCAGGTTCTGTGCATCAAGTGCTGCAAAAACCTGAGAGAAGTTTTGTTGACCTTAACATAAAATATATATTTCAACTTATTAACCCAGACATTAACCCAGACAAGAAATATGAAATCTGTTTTGAAAATGTCTCATTCTAGGGGGCGTCGCATGTTTCTTAAAGTTTGCTTTAGTCAGATAGAACAAAAAAGTGAATGATTTCGTCTCCAGGCTGGTGCTGCAACCCAAACAATAAAGTTTCGAAATAACATTTGAATTGTTTTAACAAAAAGTTTGGTGCCCCAAGAGGTTCCATGTGGTATTATTGTTTAGCCGCGGCCGTAAAGACGCTGCAGTAGTGAGACGCCGGTGAGGACGCATGTACATTTCCTCAGAGTTCATGAGGAAGTTGTCGAAACCACTTTGGAGATTAACGCAGGAGACGAAAGAAGTTTGTTCACTGAAGCTCCTACTTCGTTTCCTGGCTCCTAGCGTCAACTAGCGGCTGCGTTAGCATCATGGCTAAAGCCTGGCTAGTGTATGAAGCATAAAACAACTGTAAAATTGCCAATTTGAACAAAATATCCTCGAGTTAAACGTCTGGTTGTATTTATAAGTGGGCTGGTTGTGTAACTTACTGATCTAGAAGAAAAGAAAACAACCTGCATGTCGCTCAAGACCTGGAGCTTCTCTCATCAGCGGCGGCCATCTTGGTTGTTCGCAAAAGTCGCTTTTCTCCGCGTCATGGTATATAAACCCCGCCCATTATCAGATTGTGATTGGACGGGCAGGAATTCTGCCGGTTGAAAATCCTCTTTCCAACGGAGGAGATCAAGACCTTATTCCGGCAGAGCAAATGAAATGAGCTCCCAGAACTCGTCTGGGTCCCAGGCTAGTTGACATGTAGCTAGCTGTGGAAGTAAGTTTGATGCTAACCAGTGCAAATGAGGCTAATGTTAGAGTTGAAATATTGGCAACATGTGAGACTTCAAATATTCCGTACTTGTGTTGGCAGGATTACTTTGCGCGGGACGTTTGGCACCGATCGTCTGCCGACAGAGTCCGGTACATGAGTGTCGAGCTCTCGGGTCCAGTGGCTGAGGAGTGATGGGAGATAGTGGAACTGTTGGCACGACCGACTGGAGGCCTGAGCCCGTCACTCAGACGCGTTCTCCACCGCACGGATAAAACAAGAGCTCCGTGCTTTTCATTGAAGCAGCATTTCTGCAATGCACATTTTTTCCTGTAAATCAAAAATAGTTTGCATAGAGAGTTTAGAAAATGAGACATTCGTGTTGAATCAGTTGTGTTGGGGTCATTGATTTACATAAAATTATCCACAGTAAAACTTTAAGTAGCCTACAGCTACAAAGGAACGACATCAATTTATCAATTATACTTTAAATAAATAGTAAATAACAGTTACAGATTACTTTCTTGGAAACTACAGGAAAAAGCTATTGGACCTGTAAAATGAAACATTACTGAAACATTGACATCTTAAAAAAGTACATGTGTAAAAGAATACTTAAAGTTTACCTTAATATTTATATATATACACATACTTTTACTTTATTACATTTACTTTAGTACTTGCGATGAAATTAAACATTACTTAACATCTTAACAAAGTACAACTGCAAAATAATACGTTGTTTATCTTTACATACATACACACGTATCCATTGCTCATATTTTCAGATGACTCACATGATTATATTACAAAAACCTATAGAGTTAAAAAGAAAAGAAAACAAACACTGTCAAATTAATATATCTTTTTAAATAAAAATTTTCTTTTTCATCCTACTCCTGGTGCTGGTCGTCTGAACTTGGTGTTCATATACATTTTATTTGTCTGCATCTCTGTAAATTCATCAAAAATGGCTTATTAACAAATATAAAGACAATGAATTTAACAATATAATGTTGATTTAATAAGAAGGTAAACAGTAAGTCCCAAGGTCGTGACAGTGACAGTGACAGATCGCGTGGCCCCTGCTCTTGGCCCCCGTGGTGGAAAAGTGACTAGAGAAAGAGAGGGTCTGCCCCCCCCCAGGTTATATTTAGCTTTTAATCACCTAACAAATTCACACTCAGCCCACAGCACAAATACCTCAGGCCCTCTTTATGTATTTCAGGCGTGTGATGAATTTGTTTCTGGGAGGCCTGACCACCGGCTCGTGGAAAGGGGGAGGCTTTTCTTTCTCCGTCTCTCTCTCTTTTGACGGAGGTTTTTTCTACTATAGTTCCAGACTGTTAAACTTATGACTGCTTTTTTTTTTTTTTTTTTAAAGATCAAATCATGCAATTTCAAAGGAACTAATGTAAAAATTAAGAAAAACTGATGAGAGAAGAGGGTGCGTTATTAAACACTTTCTGACAAAAGATGGCTTTGACTCGGGTCGTGATGCGTCGTCGCTTTCATCCAGGTCCAGTGCCGTGGCAATTTGTTTTAGTCCAATTTTCTGGAAATGATTTCCCCTGCATGATGCATGATGTCCGCGCTGCTAAAAGTCAAAGAGATTCAACACAGTGTTCGGAAGAGACCTCCCGTTAAGTAACAGCAGTGTACAAACGCAAGAGATGCATTCAAGTCAAAGTAGATAAACATTAGCGTCAATATATACCAAAAGCACAAAAGACCTATTCTTGAATAAGAAATATTATATAAATGGGTCATAATAACTGTGTATAAACACTTTGATGTTTCAGCTGATGATAAGGTTCATTTTACTTTATATAATGTGACAGAGATTTTAATTATCACAATGATCATCAAACTACAACATCATTACTTTAAAAAAAAAATATTAGTAATAATCAGGATCTGCAACAAGCTAGTAACTAGTTAATTATAAAGTTATTTATTGTAAATGTAGTGGAGTAAAAAGTACAATATTTCTTACTTTAATATATAGGAAGTGGCAAAAAATGTAAATACTCAAGTCTAATTATTCATGAGTAAAATTGTATTTGAGTAAATCTATTTATTCTCCACCACCAGTTTTATTTTTTGAATTTACATACATTGAATATACCGAAAAAAATAAAATCAGATTAAATCTTAAACTTCAGGTCATTTAAAAAAAAACTCATATATATTGAAAACAATATTCAACACAATAATTTAAATCTTTTACAAAAACATTGGAATTCTGGAATAATAAAGAGGTGAAACGCCGACGCCAATCACATCATGCAGCTGTGCAGGTTTTTATAATTTTATATGATTACTTTGCTCACAATAACTTTTTTAATGGGTTCACATTACATTTGTCGTAACAGTGTATTGTTACTTTTCTAAATTAGAAAAACAAAACCATAAATGAGCCTCAGCTAGAAATCCCTACATGCAGCACGTGTATCAAGTTCCTGCAAACTGTCACAAGGTTCTTCTGCATTGTCCCGCTCGAATTAACGAAAGAAATTGAATTATTAAAATATGTCCCAACATCTGTCATTTACAGAAAAGTGCATCAAGCGTCAGCATTTTGGAACAAGACATAAAAAGACGGGCGCCTCAGAAATTGCAGCATCCAATTGAAATTTTTTTATAAATCGTTAAATATCATAGATTTGCTTTCATCACTTACGTAGTGTCACAGGACAGAGAAACCCACTGAAAGGTTTTTTGTTTGATGGGGAAAAAGAGTTCAAAAGAAAATGTTCCAGTTAATGAGCCTTGTCATTTTTTTAATGTTGTCTACTTATTAAAACATCTTCACAGGCGCAATGTGGTGGATGATACTACACATGATGTAACGATACGGCATTTGCATCATGTGGGGCGGCTTGTTTTGACTGTCCGTCCCTAGAAAGAGGGAGGGGCTGAACTTTGGGTGGGGGGGGGGCAGCATTATGAGAGTTATGTGGGGAGAGGTCAGCTCTGCGGGGACACCTACAGGTCGGCTGAGGGTATGGACAGGACACGGTGCCCCACAATGCACCTGGCTGGGCATCAGGGTGTATTATTCATCATGAGGGTGCACCCTGACAATTAACTACTGGAAATAAATAAAGGTAGAAAGATGTGTCACACTGTCTCTCCGGAGGTCAACAAAAGCACACATTAAAATGTTCAAAGATGTGAAACGCACACACACACACACACACACACACAAACACACTGACCCATCACAGAGCTGGGAAAAGATTGAAGTGTGTTTTATATTTAACCTTCAATTTTACGTATGTACCTTTAATGTTACGCACGTTTATGTCTTCAATTAATTTGCTGTGCTCACTTTCACATGCTGACCTTTGACCTTTTTTGAGTGGGTGGCTGTCATTTCTAATTGACCCCATAATTCTAGCATATCCTATATATATATATATATATATATATATATATATGTGCCCAGTTTTGAATGATTTTAAATACTTAACTAAAAGGTTAGAAATGTGACAAAACAGTAAAAAAAAATAATATATATATATATATATATATATATATATTTATTGTAATGAAATTATTATTATTGTTATTATTATTTTATTATTAAATAACCCTTAGCTCTTATTGGTTGGAGGGGATGTACCTGGGTAAGACTTTGTGTTATTTCTTTAGAGGAGTTTTCCTTTGTGTCATTTATAAACCATTAGGTCCTATAGAGGGTTGAACTGAGGTCGTCGGTGCAATCACACTAAACAATATTTACATTTTTTAGGTGTTTTATTTTTGGGATATTACTGACAATTGACAGTTTGAACCTCGAAAATGTGGCAATTCTAAACATCCTCATGTTTTGTTTTGATTTTGTTGATGCTTTTGGTTTCTGCGGCGGTCGAAGAGAGATTTGCTTCGACGTCCTCTGGGCTTTAATAGTGTAGTTTGTTCTTTTACATAAAAAGCAATAGCTTGCAAATCATTTGAAGCCACAAGTTCCCTTCAGTCGGTTGTTCATCCTGCTTCATCTTTGCAAAGATGTGACACTTTGTTTGGTTTCCAGTCGGAGGAGCTTACGAACATTTATCCGTAAAGATTATGGGGGGACTTTCCACTCCTGTTCGACAAAATAAATGATTGAGTTATTTTGGAGTCTGGAGAGGCCAAAGGTCACGCCTGCAGTTTGCTTCATCAACGACAACAACAAACCTATGAGAGGTTTCAACTATTGCTTATGATCTGAGGAGGAGGAAAGTGTCATCCTGGCTTCAGAGAGGAACAGCGTGCATGTGTGTGTGTGTGTGCTTGCGTGTGCGTGTGCGTGTGTCAGTCAGTGGGCGTTCGTTTTGGAGAAAGATGAGGTTGGTGACTGTGTGGCGGAGGGATCGCTGCACTTCACTGTGGCTCCACCAAATAGGGTCAGGCCATCCTAAATTTAACCCTAATCCAAGCACACCCCACTCCCCTGCACCGCCAAGGTTACACTGTTCTCTGTGTGTGTACAGTTGTTATCCATCAAATGTATTTCTGACGCTGCCATCCTAAGTTTGGAAGAAGCTACAACTTGTCGCAATTTGCAGCAGCATGTGCGAGATTAGAGGAAAGGCATTCAAGAAAAATGAAAAGGAAGAGAACTGTGTGTGTTTACACGTGTGTGTGTGTGTGTGTGTGTGTATGTGTGTGTGTGTGTGGGTGTTTGTGCACTTGAACCCACACCCGCGCTGTCGTGTTGAGGCACACACAACCTGAGAAATGCAGTTGTCATCCATTCCTGCCCTCTTGTCCTCTGTGCAGCTGCACACTGCATTCACACACATACAAAAACACACACACACACACACACACACACACACACACACACACACACACACACACACTGCGGCTCTCCCCTCCCTCCCCTCCCCTTCCCCGTCGACGCTGTTGTTTTATCAATCAAACGGCGACATTAGTTCATATCATGTGATTCGCAGAGGATTCGTTGCACATTAGAGGCCCTAATCGCCACCTATAGTCTGCCCCGCGGGCCGTGCCCACACGACCCTGCTGAGCGCAGCGCTTCCTTTATGCGCCCTGAAAGCGCTGGGGATTGAGCCCGAACAAAAAAAAGCCCCACGAGGGTGAAAAAATGTTTGTACACCAGCCGCGCCGCGCTCCCTCGCAGGGCCCGGGCCCGTGGCGGGCGCGCGGGGCCGTGCTTTTCTTTTTTTGCTTTTTTTGCTTTTAGATCAATGGGACAAGTTACTGGAGTCTGGCCAACTCTCTGTCAGAGAGCACAGAAAGAAAACAGCTTGCCTCTTCAAAAAATTGGGTTTTTGTCACCGTGTTTTGTACGTCGACTCGGCCCCCCCACCCCTCCCTCTCCTGAAATAAAGTCAAAAATGTGAGGTGAAATAGGGGGAATGTTTTTTCCTCCTTTCTCCTTCAAGCCTCCAAAAGATCTTTCACTGCATTGATTCTTGTATTGTGGAGGGTGAGAGGGCGGGGCCGGGGTCGGGCGGTGGGGTGGCTGGGTGGGGGGTTAGGGAGGAGGAGGAAGTGGAAGTGGGCTGAGCTCAGGCTTATGGGAGGCCGCCTCACGTCAGACGTGGCTCCGGACACGGAAGAGCACGACAAAGCAGAGGCTCGTCACCGCGGCTCACGACGGGGGCGTCGCAGTCTGACAACATGTCTGGTGGCGATGATGGTGATGGTGATGGTGATGATGGTGATGATGATGATGGTGGTGTTGATGATGATGGTGATGATGATGATGGTGATGATGATGATGGTGGTGCTGATGATGGTGGTGATGATGGTGGTGATGATGATGGTGGTGCTGATGATGGTGATGATGATGATGATGGTGATGATGGTGGTGATGGTGATGGTGGTGATGATGATGATGGTGGTGCTGATGATGGTGATGATGATGGTGGTGATGATGATGGTGGTGGTGATGATGGTGGTGATGATGATGGTGATGGTGATGGTGATGATGGTGATGATGGTGGTGATGATGATGATGGTGATGATGATGGTGGTGCTGATAAAACAGGGAGCTCAGGATACTCCAGCAGCCGCCCCCCCCCCGCCCAGAGTGAGGGGGGTCCACAGCGAACACGTAGCACCACCCATCGGGAGAGAAGGGACAGTGCTCTTTGTTTGGTCCTCTAGGGACGATCCAGTACAGTACAAGTACATGTAGGAGAACCGATATGAGTACTACTGCTTGAAATTAAAAAATATACCTTTGGATTTTGTGGAGGTCAGGGTTTTTTTCCACCTCTTCCGCTCAATGCCGCCGACCCGCTCTACTGTCGTACTTGCCGTAAAGTGGAATCTGGTGCTGCGGCATCGGAGTAGTTTTATGATTGCAGTTTTAAGTACGAGTACATGAGCACAGTATTGGACCAGATACCCAATACTGGTATCAGTCTCGGTGCATCCCTACGGCCATCCATACGTATTGTCTTCTGCCAAATGTTCAACACAAGATAATTCTGGGGAATATTCTGTATTTTTCTTTTTCTGCACAAATCCCATGACTTTTATTAGAAAGTTTTGCCTTTGCAAAAACAGAGAGAGATATCGTAGATATTATTTCATCTTATCAACCACTTACTGTACATGTGTTTCTCCTACCTCAAGTCCCTGCACGGTGAGAGCAGCTCCATCGTGGCTTCTGTAACCGACTTCCTGTCCCGTGACCCCCGGGTCCTCCGGCCCCTGACCCCGCGGTGTCGACAGGGCCACGCCTCCTCCGGCCCCCGCGGCCTGTCATATTCCAGATAAGGCCTCGCTGCCTTGGGTGTCGTGTCCGCCTGACACCTTTTTAAAAATGGGACATGACAGAGATAAGGAAGGTCAGAAAACACTGAAGAGGCCCCGTCGTTAACGCGCTGTATAATTTTCTCACCAAACTCAAAATCAAAGGTTTGTCTCATTTGACCAAACAGATAATCTTGATGTATTACATGAGGGTCTTGTCTCACCTACAGTTGTCACTAAATAAAAACCTTTGTTCAGCGGATTTTGAATTGTGATTCTCCGCCAAAAGTTTGACTTATCATTTTGACAATTTAACAAAAGTATTGAAAGGAAACAGACCCATAAAAAAACCAACAGCCACCGATGAATTTGCATATTATTGTGCAATATACACATCTAGACATTTAGTCACAATATCTTAAGTTACTATCTTGAAAGAGTTCATTTATGCACAAATAAAGTTGTAATTAATAAAAACATCTTTATTCACGTTGCGTTTTGTGAATTTTACCAATTTTAAGTCTGCAAATCACAAAAAATTCAGTTTTGAAAATGTTATGATCTACAGACAAATCAGATACCGAGTGAAACTATCAGCTGTTTTGTTTTTCTCACCTTTTTCGTACATATTAAAATTATTTTATAAATAAAATTGGTTCAGAGTATTGTCCCTACTGTTTTTTGCACTTTATGGGCAAAGAAAGATTCTACTCACCTTCCTAGCTTCTTCTCAAAATGACATGAATCAGAAGTTATTATAATGTGGTGAAATACAAATACAAAATCAAAACAGCGACAAAAAAGAATGAAAGGAGTCCGGCTAGAAAATGAAATCATTTTATTTAACATGACCGTATCAGCAGATCAGCCCACACGTAGCATCAGACTCAAAAGTCACAATCACTCACTTTCAGTATTTACAGATAGGCACATTCACATTTGGCGTCGAAGCCACAGCATGTTAACGCATCGGTCCAAACCCGTGGGGGCAGGTTCGGTCGCTGCCTCCGAGTCCAGCAGGGGGAGGGGAAAGGAAAAATAAAAAAAAAATTTAAAAAATGGGACAGTTAAAAATCAGGGGTTCCTCAACTTCCACAGTAAAAGTTTAAAGACTTGGATTCTCCACTGCCCTTGTTCCTGTGATGAGACGCTGCGGCCGACACCTTAGCACAACCTGCTCTTTAGACAAAATAGAACTTTGAAAAGACACGTTTTGATTTACTTTTCTTCTTTATCTGAGGAAATGCGAGACATCGACCGCGGTCAGATCTCAACATCTGGAGGGTCGTGGTGGAAGCACACATTCGGAGGGTGTACAGATGTCGCTGTGTTTGAATAAAAGTGAATACAAGTTGATTTTAACTTTATGACACTTCCTGAAATTCATTGAACACAATTTTTTTTTTAATTAAACAAACAAAAAAAAATGGCCAAAAAGTAAAAAAGGGGGCATGTATATGAAACACAAAATCAAAGAAATTAATTACGGATTTTTGGACAGTTCAGTTCATGGAAGAAAAAAACTAAGATCAAACATAAAAGCCAATTCTTTAATACAATAAATCCGTTGCCTCGTTGTCCTCGCCACTTATTAACAAAGTGATCACTTCTTAAAACTAAAATCAATCTGTAGTTTTAAAAAGGAGGCGGAGGTGAAAAATCGCACGAAATTACAAAACACGGGGGACAGAGGCGGGAAAAGGAAACGTTCAAACACAGCTGGGAATAACCAGCGTTCCTTCATGTCGCCGCACAGAGAACCTTTACTGTGCGAGAGGGGTTTTCGAATTGAATGACCGTTGAAGGAAATGACACCCATAAATCCCCAAAGGACACAAAGTAATAAAAAGAAATAAATATTCAGTCAAAAAAAAAATCATAAAAAGGTTGTTTTTTTCCATCTAACTCGAATGACTCTGTCCCTCTGTGTGGACTTGTTTCTGAGATATTTACACTTCAAAGCGACCCGAGCTGGGCTTAGTGCGCACAACGATGCTACATGGCACGAATGAAAGGTTCCCCCTACTGTCCTGGAAAGAAACGCAGCACGTCGGTGGGTCGGCCTTTGACCCTGCACCACGTCGAGTCGGGATCAGTCCCGACCCCCGAGCCCACGGGGATCAGTCCCGACCCCCGGCCTCAAATCCTCTTGTGCGACGTTTTTTTCTTCGCCTGAGAGCAGCACTGACGAGAGGAAGAGCGGCGAGCGGGACAATGGAATGAAAGCAGCCCCGGCTAAATGGAGGTGCGTGTCACAGGAGGTCGCCCTGACTGAGGAAGAGGCGCCTAGAGACGCTGTTGGAAAAGTCTGAAATTCCATCTTTCATGCAGCTGGAAGAATGACATGGGAGAAGAAAATGGAGATTTCTTATTTTACCTGGTCTGCGTGCTTCGGCGATATCTCTCTCTGCCCCCGTCTCCCAAATCTAATTGCAACTTATTCTTTCCCACAACTTCACCTCCCGATATTCTTGAGTGAACTCGGGACACAAGAAATCTCTTTGGTTCTTTGACGTCCAGTGAGATTAAGGAGGAGGGGATTGGGATTCTCCATCGCTTTGTGTTCTTGTTTTAGAACTGTCTGGGGATCAATAATACAAGTAGCAGATTACAGGGAGGGATGTTGGGTTTAATAAGTAGCTGTGCAAGTGTTTGTTGCTCCACTAGAGCAAATGTTCGCCGGCTCGACTGGAACCTAACGCCACTTCAACCTGAGTATGAGCCAAACAACCTGGACGGTTGTCAATGTTTGTGACGCTTAAGGTTTTCACATCTGCTGTCGTCACTGGATGGCGGAGAGTTCATCGTTACACCACCGGAGTAAAGTTGTCCCGCGTGACAGAGAATATTTAGTGTTTCAAATTTCATTTTAAAATATACATCTTGAGATATAAAGTGACATTTACACAAGTTTCCAGCGTTCGGGGGAAACATGAATTTGTTGGGAACACTAGTTGATGGGGGGGAAGAGAGAAGATCAAAATGGTTTTGATTCCATTTAGAACTGGTGACTGTATCAAAGATGGAATTTCAATCCTACCAGACCTTCCAACTTCCTTCTGCTCCTCTGGGCGATGCTTCTGGTTTTCACCCCGACTCCTTCCTGTGCCTTTACTGATTCACTTAGAAAAACATAAAATAAATCTGAAGTCACTCTCCACTCTCCTCTTTGAGCGATGGCGTCCTGACAAGAAGCCGACGACCGACAAAAGAGTTGATGGCTTCCTGTCCCTCTGTCGCCTCCTGGTGGCTGCTGATAAACTTTGTTTAAGCATTTGATAAAGATTCTATGTTGTTAAAAGCTTAAACTTCCGCCAGCTGCTTGTCCGACAATTAGAAAACAATCGTGATGATGAAAACACTTTTCACCTGATTTAACTTCCCTCCGACGCTTCTACCAATTCCCGCTGATCCCGACTAGTTCTTTTTTTTTGTCCTCGAGCTTCTTTAACTTCCCACTTCCTTTTTGTGACTCAGTCTGCAGAAGTGCAAAGTTTTGGGCCGCTCGTCATCCTCTACCTGTTTCAGCGTCTCTGTTGCAGACGTCCCTCACCGGGAGGAAACGGCAGTTCGTCGAGGAGGAGGAGCGCACGCTACTCGCTAAGCTCCTCCTCCCCCGCCGGCTGATCTGGCTCGACTAACATTAGTCCAAATTGACTTGCTACTCTCCCCCGGCCACCTCACCCCCGTCCTCTTCCTCCCCGTCCTCTTCCTCCTCCCCCAGACGTTGTTTGTCTGTGTAAATGTCCCTGACCAGGAGGACTCTGGTGAGGAGGCTCTCCAGAATCCGTCGCTCCAGTGGCGTGGAGGTGAAGCACAGCGGGTCGTCGGGGCCGCAGGCCGGATCCGGCTGAACGTAGAAGACGTCCAGACGCTCCCGCAACAACGTCGGGCTGCAGCGGGGAGGAGACGGGACAGTAGGGGAAGAGAAACAAAAAAATAGAGGGAGGGGGAACAGTAAAGGGAGAGGAAGGAAAATAAGGAGAGAAAAATAAAGGAGGGTGAGTGGAGTTAAAAGAAGAGGATGGTAAAAATGAAAGGATTGAGAGGATGAGGGGAAAAGGAGGAAGGAGGCAGAGAATGAAAAGGGAGAGAGAGAGAGAGAGATGTGAATTTATTGTTCTGGATTTGACTGTAAATGGAAGTTTTGATAACACATTGTTTTTTGATCAGTCCTCATCTTTAAATAATCAACACTGTGGTTCAGGATGTGAACAGCAATGAGTTATAATCACAGGACTTAGGAGAGATGTAGAAAACGTTTTATTAGGCAGACAAACATTCTCTAAATCAAACTTTCCGCAGAAAATAACTGCATGTATAATAGTGATATTATAGTGAATATAACAGTGATAACAATGAATATAATAACAAATGAATAAATTGACAGAAAAAATAATCATTGAAGAAAAAATTTAAAACATGCACTGAGTGCAGCTTCTCAAATCTTAAGATCTTATTCGTTTTCCATCTTTGTAAAATGAATATAATAATTTTTTTCTGAGTTCTGGACGGTTGGTCGCTGAAAAATAAACTATTTGTGGAAAACACATTGGGCGAGTGGCATCATCCACCCTTTTGTGTCAGCATTGTCCATGTCAATTGACAGAGAAATAATCTGCAACTATTGCAAAGGTAAAAAAAAATGTCGGCTGAGAATCTTGGGGTTTTGAACTGTTATGCGGACAAAAGGGATATTTAAAGTTTAGTAAAATTATGATGGCGTTTTTTTAAGCTAATTCTAACATTTAATAAAAAGAAATTTGCAGATAAATTGATAATGAAAATAATTATAAGTGGCAGCCCTTTTTTTTTTACCAATATTTGTCATGAAACCGGTTAAATGTTAAACATTAAGACTGATAATAAATTAATTATTAGCTGCAGCTTGTTCAGAAATAAAGAGCAGGGGATTCTGTCTAGAGTAGATTAAAAATAAATTAAATGAAAAGTACAAGTACGTGAGAGGGATTTTAATTTTTCTAACCCCATCATTTACATTACATAAATTATTAAAAGTATTCCGGCGAAGGGGTTAGGCTCCAGAAAGTGTGTTCTACGGAAATAAACTGAAGCAGTGAAGACATTGAACTCACCACTTGGATCTGTAAAGGTCGTACAGGTGGCACTCGTTCTTCTTGACCGGGCAGCGAACACCGGAGCCTCCCGAGTCGGCGTCCGGCTCGTAGTCCTGATCGCCCTCTTCCAGCGTCCGCTTCCTCTTCCTACACTCTGTTTGCACTGAAGAACCAACAACGAATTATTAATATTTTCAGGATTGTGTGTCGGAGACAAGAGAGCAGGACTCAAACTTGACACACTTGAAATCAACTGTTGACGCCTGTCTGATCATCTCGCTCACCGTGGTGATCCTGAGAGATGGAAGGCACGCGGATGCAGACGTTGGTCTCCTTGGTGACAGGATGGACGGTGTCGGGGCCGTAGACGTTGGCGAAGGAGAGGCGCAGGTGCTGCTCCACCGTGCGCAGGCCGAAGTACTTGGTGTTCAGGTAGACGAGCGAGCGCAGCAGGGCGGCGGGACTCTGCTCCCCGAGCTGCCGGCTGCTCCACAGGCTCTGCTCCTCCACTCGACCCCACAGAGAGCCTGGAGACAACAACACGTTCACATCGGCTATTTAACAACAATATGTTTGAGCATCCTTCACAAGTTTGGTTGCGTTTCCGTGTAAAGTTCTTTTATTTACCAACTATCTTACTTGAAAACTTTCCTCATAATTATCTAAAAATAATCTGGTATTTAGATGAAAATTTACTCAGAATAAACCACAAGGGAAATGAGGAAAGTGTTAGTTTCTGTTTTTATTTAATAAACACTTCTTATATTAAGAGTAAAAAAATTTAATTAAAAAATTAGGTGGTAAATGAAAAATTGTTCAATATGAATTAGAATTTATTTAGAAAGTAACTTGCATGCTTAACCTGTAGTTTTTAGCTGCATTAGATATTCCTTAAGTTTTATTTCAAACTGATGTGATTATATACAAATTAAATGTGCAGGAAATTCATGAACATATTCTACATAATTTTCCGCAGACTGGACCTTTAAAATAAAGCAACTAACTGTGGCACATTGAGTATCTACACATCAACAATGAAGATTTTTTTTGCTTATTTCTTTACTTTTGCCTCATTTCTGTTTTCTAACCTTTTTCACTTGGTACATCATTTTACCACTTTTTCTAAAAAAACGTAAACAGGAAGGACATTTTGTGGGAATTTTGAGAGCCATAACAATAACTCTCTACACGGATGAAAGAGAAAACACCCTGTTAGTATTGACGCAGTGTCCTCATACGACATTTTCAGTGCAATCACAGCGAGTCAGGATGTGAACAGCAGAAGAGTTATAATCACTGGACACTGCTCAGGTGACATAGCGGCCCTCGGCCACCAGCTGGCGCTGACGAGCATCCTCGCCACGATGGAAGACTTTCCCTCCAAGATGTCCGTCTGTAGGTCCAGTCAAACTCAAGACCTACGTGTTTACTTGGACTTTTAATTTAATCTTATTTATTTATACAGCTTTTAACTTTGATTTCTTTTTCCTTTAATACCCAATATTTTTACTACTTTACAGGCATTTTGTAACTTTTTCTTTATTTCACATGTATCCTTCTAGCAACTCTTAGCATTTTAACCATCTTTTCCTCATCTCATTTAGTATTTTATCCTTTTTTTTTACCTGCATTCAATGATTTCCTCATTTTGAATCTAAGATGATTTACAATAGAGTTTCCTCGCTTTCTGTTTACATTGTTGTTCTGTAAAAACCCTCATGTTGCATTGTTTGTATGAAAAGTGCTGTTTAAATAAAGTCTGACTTATTGAATCATCTCTGAGTCATGAAAAAAACCTGGAGATTCAATTTCAACTCTGAATTTCAATTTGATAAAGTTTTTTTTGTCATTACAGTATCATCAATTGTCTTTGAGGAGATTTAAAATGTGATAAAACAGTAATTCGTTGCAGGGTGGATGTTCATATGAAGAGTGCGGTCGACTCCACTCACCATCGGGAAGCACACTGGGCTGCCAGTCCTTCAGGACTTTGTTCAGCTCTTCTCCAAACTGCTGGTAGCACAAGTCACTGAACAGATCATCCGTTCGGCCTTTGGCGTGAAGGTGCTGTAAAAAATATATATATATATATATATATGAACAAACAAACATTTAAAAACTACAATAAATTTTAAAAAAGTTCAAATTAATCACGCGGAAAACATCAGAACTTTGAGTGTCCTCATATTTTAAATGATCATCACTGTTTTCAGGATGTGAACAGCAAAGAATTATAATCACAGGACACTAATAAGTTATATTTTACATATTGCATTATTAAAAAATGTTTTCTTTAAAATAGTAGCAAAGCCTGTTACAGCAGGCCTGGAGAAGACAAAGGCCTGCTCTAGGAAAGTGTTTTAAACCACAGTTCTTGATGAAACTAAACATAAACCAATCAAATCTATATATTCCCTTGTTTTCACACAACCAGGTGAGTCAGTCTTACACTTTTCTTTTAGAAAGATCCCAATCCAGAGGAGTTTAGAGAATCCAGAGCTCCTCTCTGCAGCCATGCTGTCGCCGCTCACATGGGAAAGAAAGGGGGAGGGGAGAGGGGGGAGTGTGCACCACTAATGTCTGTCCTACAGGGAATCACTCCCTCTTAACTTAGTTCCTACCTCCACATGGTTGCAGATGGAATTTCAAGTAAAACAATTATTTGAATGTTAATATTTGTTTTTAATATATTACAATTTAAAGTCTCACTGTTATTTTGTGTTTATTATATTAGTTAATATATATATTTGTGTGATAGTTTGGTCAGTGAAACTATACTTTACAAAATTAGTACAGTGGTATTGGCGGGATCACCAGAGATGCCTCGCTTTTTAAAAAAACAACCCTTTTTTCTTTTTCATAATTATATCAAAAGGTATTTTTATGCCACGTTTGCATTTACTTGTTACCAACGGTGAACAGGGTGAGCTTGAACAGATACTGTTTCAAAATACTTTAACATTTTATACTAACAGGAAATTAGATGTGACTCAAAGTATGAAAAACAGCTTCAAAAGATATGAATATTTTGAAATATTTTCAAGATTTCTTTTGATCCGTTTTTTTTATTTTTTACTTTTGAAAATTGAACTGTGGGAGAACAGCGCCCATTAGCACATTAAGAACCTTTTTTCATCATAAGTATGAAGTATGAATTCAGGACAAAGGCACAGACAGCAACTTCATGCCATTGTCATTTTCCTAATGCTTCAAACAAAGCAAAGAAAATGGCCGTCCTCTCCTCTGAGAAAGTTCCTGCCTCAAGTGTGGTGTCCGTCAGTCTCGGCTACCCCTTCCATCAGCCACATGATTGTGTACAAGTCAAACGTCTCAGTCTTAGGCCCTCCGGAGTAAAACGTAGTAGAGTGGATGTAGCGCGAGTCTCTGGCTCGGTACCAACCTGCTGGATCCCCAGACAGAGGTAGAGGATGCTGTCTGGAGAGTACCGCTCCCCGCTGGGCCGGCAGACCTCCCTGACGAACCGTGACAGCGCCGCGTTCAGCTCCTCTGAACTCAGCGACAGCAGGTTACTTTTGGACCGAGCTGCAAGAGACGGGAACGGGTTAGCAAACGCATCGTCCTACTGGCTTTATTATAATCTCATACAGTTACTACTTAAGAGTCGGGCAGTTGACGTTGCATACCTGCTTTGGATCCGTCCTTTACTTTGGTGTCATCTGATTGGTCACACGGGGACAGCGCCCAGCGCTTCCAGGCGTTGATGCCGTAGCGAGCTTTGAGAGGCAGCGACCGCGACCGTCCCTCTGAGGTTCTGCCGGCTGGATGGGAAGAAGGCGACGAGGCTGAGTCGGAACTCTCCTCTACGGCCCGCCGCTTGTTCCCCTGCGACACAAACACAACGGGTTACTACAGAGGGGACAGCACAAACCTGTACAGTGTATGTCGTCACAAGTGTTTATGTGTGCACTGTACATACTTGTCTCCTGGGCTGCGGTCGAGGTGCCGACTCCTCCGACTCTTCTGACTCCTCCTGCTCCTCTGCCAGAACCGGAGGTAGAGAGAATTCCATGTCCTCGTCAAGGCCATCGAGAACCGGAACAGGGTCTGAGGCTGAGACAGGAAACATCTGTTGTGTTATATTCTTATTTTTTCGTGAGGTGAAAATGAAAAAGCCCGGACAGAATATATATATATATATATATATATATATATATATATATATATATTCTGTCCGCTGTATAAGCTGAGCCTTTGAAAGCTTGGTTGATGACCTCACACTCCTCCTCTGGACAGTACGCCACATCTAAAGGCCTCTGATTGGACAGGAGGTCCAGAAATAACTATCGGGAGGAATTTTAATCTCAATTAACTGTACTGATCCATTAAAACCCCGTGCAGTCAGATGATGACACATAATAGCCGCTTCATAACGCAGAATGAATGAGAAGGAAGGACATACATCTACCAAACAACTGTGACAGGATGTCTCATTTCCCCTTAGGATTGACAAAGTCATCCCAACATTTTTGTGGAGCTTGACAACTAATGAAATAGTCCCTTCGTACATGGGAGCGTTTGAATGACAAAATAATCTAAGGAATTATGATTCTATTCAGTCATTTTTGTCATGATGTGAATGATGTCTGTCATGCTTCGTAAACAATGAAAATAAGAGTAAAAATGATAAGTAAAAGAGTAAAAGTTATACTCTTATTTAAATTAATAACGTAAAATATGTTATAGCATGACATTGATAGTCCCTGACAGATTGTCTAGAACTTAATTTGTGTGTTTACCTTGGGGGAAGTCAGCCTCCAGATCCAGGTCTGGCTCATACTTGTCCTCTTCCTCATTCTGCACCTCTTCTTTCTCCTCCTCCTCCTCCTGTTCTCTCAGCTCCTCTTCTTTCTCCTCCTCATTCTTCTCCTCTTCGTTCAGCTCCTCCTCTTTTTGCTCCTCTTTCTTCTCCTCTTCTTTCAGCTCTTCCTTCTTCCCCTCCTCTTTCAGCTCCTCATTCTTCTCCTCCTCATTCTTCCCCTCCTCTTTCAGCTCCTCTTCTTTCTCCTCCTCTTCTTCCATCTCCTCCTCTTTCTGCTCCTCCTCTTTCTGCTCCTCTTCTTTCTCAGAGCTGCTTCCGGAGGACTCCTCGCCTCCTCGTTCACTCTTCACCTTCACCTGCTTCACATCTGAAACACACGAAAGCCACGACCTCCTTCACTGTCTTCAAATGTATTCGACCGGACATTTTGTAAACACGACATTGTTATTAGCTGTTGTGTTTCCTGAATGTTTTAACATCAGAAACAGAATTTTCTTCGCCCCAGTTTTTGCATCTGGGTGGCAGCAAAATATTTAGCGACAGATTATTAGCCTCAGCCAGTAAAACCAAGGCTTTCTGGACGTTAACGTTAAGTAAGAACGGAAAAGTCAGAAACCCTCTCATGAGCGAACCTGGCTTCTGGTCCCCTGCGATCATCTCAGCCATGGAGATCAAGTCGGCCTCCAGGGGGTTGGGGGGCAACTTGTTTCGCAGTTCGTTGATGGCTTGGACGATCTGCTCCGCCCCCTGGAGGGTGGTGGGCAGGAACACAGGCACAGGAACCTGGAACCGGACACAGCGTTTCGTTCAGTAATCAGAAGACTGGGATTTGTAAAAAATTGGAATTGGTAAGATTTGTTTCACACCGTTTAAAAAAAACAACATAACATTAATTAACTCTTGTGTTTGACACTTTGCTCACACACAAGCATTAATATTTATCATACAGGCTATGACTGAGCAACATATAACAAGTTTTTTGCCTTTGAGTGTGGATATTCCAAACGTGACGTAAGGTCTTACCGGTACAGGCAGAGTGACTGGAGTGGGGGTGACCTGGGAATACATATTCATGGGCATGGGGATGAAGACAGGCACAGGTATGGGCACAGGAACATACTCCCTCTTGACACCATCGTCTACATCTGTGGATATGCAGAATCATAAAGTGTGAATTTTTAATTTGTCAACCTCTGCATAACTGTTAAGGTGAAAACTTCCAATATTCTTCTGCATTTGTCAGATGAAACAAATTTGATTGATTTCTTTACACTATAAAAATTATGCATGTGTCAAGACTTAACTAGCATGAGTCTTTAAACAACCGCATCATATGAATTCCCTTTAACCATGTTCTACGTCTCTCTCCACTAGAGTCAAAATACAAAATCATCTTCTATGTGAGACGTGGTGTTTACCTGTCTGTAAAAGTTTGCTCTGCATGTGAGGCTTGCAGTACGTGGCCTTGGTCAGCGTGAGCGGTTTGCAGAGCACCGCCTTGTTCTTGACGTCTCGCATCAAACCTCCGCCGGCGTACGCCAGCGTGCCCTGGTTCACCAGCTGAAACACGGACGAGGAAAAAAAAACAACACACACTGCTAAAGTAAAATCAAAACAAAAAGGATTCGTTACTAAATGTACAATCAAAAGGACTTAATCTGCTCGACGAAAACAGAAAATAAAAATATTTGTGCAGCAAACAATTTTTGGCATCTACACCTTTTCCACATTCTGACTCACCCCATGTTTGGCTCCTTCAAGTCCTGTAAAAGAGGAAAAATAAAATACCATCACTTCTTTGCCTCATGAATAAAATCTGAGTGACACAAAGGCCAAAGGTTCAGACGTGGTGTTGACGTGTACCCATGCTGCTGTTCTCGGGGCCTTTCTGCGTGACCATGATGGGCTCGTTCTGCTGACAGTAGAACTTCAACAGACAATCCTGGTCACAGAAGTGCTTCATCTCCATCCTCCACATCACCGACTCCGTCAGGCTTCCCTGCACCTTACAGCAGTCGCACCGCGCCGCCTAGTGGCCACAACGAGACATGGTCACACAACATAGTCACATTTTTCTTTGACTTTCTCCTCTGGCACAATTAGGCCACGGCGAGTGCGAGCAGACCTTGTAGTACCAGTCGTTGAACTTCTTGGCACACGTCTCGCTGCAGAAGTCCCGAGTCATGCCGCCGAGCTGCCGCGTCACGGCTCTCTTACACAGCTGGCTGCAGTGGTTACAGCTGACACACTTCAGACCCAACCGCTTGATGAAGTCCTGCTTATACAATAGCTTACAGCCTGGAAGAGACGACAGATGGAACAAAAGAGAAAGAAAAGAAACAAACAAAGAGAAGGAAAGACAAAGTGATGAAGGGCAGATGATGAATTCATTTAAAAAAGTGGTGTCACAACAAATATGGCAAACAAAACAGTCACCGTGGGAAAGGCAGTTTCTTCAGGTGTCGCACGGATTAGATTAGATTAGTACCTTCACTGCAGAAAGGCCTCTTGACCCCGGAGAACTTGACGTGTTCGTGTAGCGTCTTCTCCTCCTGGCAGTACTCACAGAACGTCACGATGCAGTGGAGCTTCTTGTAGTCCTCACAACAGTTCTTACTGCAGAACTGGTAGACTTTATCCTGAAGACAAGATGACACATGATAAATAAATATGTATATATATTTGTAAAGTAATGTATTGTAAAGTACAAGGTGCTACTGCAGATAAGTGATATACAGTTGATTTTATTTGACAATTTTATCACGGTCAGCTACTGCCTGACTAATAGTCCTGTCTCATATCAAGGTCTAATCATTTCCATAATAGGTAAGTCTCCTTTTTTTCCCCCCAATTATCTGATTGAAAAAAAAGCCCCATAAAAATGTATAATTGTCCGAGTTGACATATAAAAATTACATTACATTTTGCATGAAAAGCAGATATTCACATTTTTGCTTTAAATAAATGTTCTGTTAAGAGACTAATCCTTTCAGCTCAGCCCGCATCACAATTTTATTGTTTTTAGTACTTAATGCTACCATAAAGTACTATTTTTGGGGGAAAAAAGAAAGACAAAGAAAGACAATAAAGAGAGTGCGAGGTCTCACCTCCCACTCCAGAGTTTCAGGCTTCAAACTAAATGCTCCTCGACAGTAGTTGCATTTCAGCTGGACAGTGTTGTTTGTGGTGGAGAGAGGCGTCTGTCCGTTGGTGGTCGTTTGAAGAGGAGCATTCTAAAAAAATAAATAGCAATCGCATAATTTCACTATAGAGTCCACTAAAAATGTTTTTAAAATGTCCTTTATTGACCAGATACTTTCTACTGTAAAAATGTTCTTTGAATGACGACCCCACCTGGAACTTGGTGACACACTGTGAGCTGCAGAAGTTGAGGATGTTTCCCTCTGGCAGCGTCGCCTGGTACTGCGGTAACGAATTCCTCTTACAGGAGTGACACGACGGCTCTGTATCTGCACACACACAGACGTGAAACGTTAACACTCACACAATATGATTTAGGTTTTTTTCTACTAATAGTAGGCAAATATTTTTCTTAATTGTGAATTTAACGGTTCATAAGTCTCGTTGGTTTGCTGGGAGGAAAACTTATGACCAGAAGTGAACAAACTGGTTGACTGCAGCTTTTCTCTGCTGCCTTGTCAAGCCAGAAATCAATCATTGGAACATACTGTAATTAATTCTGAACATAAACAGAAGGCCACCAAGCACTTATCAGGATGAATGCTCAATATGTTTCCGCTACTCGTAGCCTAACCTTGGCTCATGCTGAACATTTTACAGGACACATGGAACTCTACTTGGAGGCTCGAACATTATGGTCAGGAAACATAATCATGCCATAAAATTCAATGTGAAAGGTCAATTCCCAGATCAAGGGAAGATCGTAGGTCAGATTAAGTTCTCTCTCAAAGTTTGTTCACCGTCTTTCCTGCGTACTCACTGTGGAAAGAGGTGGATGCGATCTTGCCCTTGTTCATGCAGTTGACGGAGCAGTACGAGCACATGGTGCTTGTGCCGTCCGCTCCAAAGCTGTGCAGCACCTCGCCTGTCTTGATCAGCGTTTTGCAAGTGGCGCAGCTTGCGAGTTTACTGTGGGCCTGTGGGTCAGAGTGCAGGGGGACAAAAACAAACATCAAATCAAAACCACAAGCAGGCAAAATAAACCGCAATATTATCTCAGGTCACAAAAACTGCGATCGGCCTAGTTGGTCGAGCAGACCGAGGTACCTGCTTGAAGTCCCTGATGCAGTTGTGGCAGCAGAACCGTTTCTGTTGGCCGTCGACCAGCAGGAAGTGGTTGGCGGACGCTCGGCTGGGCAGGTAGTCGCCACACTGCTCGCAGCAGTTCATGATCAACCCGTTGGCCCGGCGGTAGACGTTGAAGCAGGCGTCGCTGCAGATCTTGTGCGTCACCGTCTTGAAGCTGACCTCGTGCCGGATCTGTAGGCAGAGAGAGAAAAAATAATAATCCAGAAGTGGCACCAAGGGCGTCATTAACTAAACTTCATCACACTTTGTTTCAACTAAGTGGAGATAGTAGGAACAAACTTTTTTGTGGAAAACTAACTGTGAGGCTTCTTTGCTGCTCTAAAGCTTTAAAGTTGTCATAGATGGGACAAATTTATTAACACATACAATATGAGCATACACACAACACCAATTCATCACACAGGCAGACAGGCAGAATATTAAAGCAAAATAATCTTGTAGGAGTCGTCAGGGAAAAGAATTATAAATAAATAAATAAATAAATAAATACATATATACATACATACATATATATACATAGGTGTTGCTATATATAGGTGTTGCTTTTATATGCTAATGAAAATCAGGGCGATGACATGAATAATGCACATGATCTACATGATGTCACAGCTGCAGATAGTTGTGGTTGCTAGGTGACAGTAGCTCTGGTTAGCTATGAAATAATGAGTAAGAAAATAATTCTAAAAAACCTGTCTTGCTTGTTAGTTCATTTATATTCGATGCTTTGAACACTTGACAGGGCTGCGAGCGTCTCTCACGTCGCGTACAAAATTAATTCAACACTACCGCCGACCACAATCCTTGATCGACTGTTGTAGCGAGTGGTGGCCATGGCGACTGAAGCTGAAGGCCGACTAAGAAGCCCATCATGAAATGGAGGGATACAGAAAACAAAAATAGCCAAGAAAAGGACAGAAGGGAGTGAAAGAGAGAGACACAGTGAAGCAAGATAGACAAGGAACAAGTACAGATAAATATTGAATGAAAAGTGACCTGGTGGAGGAGGAAGACAATAAAACAGAGAACGAAAGAAAGGGAAAGAGAAACGGACGGTTTGTTTAAAACAAACTCCCGGGCCGGCAATGTAAATAAAGAAGAGGAGGTGAAGGCCAACAGGACTAAAGCTCCCTCTGCTGCACACTGAGGGAATCAGGCTATTAGACATCTTTAAATTATTAATTTTGAATATTTCTGTCCAGACGATTGTTTCAGCTCTGGTCAAAAGTAAACTTCCTCCCATACGAACACACTTGAAAACACCTATCACCTGATCATTCAGGTGCAGATCCGTCTAGTTTGGTTGCTTAGTTGTAGAATCTACTTTAAACGAAGAGCAGGGGATTTTCTTTACATTTCACAACACATAGTGTTGCTGACAGTAAGAGTGAGCGACGCTTCGCATTCATCGCTGGCAGACGAGTTGTGACTGATAAAAAAACAACAACCAGGAAGCGAATGGGTGTGACTGCGTTATCATTTCCAAAATCTTTGTTTCTGCCCGTCAAGACTAAAACATAACCCTGGAGTTTTCAAAACTAAAGGCTCCATTTTAAGGGGGATCGAAAAGTAGTGTGGATGTCAGACGTTAAAGAAACACATGTGCAGATGTAGCCCAATATACTTCCCCTCTTACTCAGTGTATTTTTTTGCCCATTGCTACTCAATTATTCATTTAATTGTCAGGTAAAGCGAAGCGTGTGCGTTGCGAGCACAGTGTTTGTGGAGTGCGTCAGACTGACTGACCTCTGTGAGCTTCCCGCACACAGTGCATTTGGTCTTGAGGCCCGACTTGGGCGGGTTCTGCTTGTTCTCGTACGCGCCGAGGCAGCCCGTGCTGCAGAACTCCTGGAAAGCCTCGCTGGAGTCCACCTGGGCCACGATGGTGCCCTTCATGTTCGTGATGTCCCTGGAAAAAAACGACACAAACGCAGAGTCCAGATAGATCAGCATCGAGAGAAGATGTACATCGGTCAACCACAGGATTTGTTTTATGGTTCCCCTCACAGCTCATATAAACAATCCCAAATCTCAAACCCATTAAATGTGCCTCCAGACTCACTTTTTGCACATGGTGCAGCCCTTCTTGGGGGCGGGTTTGTGTGAGAAGGCGGAGAGGCAGGTGGTGGAGCAGAACAGGTGTGTGGAGCCTTTGCGCTGGTAGGCCGTCTGGCCTTTCTTCAGAGGCTTTTTACAGTTGGCGCAGGTCACCTGGCACGAAACAAACACGAACGCAGGAGGGTTTTTTACAACGGCAATGACTAATCTACTGTGTGACCTTAACGCTATTGGCTGCCTGTAGAAGTTACAGTACATCCTCCTGAACCAGGCCTGCAGGGACATGCACATCTTGGTCATGTGAAACTTGTATCCAAAGAGATAAGAAATATTCTATTGCGCAAACTGCCCCTTTCAAAAATAGTATAACTGAGGGTAATGAATTCACAGATTACGTGTTAAGTCCCACGTGTCTCTCGTGACGAGAGTGTGTCACCTTGACTGTCCTGGGCTGTGGCTGGGAGCTGGAGGATGAGTTAGATGAGGAAGACTGGCCCGGAGGTTTGGGCAGCGAGGTGGCAGGTGACGGGGAGTCCACCCCCGTCTGTTTTTGGTTGCGGGGGACAGACGCTGACTGGGAGATCCACGAATCTGGAGGGAGGCAGGAAGAGAAACTAAATTAATGTCTGTCTCCATTCCCACATATGTCAAATGTAGGGGGGAAAAAGAGACTCTGATGCATCTCCAGAAGCCAGTTTGTGTAAAGAGCCAACAGCGCCATCTGGAGCACGTCCAGAAACAAGTCTCAATGACCCACTTTTTAACAATTCTCAGACATTTAAGTCTTTGAGGGCTCAGTACTCGCCCGTAAAGTGAAATAGGTTTTTGAGGCAATTACCCACAATTCAGTGTGTTCGAATGTAAAAAAACCAAAAACAAACAACAAAAAACGATTGTGACTGGCAGGAACAGGTTTACAGTGTCTCTTGTCTCATTGAGGCAATGATTTCACAAGATGCTGATCCTGTTGTCCTCGAGCACTGAACCCCTTGACACTCGAACGTTTCTGCTTCACACACACACACACACACACACACACACAGGCCACGTTGGAAGTCAGGGTTCGATTAATTGGAGAAACTTGTTACTCTAATTAACTTTGCATGCAACTGGTCAGTAGTCTGATTTCTCGCTGACCCCTCTCTGTAGATATTCTTTAAATGGTGTAGTTTTATTTACAGCCAAAGGTACAGCAAAGGTGAGAGAAAATCCTCTTTTTTTAAAATGATACTTAAATGTGCAACTGAACTTTACCAACATCCTGTAGCTGTAGATAAAATATCTGCTCAGGTTAAACCTGTACAAGTGTCTGATTTAATTAAAGTTAAAATTTGATGGTGATACACTTCCTGAGCTCAGCGGACCTCTTCCTGGAGCCGCCTCTTGATGAACGTCCGCACAGGTTGAACTGTTTGTGTCGGGTGGTGTTGAGCGCAGCCTTTGTTGTCCAGAGCTGCGGACGGGCAGCTGCTCTGGACAACTTGTTGACAGCCGGCAAACAAACGCTGTGTGGTGCATTACTGCCACCAAGTGAACTGGAGGGTGAATTGGGAAATGGCACATGCGCTGAATTGCCAGAACAATGGGACGTGGACAGGGAGAGGTCGCCCAAGCCTTTGAGTGTACACACCTGGCCCGGGCGTGTGATTTCAGGTACAAGTGAGATGATGAGAATAAATCATCAAGTAAAAGCCGGCTGAAGTAACTGATGTGACAGAAGAGCAGAAGTGATTTTATCCTCTGATGTGACGAGCGCAAGGTCATAAGTCCAGTGTGTATTAGGCCACACTCTACTCTGATGTATAGATGTGGAGATGCGTTGTGCTGCGGACAAAAGATGAGCCAGGTTATTACTTTTCTATTTTTTCAGGATGCTAACACGTTTGAATGAACAAAGGGGTCTGCCTTTTTTCACACCATCTGCAAAGTCTGAACACCTGAACCCTTGAGCCAAAATAATGAAGGCTGCTTCCTTGTTTAAACAATGTTTCAGTCACATTCATTTAATGATTGTCTCAGGATTTTAAGGCCAAAGATTAACGGATATATATCATTACATTACAGGTACAGGATTTAGAGGGAATTGTGGGTAGCTGGTCCGTTTCTGGTGCCCAGCATTGTGGGTGCAGGTTTTTCAAAACCCGGACCTGTGCAGGACTCGGGCCCTCAAGATGGTATAATTAAGAACTGAGCTAAACAACAATCTCACGTGACATAGTTTTGAAACAGAGCACCTACGGGTTTCATAGGAACACAATCAGGAGAGGAAGAGTGAGAGCTGAAGGTAGTATCAGTTTCAGATGAAGCAACATGCAGGTTATTTAAAAACAGAACCCAAAAATATATAAACGTATGAAAGTCAGGAACATGTGGCCAGCTACCACTCGAATGATACGGTGCATCTGATTTTTGTTCAAAGTTCTGCGAGCCTCGATAATAAATGCATCACCTGCTCTGTTGTGTGTCCCCGTGTCTCCATTCTGCACCAGCTGGCCCAGGGGGCCCGAGCCCCGCCCAGGGTTGAAGGAGGCCGTCGGGCGACCAGATGGGGTGTCGGGATTCAGGCTGAACGTGCTGCTGATCTGCAGGCCGTTCTCCTCCGCCTGGCCCTCACCTGCCTGGACGCACAAGAGGTGTTGAGGTCAGGTTGTGTTTTAGGCCTTAGTGGCAAAACATTATAGGGCACAAGGTGACAAGGGAATCAAAGACGAGTGTCGAACTAAAGGAGCCGTCAGTGAATCTTGGATAAATAAATACTGGCATAAAATAACAGCAGCATTACTAAGATATTGTTGTTCAATTTGCCAAGAATAAATCTGCGATGCCAAAGACAAGACATCAGAAGTACACTCTGTTTGAAATTAGAAACTTTGTCCGCTGTTGATCCTCACCTCCGCGACGGCCGCCTCTCCTCTTCCCTGCAGCGATGTCACCGAGGTGATCATCAGGGTCATGTCCTGGACGTCCGCCGGATGCGGCGGCGTGTTGGCCGCGGAGACAACGGAGCCTTCCTCCTGGCCACCGGAGCCCAGCGTGGTGACGCTGGCGATGCGGATCTCCGAGTCCGGCTCAGTGCTGCTGAGCGCGCCCGGCGAGTGCGACACGGAGGAGGCTCCGGGGGGCGACCGCGAGGCGCAGGAAGCGTCTTTCTGTTCAGAGTCCTCCTCGTCGTCGATGACGATCGGCTCTGCCGCCGTGGCTGGAGGCTTTGGAGGCGTCTCCACCGTGGACGCGCTGGAAGACGCAGGAGGACTGGGGGTCTTGGAAGGCGTCGCCGCAGCGGACATGTCTACAGCCGCCTCGGTGTCAGTCGGCTCGAGGCCGTCTGCGCTGGGCATGTCGTGGGAGAGGGTTGTGGTAGAAGGCTGGGGAGCCTCCTCCTCCTCCTCCTCCTCCTCCACCAGCACCACATCATCGTCATTGTCCTCTGTGTCGCCCTCCTTTGTGGTTTCATCTTCTGTTACCATGGAAACCTCCTCCCCAGCCTCCTCCGAGGGAGGCGTGGTTTGCTGCTGGGGTGAAGAGGGAGTGGCATCCATGGGCTCCACCTGCTCCCCTGCCTCTTCTGCCACGGCAGGGTTTGGTTCTGACTCCCCATCCATCGCTAAGGCAACCACCTGGCGACAGAAAAAAACAATAGGCGACAATTAGTTGGAGCCGCCACCGGTGATTGGTTTTTATGATGTCTAACAGCTAGACAGGTGGCTCAGGTATCCCCAGAGACCCCCCCCCCCACACACACCACCACCCCCACACACAGCCTCCACCAGCCTGATTGAAAGTAACTGCCGTTGTTATAGCGACCAGCTTCTCTATGTCCATCATCACTGGCTGATTTTCTTGACCATGTTTTAAAGGTCAGTTCACCGAAAATCTTACCTCTAGATGAAGAAGTTGTGCAAATGGTTTGGATTCCATTTGCCTGGTGGTTTCAGATATTTCTCAAGATGAACGACCTTTTTAAAACATCCGTCTATTTTCTAAGCAAAGCACATCTCAGATATGAGCCTTTGATTACAGAACACCCCAAAAAAGGACAGTGCCACATAAGAAAAAAAACAAAAAAACAACAGAAGTAAGAGAAAGGGGCGACACAAGGATCCATCAGATGTGAGCCGCTCCAGAAAGAGCCAGACCAGAAGAACGTTTTAGGCCTCTAAGTTTTCCTGTGTATTTGATTAAGAGGCTTCAAACATTGTACTTTTTGTCTGTCATTCGATTGATCAACTAATCACTTCCATTCGGATCTTCATTAGAGATTCATCTGCCACGTATAATCTTTAAAACATGCCCCGTTATAAATCACCACAGAGCTACCGAGATTTAATTCCATTTGCCATTTTTGATTGACAGATGACTTAATACGATTAATTAACATTTTTCTTCTTCTTCTTTTCTATTGATCGACTAATCACTGCCGCTCCAGTACTGGTGGACGGCTTTGAGCTCCAGAGTCGAGCCCTTTTCTCTGGTTGCAATTACCCCAGGAAAACACCATGAAAGTGGGGGAGCTAAGGCTCAGCAGATGCAACAGCATAGGCGATGTCTCCATGGCTGTCGCCCAAGAACTGGTACGTGCCTGCCCAGCAACGGGAGCAACATTGCTCCTCCTCCTCCTCCTCCTCCTCCTGACATCTCTTCCTCTCATCCTCCTCTTCCTCCCTCTCTCTCCATCACTGTTCTGTGCACCTGCTCACCCAACAAGCCGCCACTCTACTTCTCCTCTTACCTGCTTCTCTCTCTCGTTGTCCATGGCAACCAGTGAAGCTACACCTTAGTTGCCGTGGAGACGGTAAGGCCCACTACTACTACCACAGGGACTTCAATGTGCGTTACATCTGGGTGCCCGATGACTTAGCAACACAGTATTTAAATGATGTATTAAAGACCCAATGTGATGAAGAATTAATAAACGCCTGGTTCAGTCGTTTGTGCTCATGCTCACTGTCATGGTTACTGCTTCTGGGTTCCCCAAATTTTTATTTCAGACTGTTTAAAGACCTTTTTAATACCATTTTATTAGTAAACTCGTTAGTGTTACCAAATGTGGGCTTCTGCGTTGTATTTCTATAAATCAAAAACATACAAACAGAAGAAATATAGTAAAAATACTATGGGCTGATTTCGTGCCATTCGGGATCAAATATTATTTTGAGCACTTTTGGGGATGTCTGCACTTTCTACGTCTGTCAAAAATGTTACACAGCAGTGACGGTAAGCCACACATCACATTACTGCTGACAGCTGCAGGTCGCACGCACGCACACACACACACACACACACACACACACACACACACACACACACACACACACACACACACACACACACACACACACACACACACACACACACACACACACACACACACACACACACACACACACACACACACACACACACACACACACACACTCCTGTGCAGATACGGATCTCTGAGCTCAGAACAGGAAGAGTCTGAGAGCACCTGAACGCAGCCTTCAGAGCTAAAGTCTGCACCACAGAGGAATCCAGGGGTTCTGCCTCGACTAACATAATGGCGGCCATTTTGGCCCCAGCACTGTGGGGTGCAGGCGATAAAAGCCACATCCTGTGGCGGCACCTGGAGAGGGAACAGGTCGGCCTTTGACTGAACGGGCGCAGGGTTCGTTTGTTTTTCCTCTAAGTTTTTACAACTTTCACTTTCCCCCCACATGTTGTGACAATGTGACGTCACCCATTGGTTTGTGAACTGCTGTTTTGAAGCCTTGAGCGTTTTGACGAGCGCCATCTTGCTTTATTGCAACCAGACGTAGAACCCACCTACCTTACACAACCCTGCACAGACCGGTTGGACAGTACCAGCTGTCAATCAAGTTGTATCAATGCTCCAATGTATAGGGTGCATTCTTGTCTGTTTTACAACAATGTACAACATCTTGAACATCCTGCCGTATTGAAAGAGGCTTGAAACTAGCGATTGAACCATAAACTTCTCAGGGAAAATGTTTACTGACGTTATGAATCATGTGAGAAGTCGAGTCATTCGCTCGTACACTTCTATAGACACTGGTAATTGCAGAGAATACAGGCTTCAGTAAAGAGATTGGTAACAGCTGTTAAAATGTTAACGTTGGCCAAGTATGTAATAGCAAGAAAGTACATATAGCCTCTTTCAGCCCAATGCCTGACTCCCAGTCAGTCCCAGTCAGGTGAGCCTCACCTCCCCACAGGGCTCAGTGAAACATCACATGGTTACAAACTGGGACACCACGTCTCTTTTTTTTATGACCAGAGATCATTTCTCACAACAAGTATCTTGAGATGTAAAGTCTCACAGCCGCCTACATTCAAGTACGAGTGAAATCTGCAGTACTCACCCGTCCGTATTCTCCAGAATGTAGAAGTATTTCATTGCTTTTTTTTACGTTAATCCCTTTGACGACAATAATTAAGTCGTGTTAATCCATCTGCGACAAGCAAACAATACAACTTCATTCAGGAAACGTAAATGGCGAACAAAACGGTTGGTCGACCAAAGCAAGCTAGCCATACCATAGGCTAACATCAACTTAATTCACAATCTCAACTTTCCCCAAAGTTTATTTTCGTTTGGCTGGTCCTCAGCCAACCAGAGTACGGAGAGAAATCAAGGCCAAAAGTAAACATCAGTCGTCGACACATTAAGAGACATGCTCGCGGGTGGCGCTGCGACTTGCGGTTTTGGCCAAGTGGTTAGTGCGCCTGTGTCCCATACCCGAGTTCGCGGCAGTCAAATCACAACAACAACAACACCAACAACAACAACAAAGAGAGAAACAAGCTTTTTACAAAATCGCTTACTGCACCTTTAATGTATCTAAAAATGACCCCCAAAAAATGAGGCCACAATTTTTGGATCTCAATTGTCATCGTAACACAAACAGACTTACAAGAATGTTGCCTGAATAAAAACATTGGTTAAATAAAAAAAAAATTATATTTAATTATGATCAACACCACGTCTGCCGACAACAACAACAACAATGCAAAACATTGAACACCGATAGGAAAAAGGCTCAGAGGCAAATATGGACGTTCCATGTGATGCACCAGAAATCATACACACAACATTTAACTTCTTACCGGGTCAATATCACCATGGTAACTCATACTGGACGGCTAACCTGCTCCGGAGCAGGCTACGTTTTGGGATACATGATCAAAGGAAGTCACATGTCCGACTAATGACTAGTCATCATTCTACAGGATCCCGTCAGGGACAAAAAGAGTTTGCAGACAGTTTGTGACAGGTAATAAAAGCGCAGCAGATATTTATAGATGAGTGGAATGTCACTGTTCCAGACTGTCCACTCTGGTTTTTAAAACAGAAGGAGAGTTTATCACACTAAATAAATACATACTCATTAATATTAAAACTTCATCTGAATTTCAATAAAGTTTATTTGATTCCAGACAGAATCTCTGACAGTTTTGTACTTTCATATTCTGTCACTGCAGCTCGGAACAACACGAGGAGACTGTGACGATAAATAGTCACAAAAAATAAATAATAAAACGATATTTTACGTGTGCCGCTTAAACGCTTTTCTTATCATATTAAAAAGACTTTATTTATGGTTCTGACTCTTCCACATGAACGCGCTCGTAATCCGTAATCTGAGACAGTTGATATCCAGCTTTCGTAGTACAGGTTTATCCAGGGAGGTCGATGTTAGGTTAAGTCAAACCAGATAACGAAAACATATGTTGACCTTCGCTTCTTATGTATAGTAAAGGCCCCTGGACAATACAATCAGTATAACATACTGTATAATTATTGTATATACAGTCCATTCACTGATACCGCCAAAAGCTATATTACTACTGAGAAAAAACAAAACCCAAAGAAATTCAGTTTATCATCATGGAAAATAAGGAAAAGCATAAAATTCAGACATTTGGATGATTTTTGGCCCTTTTTTCTGTTGAAGTAAAAACAAATTCTGTCATATCTGGATGTTTTTCTTAGACGTTAAATGGAAAGGACATGTCAGTTTTTGTTTTAAAGATAAACCGTTTACAACTCCACTGCCCCAAGCTAGTGCAAAGTCAGTCAGGAGGTCGTAACCCAACGCTGCGCACAGAACAGTTACATGCCTTCTGACTGTAAACATGTTGTAAAACACCGACTGCTGGAAGAGGAAGGGCTGCTCACACAGGGGTCACGTGACAGGAAGCAATAACCAAAACAGCGTGACATTCAAGATCAATAAGGTGTTCTGAATGATTGGATTTCGAACCACTCTCCAAATGCAGGTCCAAGGGGACAGTGTGTGTGTAATCAAACTCAAAAAACTTTTATTCTAGAAGATATAACACAATCACATGTGTCAGGGTTACAACACGTCTGCCTGTGACTGTGTAGTCAACCAAGGACCTTTCTCCATGTGCAACACCTTCCCCAAAAGAGCTGAGGTGCTAATAAACAATTTTAAATAATGCATCCTAGTTTTTTTGGCCCGATATACTGTGTAAAGCAACTGTGTGCGTTTCTGCTTTGGGGGAAGGAGGAAGAACAACAGCAGCAGCAGCAGCAGCAGCCTGGTCTAGACTCGGTTCAGACTGCAATGCAGAGCGATGAGCCAAAGCTGCGTTCACGTGGGGACGAGAGGAGGAAGGCGGAGGATCCAGCATTAATGAGCTCTGACATGCAACCTGGCTCCCAACCTCCACACCAGGTAGACGGGAGAGGTGGGGCTGACGTGGGGGGGGGGGGGGGGGGGGGGGGGGGGGGGGGGGGGGGGGGGGGTGCTGTTGCCTCCATGCAACAAAACACTCAACACACACAAGTGCCAGGCCCGGCCACGCCACCATCACCTTTTCACATAGGTGCTCCTCCTCTCCTCTCCAACAGCACCACCATCAGCTGGGCAGGAAGTCGACATCATACCACGTGCAGCTGTTTTGCGCCAGATGCGCAAACCCCACAACAGACTTAATGTCATATTCATAAATCAAACGGCCGTAGAATATTACATAATGAGGGTTATGTCACTGAAAAGAGACAAGTGGTGATGCGTAATGCGTAATGCGCAGCCAACACCAGGGAAGCGCAACACCCCCCCCCCCCCCCCATGATGATGATGATGATGATGGGCTAACACATACAGCCGGTTACCTGGCAGCTAGACGTTATAACTAAAGACCGACTATTGAGCATCAGCACACGCGGACGGCCTGTACCAGAGGGGGGAGGCTGGTGCCCCCCCCCCCGCCCCCCCATGGCCGTGCCCTTGATTATTAACACCGACTATAGGAGCTCAGCTTCCACGACGAGGACCGACCACCACCACCACCACAGCGCCAGATCCGGTCCAGGCAGCCGGTTCACCGCGGCCTCACCCCCCCCCCCCCCCCCCCCCCCGATCCAGAGCTTCTCCCTCGGCAGCGACATTCACCAAAAACTTGCGGGTCCCAGAAAAAAATAAAAAAAACTTTAATAAAGGGACAGCGAACAGAAACCAGCCTCTGTACCTGAGCTGCGCAAGTCTTCCATAAAGAACCCGGGTAAATTAAGGGGGGGGGGGGGGGGGGGGTTGAGGTTGGCTTCCCCCAAGTTATGATCCAGAAGAAACGTGGTTCAAGGGCTGTTCCGTTCCGCTCCCGTCCCCGTTCCGTCCCCGCCACCCTGCCCCTTCCTGGCGCAAACAGCGATTGGACCAGCGGCGGGTCGGGGGAGGAGAGCAGACACAGACTGCGCCATTGTTGGAACAGCAGCGGCAACAAAATTAAATAACAAAATGATCACAACTTATTCGCATCAAATGGATTGAAAATAGACCGGAAACACACCGACACACTCACTCACAATCCCTGACGACTGGCAACGTGGGGCTCTCCCCCCCCCCAGGTTATTTCTTCTGCCCGGTGCCCCCCCCCCACAGCAGCACCTGAATCCGAATAAAAACAAAAGCCCCGGTTCTTAGATACCTGTGACGCCGGGGTTTTAATTGGAGAGTTATCCCTCCGTCCACCTTGGCGGCGCAATCAGTGGCGGGTACACCCTGCCGCCGCTAGGGGCGCCGCGCCCCCCCACCGGCGCAACGTATCACATGAACGGAGGAGCCACATTCGTGTCATGCGGTGGTAAACAACGGGGCTCGAACGGGAGCAGCGGGGGGGGGGGTTACGTGAGGTCTCCCGGGAGTCAGCGTGACCCCCAAAAGCCCCTGGTATTACCCCAACATTCAACCATACACCCCCCCACCCACCCTCACCTCCCCTCCTCCCCCAGCGGAAAGCAGCACAGCGTCCGCCATTAGGGATCCGACTGAACAACACTGGAGACCGGAGGCGGCGGCGGCGGCAGCAACATGCCCCGGTACCGACTGCTTGTTGGTGCCTGAACGTGTCTCCCCTCGCCCCGGCGTGACCCCCGGGGTGGGGGTGGTGGTGGGAGTCGCTGGGCATCCGCCTCGCGCGAGTTGCGCCCCCTCCCCCCAAACTTTGACGGAATTGGGCGTAAAAGTGAAACACGTTGAACAGAAACGAACGGCGGCGAAACGTCTCTTACCGGAGGAGCTCGGGACGGTGCAGCGCCACTTTTGTGCCTTGACATTAATCCCGGGGAGCGCGTGCGCACAACGGAGAACTTTCCACTTTCCGTCCGAAGATCGTCCGCGAGGAGGATGAGTCACTCCGCACCCGGTGCAAGAAACGCCGGGTGCGGATATAATGAAATGCTCTGATAATAATTTATCAGATTTTGAATGCGCTAGACGTTTTACAGGTACATATGAAACGGAAGGGTTCACCGGGTTTTCTTGCAAGAAAAAACATCCGTTTTGCATTTTAGGAATAAAGAGAAATATCAAGATTGTTGTTGAAATGTTGAGGATGAACGCGCTGAAATCTGCAACACCAGAACTACAGTATATTTTTTCAAGAAAAACTAATTGAAGAGGGACTTTTTTTTCTTCAATTTTAATTTCTAGAATAAAGAGAAATATCAAGATTGCTGTTGAAATGTTAAGGATGAACACGCGAGAAGTCTGCAACATCAGAAGTAAAGTTTTTTTTTTAAGAAAAACAAATTAGAATAGTTTTCCCCCCCCATTTGTTTCAGTTCTGAAATACAGTAGGAATTATTAAGATTCAATTTGAAATGTTCAGAATAAACACGCAAGAAGTCTGCAACACTAGAACTACAGTATATAACAGAAGTATGATTTTTTTTAAACAAGAACAGGGATTTATTTATTTATTTTGCATTTAAAAAATAAAGTTGAAATGTTAAGATTGTCGTTGAAATGTTGAGAACAAACACGCAGAATGTGCAGCACCGAGAGAAAATGCGTGAGTCGCCAGAAAAATGCAAAAATATTATCTAAGATGAGACACATTGAATGGCTAAAAATGGGACTCAAAATTATGATACAAGGACACAAAAGGTAACAGAGCCACACGGTGGCCGACTTATATGAAACAATATGAAACAATAAAGAAACACAAAAATGACTAAAACGAGATGGAAAATGACAACAACAAAAACAGATGCAAAACACCAACAGGAAGACACAAAGTGACCACAAAGTTACGCGTGATTATTGCAAGCGAAAATCCGAGGCAGAGTGAGACCTCTCTCATTTACTATGCTCTCTGAAGGCATCCATTCGTACTTCTTAATTTTCTTCTTTTTTTTTTTCCTCCCTCCTCTTTTTTTTTTTTTTTTTTGGCCGCGCAAGCGCACGAGGATCAATCAGCGGTTGCATGGCTGGCAATTAAAAAACGCCCCATTAAGACCGACACACATGACGTCATCCCCCGAGTCAACCGGCTCCGGTCCAGATCGGCGGCGGCTCGGGGGAGTCAAGGCGCAAAACACACGCACACACAGCTCGGGTCCAATCAGGAGCCAGGATCCGGGTTGAGAGAGTTCATGTTTCTCCCTTCAACGTTCGGGTTTTTCCTCGCGTAATTTCATCCAGATATCCGACTGGCGCACGAGTAATAATCGTGATCACACCATCAGAAGTGTGTTAGAAAAGCCGCTGCACACACACACCTCGACATGTTGTATAAGTTCAAAATATATGTTTTTTTATGTGCGATATGATCAATTCAACCGAGTACAACAGGCCAGATGTGAGTCATGAGAAGACATGTGTGTACGTGTATGTTTGTGCGTGTGTGTGTGTGTGCGTGCGCGCGCGCGCGCGCGGTGATTACGTCGTTAATATGGCGGATCAGGTGCGTTCAAGTGTCACCGTGAAACGACGAGAGCGGCAGAGCGGATTTACGTCATAGGTCGCCACATTGCCATATTTCCATCTCTGCATATATAATCGGATGATACGTCGGATTTATTTATGTATTGTTATCTATCTTATCTCTAAGTTGACTGTCGGGGGTTGCCAGATCTTGTGCCGGCCCGGACAGTTGCTAGAAACAAAATGTCGGAGATTTCCCCACGTTCACAAATCATCATCATCATCATCATCATTAAAAAAAAGAAAAAGTGACCCCTGGATCCAGAGGTTAGCGATCCTTCCTCAGCCCAGCGGTTAGAAGGCTACAGTGAGTGTGGAGTGAGGAGTGAGACCTCTGCTGATTTGATTTGATTGCCATCTTGGTGCTCTGATGGATGATTTAATCCGCCTGCCTCTGCACACATCTGGCCTTCACACAGCTCAGTGTGTTATTTCGTTCCGGCCTAGCCACCGTCCAACAAGTCGCCATTTTAAAATGGGATTATGATTGATGTTTTTTTTTTTAATAATGCTTTATAGATCCATAATAAGACATTCAAAACTTGTAGGTTGCCAGATTGTGGGAAAACCCTCCTCTGAACACTTTTATTAATCAGATATAGATAGATAGATAGATCAGGCAATGCTACCATTTTTATTTTGATGCCATTTCTTAATGATGTAATTTATATGTAGTATAAGTATCTATCTATAGGTTCATCAAAATAATTTGTTGATTGTGTCTCTAATCTTGTTGATTGCAAAAGTGAATGCATAGTTACACCTTGTTAATAATGGCTCATAATTGATCCAAATTATTTATATTAACCATTTTTGAAGTTATTAATTAAAGCTCATAAATGGCGCCTCATCAGAAAGTGCAAGTATGAGTTTCCTGAATTTACTCTTCTTCTGTACCCGAGGTGCTATTCATATCAATATTTTACATAAAAATATACGGTAAGTTTATGAACTCAGATGCATTTTAAGATTGCTGTCAGTCCTTTCCAACCCTTTTGGCTTGTCTCTTTTCAAGTCTGCCATTTTTCTCCAGCGACGACACATTTTCCTTCAAACTTCTCACATGGTCCAATTTAAAAACACGTGAGAAGTTGTTTGCACTGCATGGTTTTTTTCAAACTGTAAAAAAGGAAAAAATTACAATTACATTCACTACCTGAGTAAATACTTCCACTGCCTTTGAATGTTACATCTCTGAGTCTGTGCACATCTGGAGGCTGCACTTCTTTATTTTAAAGAACTGTCACGAATTCTGGACAGGACTCAGATCTGGACCCTTAATCCCTGTGACACTGTCCGTTTGAATCCATTCAAGCTCTTTGGCCTCTCGTTTCCCCCGACAGCTGCAGATCACTGGCAGGATTTCCTCCAGGGATTTTTTTCCTTCTGCTTTTACTCAGCGGTGGGAATAAGTATCGGGATCGAGTAAAAGTAGAAACACAAACAATTTAAGAAACGCTCCTCTAGTTCGTTTTTTAAATTGTAAAATTGAATTTCTAATGAAATAATAAGGACTTGTGAGCAAGGAATTAGTGAATTATCAAGAGCACAAGACATAAAAAATGTCAATAATAATAGTAAAGATAATGTTTGCGGGATCACTGGAAAAAGTTACAGACGGGTTTTCATGAAAAATTTCAACTTTCAACAAAATCTCGGCTACTGTAACGGTCATTACATTATGGGAGGGATTCAGATTCAGATCTGGATCCAGGAATTTTTCTTCACTATTGCGAGTCATATTCAGTCATATCTACAGTAGCTCTGGGTGAAACAGCATGTAGGTCTCTCTACTCTGTAGCACTTTGAGATTGCTTTCAGCAATGAAAAGTGCTCTATAAATGAAATGTATTATTATTATTATTGTATTTTTTAGATTTAAAAAAAATAGAACAGTAAGAGAACAGGCAACACGTTTTCTAGTCTTCATCCCAGTAAGACATATTGTCTGTCTTTCTGAAAAGCAGTAGCTCTTATTTGGGTGAATTCCAATTTCTAGGTCATGTGATGAGGAACACTGGCCTGACTAGTGTAGAAATACATATTTACATATATTTATGTTATCCTTTATAAGGACAAGACTGAGTCTGGGGGGTAAAGCTGCAGCGTCTAGACAAACAGCATTGCGGTGACTCTTACTCAAACACACCTTTACCTTTACACCCACCTGCAGCAGGAGACTTTCAGAGTTAGTGTTAGTCAAGACGCTCAAAAGAAAAGGCGAACGCAGGAGCTTCCAGAGGCAAAACCAGGAGAACCGAAGCGTCTTCCAGAGAGATGAGGAGCTGGAAAAGGAGTCGGAGAACAACGAGGGTTAAAACTGTCAGCGGACACAGAATCAGAACAAGCTGTTCACAAGACTTATAAATTGTTTGTTTCTCTGATACCATCATATGGTGGCCCTGAAGTGCAAAATAACTATAAATGGGAAAATATGATGGCAATTCACAAAAAAACACAACACCAGATAAGAAAACACAAAGCCAAATTTTAAAAATTGTTTTCTTAAATGCCATTGTTTTTAGATTTGTCAATGTTTTGTGATTTGCCAGTGTTTTTTATATTGCCAAATTATGTTTATTCATTTGCTTTTGTTTTGTTTATCAGTGTTGATTTATTTAACGTTTTGGTTTTTTTCGTTGTATTTTTTCCGTACTCTGACAAATGCTTCAGATGGACTGAAGGACTTTTCCTTCCCTGCCACCATCCTCTCATCATTTACATGTTGTGTGATTATTAGTCAGTAAACTTCTGAAAAGTGCTACTTACTATCCATCTATTATTGTGGTTTAGATATATTTTTTATTCTGATATATAAAAAAAGGATTGGAACTAACAGGAAAAAACACAAACTGTGAAGCAAACGGCAGCAAAATGGTCCGCTGTGACTTTGAAGTCATAAATTGGCTAAAACATGTAAATGCATGGTTAAAGTCTGATGTGAAGTCATCTTTGGTTATTTTTCCAGATTATCCTAAAACAGTCACTCCCACTCCCAACAGGCTGGACTTAAGTTTTATATATTTGTTTTCCCCCTTACGTAAAGTAAAACTCTTTCTATGACAAGTCTCGGCAGTCGTGTAACTATAGAGCGGCCCTGATCCTGTTCGCAGATGAAAAGGAAATCTATCTAAAAGCCAATGTTCATGTTTCTTTCTCTGCATTTCTTTTATGACGTGAACTGTTTATGTGACGCTGCACAGTGAAGTTAAGAAGATCAAAAATGGTTAGGTCAGGGATTGTGAAATGAAAATAAAAGGGAAGGCCTGGTCGGGCGTAATTTATGCATCATCCATTTGCCTGATGTTTGCCTAAGTCAGAGAAGTACAGTATGATACCAGGTGAGCAAGAGGTGAGTAGCTCTGCAATGACACGACTGAATGAAAAATATATACAGTGATCAGAGAGTGATAGAAAAACAGGATCCAGTAAGTGACGGACTGAGGTTTTCTCTGAGGGAGACGCAGCTGAATGTGAACATGCTCCCGTTTATTCTAAAGATATTCTGAATATGTTTATGTACGTGAGCGAACACACGCCAAATCCTTTCAGGTTCAAAAGATGTTTAAAAAGAAGAACAGAGATGTGCTGTCAACTAAAAAAAACATAGCCATTGAAATGTGTATTAAAAACAATATAACCCCGGGGTCAGATTTTAAAATCGTGCCATATCCATCTGTGGTCGATCTGTTTTTAATTGTCAGAAAAAAAGTACAACTCAGTGTAATCATCCTTCACTTTTCAGCTTTAAAAAAACAAAACAGAACACAAGAGAGTGATGTGAAAAACTGTGGATTTTAAGGCAGCGAGAGACAAAAAGGGGCATTTCACCTGGTCGGAGGCAGAACTCATGGGGCAATATCACTCCACTAAAATCCGGGCGCGTTCTCACAACATTTGGTATTTGCGTCTTGCTGTTAAGGCGGCGTCTTTAATATTAAAAAGAAAGTCCTGCGGTGAAGTGTCCCCACGTAAAAGACTCAAACAATAATTTGAATTTGTTGAGCCCTAAAATTTAAGGATCAGGGCAGATGTCTTTCCTACTGTACACACGAATAACTTTATCCAAACAAAGCAACAAAACATCAGTGGTTATCAGATGACACCGTAAGTAAGTATGTATATATTTTTTTCTGTGAATATGTACAAGGCAGAAAATTTAAACGACGACAACAGGGAAGACCAGAGGAAACTTTTCCTCCACTCATGACAAACCTCTTACTTCATCAATCAACTCATTAAGGTGCCGTAGACAAGACGGTGGGCGTGTGGAGGGGGAATCTGACCCACACCTAAGATACACGCGGCGTTAATGTCTCAGGTGAGTCGAGTCAGAGTCAGAACTTGTATACGTCTCTTCTGAACGCGATGACGTGACTGAAATTAGGGAGAAACTCTTTCCATGATGAAGATGTTTTTTTCATCAGCCCCCCCTTTTTTTTCTCCACCATTTGCCAGCTCTGACATCATCTGTGCACATCACAGCTTCAGGAGAGTGAGAGTTCATAAGTTATGGCTTGACAGAATGCAGTGACGTCGTTAAGGTAACACACTGAAATGAGTCCGTTATTATGTAATGTTTTGGCAATAACATCAGGAGCGGGAAAGCACCAGCTTGGTCTGAGAAAAAATTCTAAAAATTGAAGAAAGAAAATAACCCCCCAAAAAAAAAAACCTTGTGGTGGGAAACCCTCTCCTGCTTCAAAAATCAAAATCCAATCCACACACGCGTACATACGTGTTAGGTCTACAGTCAACACACGCATCTATCATATCCACGCTGACAGGAGGAGGAACTCTGGGAGGGGAAAAAGGCACAAAGATACTATAAGTGAGACAGGAAGTCAGTCCCGACTTGCCTCCTTCCACCAGGAAGCTGCGCAGCAAAGGTGTCGGCAAACGAATGGACCGGAGGGTCACCGGTACGACCTTTCGCCAGACTTCGGATTTGTGCTGCGCAGTGTGGGCCTTGACTCAGAGCTGCGGTCCGGAAAAGGATTCAAACACCATCGACATCGAGCGGCTTGTCTTTTGAGAATTTGCACGAAAAGGTGGCGGCTTTCAATTTTCCCCTTCACGGCTTCTCTTCCCCTCTTGAAAGGACAAGTGAGCTCGGCAGAGCATTTGAACTGCTGGCGCTTAGTGTGTGTGTGTGTGTGTGTGTCTTTGTTGGTCCGGCTCAGGGTGACCTTGGCGGGGGGCATCACTGCAGCTGGACTCTGTATGCGCAAATGAGGAGTTTGACCTGAGGAAATAAGAAAACAAAAAAGCAAGCAGTTAGCGTACTGGTTAAAAGTCAAAAAAATGTTTGACTTTCCTGTTTCTTTCGTTTGTAAAAGCTTTTACATTAGTGGTACAATGGGAGCAAACTGTACGTTTTACATTTTAGGAAAACTGGGGAGCTAAAGAGTAAAGCTGGTGATTATCCAGATGTTTCTACCAATTTTTTTCCAAAACTCTTTTCATAAAAATTGGCTTCACACACAGCTTCCGTCTCTTCTGTTGAGTTTGGTAATTTCACTAGGGGGCCTCGCAGGAAGACCTCCGGGCAATGTGTGGAGCAGACATTTGCGTCCTCACAAAACCTCAGGAGAAATGTCCAGACTTCAGCACCCGTCTGTCTTGAGAGCAGCTCGCGCATCGTTACCTTGGCTGTTGGTGCTTCTGCGAGACGGATGAAGAGTCTGTTGATCCCAGGAACCGGTGTGAAGGAGTAGATGAAGTGACTATCCTGAATGTTTGAAGATAGAAATTAAAAATAAATTAATAAATATATATATATATATATATATATATATATATATATATATATATATATATATATATATGCCAAAAGTATAACATAACTTTAGAAGTGTCGTACGTGTCAGAATCTTATGGAGTATACTTTTTTCTTCTTCTACTGTTCTTTATGCTTTCTAAGCTTCATGTTATACCCAGATCGGATAAACCTCATTGCAAATTTGGCTTTTCTGTGACACTGAACAGATTTGAAACAACAACAGATTTTTGTTAAAGACACCAACCAGGAAGATGGGCAGCTGGAACTTGTCGTTGAGCACCACGGCGTGAACGCTGCAGGGTCCGCACAGCCGCGCTGTGATCTCGTTCAGGAAGTTGGCGTGGAAGATGAAGAGGAGGATTCCCGAGCCTGGGAATGGGAAGGAGGGACAAGCGTATCAAGATATAGAAAGTCTGATCTTAAAGTCTCTCCTTCAGCAAACATCGAGTTGAACATGTTGAATTTAATGTACGCATCACAAGTTTGATGTTTTACCCTCTGGCTGCGGCAGTGCCTTGAAGACGAACTCCTTGGAGAAGTCCGGCCCCTCGCAGAGCCTGTGGCAGGCCAGAGGGAAGACGGGCTCCAGCAGCATCAGGCGAGACTCGAAGTACGCTCGGATGGCGTCCTCTGCCACGCTGGACAACCTGACCGACAGGGAAGGGCAGAGGTCCAGAAAAAAATAGAAAAAAAGAAAAACTCAAACATGCACAATAATTACAGGATGGATAGGTGGATACACACACACACACACACACACACACACACACGCACGCACGCACGCACGCACGCACGCACACACACACACACGTGATGCTGTGGTTCACACTCACATGCCGATGTGGTCCTTGATGAGGTCGCACACCATCAGGTTGTTGCTGAGCTTGGCGAAGTACATGGCCGTGTTCTTGTGTTTGGACAGGATGTTGCAGTCGGCGCCGTACTCCAGCAGGAGGCGCACTACGTCAGCGTTCCCTCTTTTACATGCCTGAGGGGGGAAAAGATGGGAAAAACATTCACCGACACAACCTGTGTGGCCCATGTCAACATCAACACAGCTGTAGATCCGCCTGCTGCATAACAGAACCTGCAGGTACGTTCTGTTTCTCCATCAACATCTGCCTCCTCACCTTCTCCACCTCCTGTGTGTGTGTGTGTGTGTGTGTGTATGAAAATGCAGCCGTTACCTTCATCAGTGCCGTCTCCCCGCCGAGCGTCTGAGCGTTGACGTAGGAGCCGGCCTCCAGCAGGATAGCAACAGTTGTCAGGAAATTCTGACAGAGGACGGCAAAACAAAAATTCAAAGGTGTGAGAAAATATACAGAAAAATTTCAAACAGGAGCCAATACTTTACTTCTGGAGATTGTCGACATCACTTAAATTAAGTTTGGATGGTTCAAGAGTCTAATCCAGACATTCAAATCTGTTTGACTTACCTTTTCAGCGGCATGCATTAGGGCCGTGGTGCCGTTTTTCTGTCGTCCGTTCACCCTCACCCCCTTCTTTATCAGCAACCTGAGGATGTCATCCTGTCCCCCCGCTGCCGCCAACATGCTCAGGGACATACCGCTGACGTCCTGCGGACAAACACAGTGTCACAGGTGAAGGCGGTAAAATGACCGGAGTGTCCGTAGTTACCGGAGGTAGAGCGCTGTAATGCAGTAAAGTAATTACTTTAGAGACTACTGGAGAGACTAAACATGCATACATGGTATAAGTGGACAATTAGGCAGAAAAGGGCCAGATGTGAACATGGTAACATACCTGCTAAGAGTTGGTATGTTAGCATGTTTTTTTTTCCAGAACAAACTCTTCAACTTTCAAGCCAAGGAACATTTTTATTGTACAAGCAGAGGCCCCTCACAATACTTGATAAGGATTAACCGAAGGCAACATAATTACAACATGATGAGGAGTAATAAGCACTGTGTATACAATAGTAATAAAAGAAAAGCCGTCTACTATAAAAGAAAGAACATTGTTCTGCGACATCAAACAGCGACGGTAGTGTCAGAACCACTCATCTCTCATTTGTAGACCGACAGCAATTGTCCAAATACAACTGTATCTGGGGTGCAAATGTACGTAACACACCAATTGTTTGCCATTGGTCGTGAAGGGTTAACTGACCCAGGTCGACACTAATGCATTTAGTGTGAAAGGGTAAACACAATGGTTGCTCCTCTACAGCCTCTACTGAGGATCACACAAAAGTTTTTGGCGGCAGTTCCGTCTAAAATTCTTTGACCATAACTTCCAACAACTTTTCATCACTAAGAAAATTGTGAAAATGTCTGTTGGCTGCATGTGGTTGAATATTCTCTTTACGTGTCCTAACAAAAGAAAACAACACACCTTCAAGAGCTCTTGTTGAATATTACAATATTGTAAAATGAACACAGCACTGACCAATTTCTGAAATTAAAACTACTTAGAGTAAATGCAGGTTGAACCTGTGTTACATTTTGTACACATTCGGTTTCGAACCTTCAACAAGGGTTGTAGATAAGATATCAACTAAATGCCTCTTAAAATAAAATGTCATTTATTTTGTATTTTTAGCCAAAGATGACAAAACTTGTTAACTTGTGTTTAATGTGTGGTATGTTATGTGTGATTGCACCTGTCCATATCCACCCTTTTATATTTAAAAATGTGGTGTAGGCTATGCAATTTAAAAAGTTTTTTTTCCCTTAACTGTTGCAATTTGAATCGTGCCTCACTTCTTCAAACATGACCTTAAAACAGTGAGTTTACAAATCAATACTAATAGCATGATTAACTCACTTGACGAAATGTATCAAGATCGTACTTGATGTACTACGATGTGTGTTTGATACAATCAACACGTATGAATTGAGCAAATCATCAAAACTAAGGCGAATCTGATCTTGGCAGCTGGATATTAATGTCACAAACATCCAGATAATAAAAGATTAAAACAGAGTTAAAACAAAAAATAGACCAATGCAGTGTATTTTACCTTAAATTAGAGTAAATCAAATATCAATAAGTACTAAAATGTTCTATACAGTTGCTGTAAAGTGATACAAAAATACAACCAAACCTTTCTGCAGCTTGTTAATAAACATGAATAAGAAAAAATAAAATATAACGAGCACTTATAAACAGGATTCTCAAAGAAAAAAATCAACACATTTTGTAATATATAAATGAGAGATATACACACTGAGCTGCTAATTCTCTAACATCCACAAGTAAAGTATACCTTTACTGCTGCAGGCTTATCAGGGGCCATCTATGATATAGGCTACTGGCTAAAGCAAGAATATAGTAACACTTGGATCAGGCATTCAAGAAAGCAAGTCAACCTACATCTATCATGTTATGGGGGAGTGGCTGCAAGATTTGCTGGTAGGTTTAGATAATTGAGATTTATTTTAAAAATGCTACTGAAAACAGTGCAGGCAGACGGATTGATGTCTAAGTAAGTTTTAAAGTCAATAACGGTACAAATGTACATGAGACTACCTTTGCAGGTTGGAAAATGGGCTGGTCATGCTTCCTGGGGTAATCCTAAACAATTCAGCCATTGCTACCATTGCTGTTTTCATGAATATTGTTTGAAATCTGTGATTAAGTGCCACGGAGTTTCACGTTTACGAAATGATCAAAAATCTAAATTAGAAGACTTCCTCATGATAACCTGTGATGACCTTACAAATTGACACATTATATAATCGACTGTGTTACATATGTATACGCAATCTAAACATATTAAACATTAAGATCAGCTTTTTTCTGAGCCAAAGCTACAGTACAAATGTCTTTAAATTCCACACATTTAGTGTATATTCATGCAACAGTACACCAATAGCTTGATCTGGTTGGACTTGAGTCTGAATACTTCAGGATCTTTGTCAAATGTGTGGTTTAAAGAATGGCAGGCCAGTCTGTACATGTTGTCAAGATCCATGTGGCTACTGAGACCAAGGTTCACGACACTATATATTACAATTCACATCTGCTGAATTTTTTTTCGATCCCCGTATTATATGTGAGGTTAAAGCCACAGTGCTAAAACAACTCCAGAGTGTCACTGATCACACCAATTTGTTGTGCAGCATGTCCATTACAAACATTCACAGGGACAGATAGACAGGACCATCCCAATCTGTGGTTAAATTTTGAGTCTCTGGTTCTATGGTTGAGTCTTGGGGTTCACTTTGTTTGGAGGCAACTGCAAGCCCTCTTCTTTTCATCGACTGAATTGAGTTATGTACAAAATACTTGACTTCTCTCCACGTCCTGCTGTTCAAGGCAGGTTCAGCAGCTAAACACGCGTCACAATCCTTTTTGCCTGGCACTTTGACCAGTTTGCAGAAGTCTCCAAACTGACGCCTCACTGCCGCCTGTTCCTGCTCACTCCACAACCTCTTGTTCCTCTTTTGAGTTTTGACAGCTGGATTGGCTCGTTTTACTGCGGTGGACATGGGTGTACCTTCCTGTACCACTGATGCTCTTTCAGGAGCACTGTGTCCAAGGATTGTTGGGACAACCTGTGCAGTTGTTGGGGCCCTAGGTGGGCCTGTAGGGTAAGATGAGGTACCTGAATGGTTCAGAGCTGTGAACGAAGAAACAAGAGGCCTACTATCGTTGAGTGGGGAATATGTAGGCATTATTTGTGCACTTGGGGTAGTTAGTGTTGTGAATGTTGGAACCATTGAGGTACTCGGAGCATTTAGCGGGTTAAAATTAGGAATCATAGCTGCACTTGTAGTGTCCTGTGTTGTGTACACAGAAGTAGGTTGCATCATTGCAATATTCTGTGTATATGAAGATGACATTGGCAGAATATGGTTGTTCTCTGAAGTGTATGCAGGAGGCATTAGTGCATTTGTAGTGTTGTGTGGAGTAAATGTAGGAACTACTTGTGTATCAGTAGCATTCAATGGCGTGAACGAAGAAATCAATTGTTGACTTGTGTGGACCATATTTGTACAACTGGAACTCAAGGATGCATAACTTGAAGTCATTTCTTCGGGGAACGGTGTTGATGATTCTCTCAAGTTTGTCGGCGGACCCATTGTCATACAGCAGTTTGAACTTTCTGTAAGGTGATCTGGGTGCACTGTTGTCAAAGTACAGACAACATTTTCATGTTCCAAATTTTTCTTTGTGGTTTGACCTCCAGCTCTAGGACTCTTTGGATTCATGTTTACATTCCCTTCAGATGTCGGCTGGTTACTTCTCCTCCGTATTGTCTGTAGTGTGTTGTGTACATAGTTTTTGACGTCTGTCCAAGATCTTCCACGAAGATCTGGTTCAGCAGCTATGCAAGCATTGCATTGCTTTTTGCCTGGAACCTTCATACTTGTAATAAAATCACTCAAGTAACGTTTCACTGCAGCTTGCTCCTCGTCACTCCAAGGTCTTCTCTTTAAAGCTTGCTTCGGTGAGGTTCCTATATGATAAGGAGCGCAAAGAATAACGGTTATATAAGAGAAATAAGATCTTGATTTAATTAATGCTTTAGTATCTCAATTTAAAAGTATGTTCACAATGTTGACAGTTCATTCTTGACCTTGGGAAAGAGCAGGATTTTATTTTTCTGGCTGCTGTTACCAAGACTATTTGATACTGTCAAAAGTTCCTGGATATGTGAGTAAGTGAACCTTGAGTGGAGATTGTTTCTGTTTGTGGCTCCAAAACGTCAAGTTTGTTGGGATAAGAAAAATAATGAGGTTGACAATCTATTATTCCTTGATGGCAGAAGAAATGAAACTTGCTGAAGAAGGACTTTGTTTAAAGTCTGAGAACAAGCAAGTGGAGATTGTTTTGTCAAGTGATACCAATACTTTGAAAGCACTGGCTATGTACCATCCAACGTTTAAAATCAAAATGACACATTAAACATTACTCACCATCAATTGCAGAGGTGGGCGGACTTGTGGATGGCAGTGAGCGATCCATCTTGAGCAGTTGTTTGCTCACTTCCTCCAGCTGTGATGCATTTCTTGCGAGTCGTAAACACTCCTCGCTGCTCTGTCCCACCAGCTTGGCTACTTGGTCCAATTCACGCTCATCTAGGCTCATTAGCTGCCAGCAGCTGGCAATCTGCTCTCTTAACGACGAGGACAGAAGGGCCTCTGGGTTTTTAACTCCACATTCCACCGCAGCCCTTCGGAAACAATCCAATCCTCTGATGAAGGACGGACCTTCAGTCCGTGCAAACAGGTATGGATTCGTTTTTGACACACCCGCTTGGTCTCGATTTTCAAGGAGTAAGTCGATTGACAACACCATCCTTTCCGTTAGCAGAACCAGCATGTTCCTTCCATACTGACCTTCGAGTTCCAACCTTGTGTAAAAGGCACCAAGGTCCAGCTCCAATTTTGTGCTTTTCCTTATCTGATCTGCAGAGGGCACAAATGCCCCAGTACTCTTTTTGCAAGTGTAAGTTTCCAAGAGCATTCGACCAATATTTCCTACCCTTCCTCTGTTGAATAGACAAACGTCTGCTAGAGTGGCCTCACTGAGCTTTCTCCATGTTGACAAACTTGGACTTTCTTTCAGCTCCTTCCTGGCTTCATCTTCCTCCCCTGCGATATACCTGTGTAGTTTTATCAAATCTTCTGTGACAGTTGATTTGTCCACTTCGACTTTTTTTACATCTTGCTTTAGAGATAACGCAAGAGCTTTACGAGAAAAGCACTCATTCCATTTTGTATCGAGAAGCTGTATGAACTTTTTCACTTCACTTTCGGTTTCACTGTCCTCCGTCATGCGACTTTCACCAAAAGCTATTTCCGCAGCTCGTTTCAAAGAGTAGCCAAGCTTTGAGATGAGGGAAACCGTTTTGAACTTACTGGAACTGGGATCAAAACCGCTAGCTTTTTTGGCCCCTTCAACAGCCAATGCAAATTTGGACGGTAGACAAACTTCATGCAAATACTTTACACTGTTGTCAAGCTCATTTACAGCTAGCACAAATCTACCCAGTTCCCTCATCTTTTGTGCAATATAGGCAAACTGAGACTTGTCGTGGTCATACTTTACAGACAACGCGTTGCCATATTTACAAATAAGTGGGTCATTTCTGATATGCTTTGAGATATCATCTTGATGCATGATATGGATGATTTCCTCGCAGCCTCCAGTTAAGAACTCTGACGTTGGAAGCAGCCGAGAGGCGGCACTGGTGACTCTGTTCGACCTTTCAGTCGATTTCTGATCTCCCTTTCTGGCCTTACATGACCGCTCATGTCTCCATAAATCAGTTTTGCGATAAAAAGCAAAGCAGTGCTGGCAGGGCAGGAAGTCACGAACAGATATGGTGGGACTTTTCACCTGTTTCTTGGTCACAATTTCCCCTTCGCCACTTTTGAGAACATGGCAATTATGTTCATAATCTCCTTTATTGCGTATTTGGTCAAGCAAAGACTGTCTGACTTTGGAACCTTTGGGGAAGTGTATTGCATGGGCGACATCGGTTTCATCTGCATGCCTCCTTTCCAAATGCTTTGTAAGTTGGGTGAAAGACATTTTACAATATAAACAGAAGTGCTTCTTGTATGTCTCTTTTTTCTCATCATCTAAAGTGCCGGGCGTTGGTTCAAGCACTTTCTTACAGGTCCTTAGGCTTGATCGTGTTGGTTCTTTCTTCTCAAAAGTTTTCACGCAGCGCCGCGATCGCCTTTTAGCAATATCCGTTGTGGCCAGCTCAGAGAGAACTTGTTCTGTACTATCTAAATGACCTGCCACCATGTCGTCTGCCTCATCATACGAGTCATTTGCTTCCTCAGGGGAACATTGTTTGTCAGCTATGCCCTTAGGCTCTGTTTTTTCCTCATCCCTTGTCAGCATCCATTCTGCATCCAAACTCATTTCACTTGATAAGGCACCTTTTGTGTCATCCAACATCTCCTCTTCCTCCGCTAGCCTCAGGTCGTCCGTTACTTGCTTGGTGGCTGAATCACAAGCAGGGTTTTTTAATTCAGTTATACCGTTCCCTCCATTTTGGATGTTTTCATGTTCACTCATTGCCACTTGCTCGGCGTTTCTACCAGCAGGGCAAAATGCTATTCCTTCAACATCTTTTGGACAATCCATATCTTGTGGAATATTCCCTTTTACTCTTGGAGTGCCCTCTTCATTCCTTGCACTGTCAAGGTTAGCAGTGAACCTAAGAGCATCATTCGAACTCTTCTCTTCAATCAAGCTCCTCTCTCCTTCAAATGACCTCTTCTCACCAATAGTACATGCCTGTAAAAGAACAAGTATATGTAAGACTCATCACCAAATCAGACCCAATGTATAATTTGATTATGTGAGCTTAGAACAGACACTCATTTGGGAAATAACTGTGGGGAGGGAAACAAAAACTAAAATTTAGTTAGGATTATATTGGTAAAGTGGTGGTGATAAGTCAAGGAGAGTTCTTTGGTGTCGCCTCGTCAAAATCCCTTGCACACTTTTCAACTGCTGTTTAAAGCATTAGCACCTTGGCAATGCCCCACCAAGATCCAGACTCATTCAAACATAGGTCAATGTGATGGCCACACATCACTTTTTAGCCCATCTTCTTTAAAATAATCAAACAAAGAAACCAAAAACAACCGACCCCTGACACCTCACAAATCTCCAGTACAAAAACCACATGTGACCCATTCGATAACAGTTAATGGCTTTATTGGATCAAGCAGCGTTTTGACATAGTCAATGTCTAACCAAGTAAATGTCGTCATGGGGTGTTGGATGAAATGCCACATGGGGAGAACAGAATATGAACTGACACTAGACCTACATTCATGGTTTGAAATAAAAAAACAAACGTTACTTTTGACGTTGTATACAAAAATGGCTAAGCATAGTAATGTTTTTACAGTAAAATCGAATAAACTGGTGATTTAACACGTGTCTTCAATGTGGCAGAAAAACATCTAACAGAGTCCAGGACCAGGCCAGATACGGATTCAAAAACATGAGAACACTGAAATAGTGTTCAGTCATTAACATAATAACTTTATAGTTCTTATCGAAATGTCATCTATGCTTTAAATTTTAGATGATAATTTAAAGACAAAGGTACTAAATATGTGATAGTGCCGGTGCATGCTGCAGTCTGCACATGACGTGCTATGATCGTGATGATGATATATGTTCTGAAAGCATATACAATATGTACCTGCTTCAAAGGGTTCATCTTCGTCCTGATACTTCATGTTTTCAATGTCTTCTTCCATTGGTTTGTTCACTGCAAGGAAAGATAACTCAGTTTCTAATGTGCACGCATTATAATGATGAAATAATGAATGATATAATGTACAAGCTAGCAGTGTAAAATTACACAACATTATAGAGGCATTTTAAACATGAAGAAGATACAGGATGGGGGTTCACTTAGGTGCATGTTCAAAATATTAACTAAACTAAACATGAGCAAAATGGCCCTTTTAATTCATAGTTTCTACTATTCACTACACAGTTGTTTCTACTTCATAATATATTTTTTAAAAAATAGCTGTACTCTTGAATTCAATTATTGCCCTGTAAAATATTTACACTACAACAACACTGCTTGACAGATGATGTATTTATATTTCCATAAAACTAGTGAAAAAAGTTTAAGGTTACACTCTTACCTGGATTTGATGTTGATGTGAAAAACATCTTGAGGCGATGAACGATAAGCCGATATTAAACAGCAAAGTCTGTCGACAAGATCTTGAAGAGACAGATTCCTTGGGGCACAGTTGTCAACTTTTGTTTTTGATTTACAAATAATCTATTGATTATTATCAAGATCTTTTGAATGCACTCGCTTGAGTCATGTTGCCTATGAGCTAAATGTTTAGATGTAAACTTGCAAATTTGTTGGAAGGATTCTCAAAAGACTTCTAGGTGACCCACATTTGACTAAGTCAAAGCACAAAAAACTAACAACATGACATTTTTGAAAGCTGAAGGATTTTTGCGTGAATATCTAAATTATGTCTTGTGTGGAGACATTCCACATAATAGAAAAACTTGTTTTTTTTGTGCCAATTATTTTAATTTTTTTAACTTTTGGTTACTGCTCCATCCGTAAAATATAGTGTATTTTTAACGCACTGTCAGTTTGTGTATTTGTAATGCAGAGGACCTGGTCAGACAGTTGTTCAACCTTTGTAAACACAGCACCATGTTATACTGCTCAACCAAGAAGAAAGAAAAACTAATCACACTTCTTTTCATACTTGTTCACACAACCACTCCCCACACATACACTTTGGGGCAACCAAGGTGCGAGCTGCGAAATTTGTAAAATGTGCTTTTGTCTCGGAAGTGAGGCCTTCAGATATAAGCCAATTAAGAATAAATATAAAACTGAATTATTAAATTTAAAATTCACAAAAAAAAAAAACATTGACATTACAACATAACTTACCTCTTGGTCAAGATTGTAGTCCTCTTTGGAATTTAGGGCCAATTTCACAGCCATGTAATCGCCACATTTCACAGCGTCCCGCAGCTCGCCTGACAGGAACAAAGTAGAGCCAAACAAGGTTTAGAGAAAGTACACATTAGTGATCTTTTGCTAAAGACAAGCTACTAGACGGCCGACTGTCAAGCATGATGTGGTAACACTTACTGGGTGATAACGGTGGACCCGACAGGATCTCATCCTCTCCGTTCAGATGCTTCTGGAAGTCGTCCAGAGTCATCCAGTCCAGGTTGAGGTCCATTCCGAGACTCAGCGTGGCCTGGCCCTTGTCTGCAAAGCATACATCATCGTGCAGGAAGGTGCTTTATTAGTTGCCAACAACAGTTTGATACCTGGAGGCATCGTGCAGAGTTCAGCATGTGTTCAGTGGTCCAATCAGGCACTCACCAGATTTGTCAGCGCCCTCTGGTTGCTCCTGCGCGTCCTTAGTGTCGTCACAAGCCATGAAGAGTCTGGGCTCACTGTCCTCTCGCCTTTTCCTCCTGTCATCTGTCGAGGTTCTCCTTTCCCAGCTGGGCCGCTGTGGCTCCTCCGGCCTCTCCCTCCGCTCCCGAGAATCCTCCCCCAACCTCGTCTTTGCCGCGGTTTCTTCTCCCTCCCTCTCGTCGCTGTCCAGGTTGAAGCCGTAACTCTGGCCGGGTCTGGGGCCTGAGGCGGAGAAGACGCGCCGTCATATTTTCTCGGGACACGTCACATTAAGTGCACAGCTGCGATCAAACCATTATTTTTTTTATCTTGCAGATTCACATTCTCCATTCCAGGTCAATATAAATCCTGCTACTAACTAGCTAGAGAAGGCATGTTCAAGTACATAATAATTAATTCAACAAAAAAACTGTTCCACTAAACTTATGCTTTCAGTCATGCACTTAATTTTCCTAAACTTTTCTGGGAAGGCTGTATGCTGTCAGTTGCATTTCTGTATTTGGTTTGTTTTCACAAGTTGCTCTTTCCCTGAAGTCAGTTTTGTTTTTTCAGTGACCCAGCGTCGTTCCTACCATCTGATTGCTTGGTCCTCTCCGTCTTCTCAGGCTCTGCTTTCTGAGCTGGAGACTCTTTGGTTGGCTTGGAGCTCTTGTCAATCTTTCCTTGAACCTAAGTTGGTAAAGAAAGGAAAAAATAAAACAACAAGAAACAAAAAAATCTTGAAAAATGAGCGACATTTATGTTGGCTTGGAAAAGGAGATGTTCACCATCTGAGAAAAGTCATGGTTATTCTGAAAGGAATCAATGTTCTGTTGCCACAAATGAATCAACACTTAAAATTTGCGACTGAGACCACAAACTCATTAGGAGTTTCCGCATTGGCTTCGCTTTTCACACCCGGAAGCCACGTCTGTCCACTTATTTTTGTTTTACCGTCTATGGCATAAAACAATGTCCACTATGAAATTAAGACTCTGTAATTTGTAAGTATACTTTTAATGTCCGGCAGAAAATTAGTGCTGTGACTCATTCCCAAAAATAAATGAGAAATATCTGAAGATATTGTGGCGGTGGGCACTAATAAATCATAATGTAGTTATTATTACTACATCTCCAAATAATAGTGGGGCTGTAGTAATAAGGTTGTACTGTCTTTATATGTTTTCTAAATTTCATGTGCCTTAAAAGCATGTTTGTGTCTCCACTCCAGTAAGATGGGTAACCTCCAGTTACTGTAAGCAAATCTGAATAAGATGTGTGAAAAACAATACATTTAATAATAATATCTTACCTTTGCTGGTTTGCTGCTGCTCTTCTCTGCAGGAGGCGGATGAGCCGGCTGCCGACGGGGGGCGCGGTCCTTGGCCTCGCAGTTCAACAGGAACTTTTCAAAGAGGTTGGTGGAACCCGTGGGGTCCTTCTGTCCCAACACCTCCTCTTTGACCACTTCGTCATCCTTGCTCCTGGGGGCCACGTTAACCGAAGACGAGGACGATGACGACGTGGAGGAAGACGGGACTCGGAGCGGCGCTGACGCACCGTCCTGCCCTTTGCTCTTCGCCTTCTTATGCAGCGTGGAGCTATCACTGGAGTCCGAGAGCGGGGCGTTCTCGTCCTTGCTTTTTGAGGTGAGGCTCTTCAGCTTTTGGAGGCTGCTCTCTTTCTGGGCGCCATCTGTCTTTTTGCTCTTTTTGTCATGGATGAGGTCCTTAATGCCCTGGAGCTTTACCTCCCACTTGCCCTTCTTCAGTTTCGACTTCTCATCCAAACGGGCCTTCTCGGCCGACTTCGTGGACGTGGTATCATCCATTTGCGACTCTGACGGGCCGTCGCTCAGGTCGTCATCCAGGGGCGCAGTGGCCTCATCCTCAGAGGTTTCGATCTTCCGCTCCTTCTTCGCTTTCTTTTTCTTCCCCTCCTCTACCCTTTCTTTCTTATGCTTCCCTCCGTCTTTCCCTTTCTCCTTCTTGTGTTTTTTGGAGGGAACAGGCTGCTCATCGTCGTCCTCCCCTTCGGACTCAAACACGCGTTTTTTTAGATCAACCTTTTTCTCCTTGGAAGGTGAGGGTGGAGCCGAGGGCCTCTCCTCGTCTTCTTCGTTATCCGTCTCTGGCGCGGGCATAGGCCTGACCTCGTCCGGTCGTTTGTCTTTCTTCTTCTTCTTTTTGTCCTTCGGAGACGGTTCGTCTTCTTCTCTGGTCTTCTTCTTTTTCTTCTTCTTGGAGGGCGACTGAGTCGGTCGGTCTTTGTCGCTGTCGTCCTCCGAGTCGGCGTCGAATACTTCGTTCTTTGTGGGCAGCGGTTTCTGGTCGAAGAACAAGACAAAGCAGTGTCACATTTTAGGATCATATTTTAAGTCCGATGGTCAGTTATCTGTGCATCTGTCTCATGATCACTAAGTTAAATAGAAAGGCTTTTTGCAGAGTCCCTTAAAGCTAATTAATATTTTAAAGAAGGCATTAAAGGGACATGGCTTCATCTCCCTGCAACCCTGAATATCGTCTCAGTAGTATTCTATTCATAAACCCGTCCGTCACTCAGACTTACCACGCTCTTCTTGGCTTCTGCCTCTTTCTTGGCCTTCAGTTCAGCCATGGACTTCTTAAAGGCCAAGAGGACTTCGCGACAGTCCTCCAAATGAGCCTCCGGCTCCCACGTGTCATCGTCAGAGCAGTAGTTCTTCCAGCGCACCCTGTACAGCACTTCACCCTGGAAACAAAAGACACACAAGATACAGTATGAAGCTTGGGTGTTACCACCACAACGGACACAGTGACTAAATTTCCAGCTGGTGGGTTCAAGCATTGTAAAAATTGATGACAAGACAAGGTAGAATTACGAATTTATCAGTACTTTGAATGGTGCATGATGCATTAGTCTCATGTTACACAGCCCATTCAAGGTGGGAATGTTTCCTCCGCGCTGTTCTGTGTCAAGAGGTACAAATATGGATTGGGGGCATTGTTGTTCCACCTTCATGCAAACAATGGAGAAAGTCACAAAAACTGGTTCATTACACCAAACGCTGACGTGATATGTGAAAATCCCACACTGGTACAGTGATATGCTTGACTTGGTGGGACCAGTGTCAACAACCACAGGCCACACAGTGTTGTGTCACTGTGTGGCACTATTTGGTTGAAGAGCGCCTTTTTGTCTGTAATTCTTTATAGTCAAATTCATATCTTATGCAAGAACTTTAAGAAATTTGTTAGGTGATGTTGCTTTTATTTATGCAGTGACAGTCGCTCTGAAGCTCAAGATCCCCCCCCCCACCTGTAAATATGTTTCAATCTTAAAATAGATTACTGTACTCCTGTGGAAACAGATGTATTCAAGTTCTATTTATTGACAGTGAGATCAGTAGAGTTCTGGTGAAGACAACACTGGATCCACATTACACACCGACAAAAATTTGTATGGTGCATGTTGTAGAAATTACCCACGACTCACGTGCATTTCTATAGACTTGCTTTTATGTGATGTCGTCTTTTTATATATATATATATTTTTTACACAGATTTGTGACTTGAAAAACGTATAATTGTGGGAATGCTGATTTGAATTGTCTGTGATTTGTATGTTTTGTGAAGGCACTTCTGCTTCCGACAGGTGCTATATAACTAAAATTATTATTATTATTATCATTACCAATACATTTTTATGAGCACGTGACTATGCTCTTAAACAAAAAACAACACAACTTAAAAGAACGTGTCCTGGTTTAGACCTTTCTGTGCATTTGCAGAGAAATCAAGTCAGGAAACCAACACAGGGTGGACGGTCAGTTCATCGTTCACATGTCCGAGACCATCATCATCATCATCATCATCATCCTCCTCCTCCTCCTCATCATCCTCATCCTCCTCCTCCTCCTCATCATCCTCCTCATCCTCCTCATCATCATCATCATCCTCATCCTGATTATCATCCTCATCATCCTCCTCCTCCTCATCATCTTCCTCCTCATCATCATCATCCTCATCATCATCATCATCATCCTCCTCCTTCTCATCCTCCTCCTTCTCATCCTCCTCCTCATCATCCTCCTCCTCCTCATCCTCATCCTCCTCATCATCCTCTTCCCCTGGATTTGCCTTGTTATGCCGCTGGGGTCGAAGCAACTGAGATGGAAGTGAAATAAACAGTTGCAGGCTGGCAAAGCCTCCGTCCTTGGCCTCGGCAGGGGAGGAGAGGCTGAGCGGACATCACGGGAGAAGTTGTGCAGAGGAGGAATAAAAAAAACAAAAAAAAACAACAAGATGCCACGGACGAGCTGTGATCCACAACAAAGGCGGCGGTGACCGCATATGACGGAGTGACACGCGAGCAGGCATGTGCATCAAAAATTGCATTTGAATTCAATGATGCATCAGAGTTATTATTAACAGAAAGGTGTCCGGACCTCGTCGTGAGAGTAGCGCTTGAAGGCAGCGCCTGCCATGTCTGCTCCGCTCGGCAGGCAGGCAACCTAGCTAGCAGCTAGCAGTTAGCTCGTCTTACCTCCTCCACGCGCATGTCAATGATCCTCTCCACCTCGTACTGGTCTTCTTCCTCGTCGCTGTCCGCGGGTTCCACCTTGTCGTTCTCGGCCGCCATGGCTGCGACTTGTGTTGTTTGTGTGTGTGTGTGTGTTAATCGGAACGGCGGCGGGCTAACCGGTGCTAGCTCCGCAGCTCAGAGGGGTTGTCACCGAGCGTAGCAGCAGTCGCCGCCCGCTATAGCGCTGCTGCGTTCACGTGCCGCTGCTCACCTCGTAATTTGGGGTTCTCAAATCACACCCATTCAATTTTGGGACACTGGCTCAGTCGGTAGCTGAGGAGTCCTCCTGCAGCGGCCGTGGGTTCGACTGGCCATTTGCTGCGCGTCCTCCCCACTCTCACCCCCTCTCCTGTAATCACTGTCAACTATCAATGAAGCATAAAAATGCAAAAATTTAAAATGAAATTAAAAAATAAAGTTGTTTTTTAAGGACACTAAGCATTTTTACAACGAAAACATGAGAAGATAATTGTAACCACCATGTGGGAATTAATTGTTTTTTTTGAAAAGTTTCTCCGAAAATACACGTAGGACTTCATTTCACCTCTCTGGCTGTGTCGCTAATGTAGATGCGGAAATTCAAATTTTTCTGTGTTTCATGAAGGCATCGCGGACGTAGAGCTACCCTACGTAGAAAACGTTTGGGAGCAACGCAAAGATGGTGGACCGCTGGAGCATCAAGGAATACATCTGATGAAAAACATTAGTAAACAGCGATCTCAATGCTGTAATGTTCAAATTTACTTAAACTTGTATTTCCCTAATATAGCCAAGTGTTATATTAAACACATAATAGGGACCAGAAAAAAACACAGCATATACAAATATATTTAAGATAAACACCAATCACCAACCCCATCATATTCAGTTAAATAAAAAAATTAAAAAACTCTAATTTATCTTAACATGTAATAAGAGCAACATATATCCATACATCCAATTTATTTCTAACGTTTTTAATTAATAAATAATTTCAATTTGACCACAGAAAGGACTAAAAGAGCACAGTCACATCAACGTCATTGACACAAGTTTATTCAAACAGCATCACATTAACTGATTTAAAAAAAAAAAGAGCAAATCTTTAAAGTAAAAAAAATCCAACAAATGACACAAAGAGTAAAATCAAAATCGGTGCCTCCCTTTGAGGTGACCCAATTAGGATACATATGTATACACACACACACACCTTAAAATATTTCTTAATTATTTGCCACACTTAGTGTAGCATGGCACATAAAATCATGAGAAAAGTGTTGTAAAGCGTAATTTTGGAACAAAAAACTTTCCAGGCAATATATGTATTTGTAGTCTATGTTTAGAAGCTGTATGATGATTGTAGTCTGCACGTTTTGAGTTGAGGAATTTGATTTCTACTTGCCGCAGTATCTGCAGTTGTAGCCGTTAAGCCCGACGGAAACAGTTTATGTTAGAGTCAAAAGCAGCATGTATGTGAATGAAATGGCAGACCTGAAATCATTGAAGAACAGTTACGGAAGACTGAAATGACATAGTACGGCACATTCGGCCCAATAACAATTTGTAGAGCCGTTACGATGGAGAAAAAAAAATTCTGCTCTTTATTAGCTGAATCTTATTAGGTTAGTTCAATATGTATATGAGCAGCTGTAGTAGCTGTAGGTTTGGCACAGCGGTGTTTCAGTTCTCAGACGCCAAAAATGATTCTGAGATCAGCCAGGGAGAGTTTGGTGACGGTGCTTCCTGTTCCCGACAGCACGTTTTGCGCCAGCTCCTTCTTCTTCACCTGCAGTGTGGAGATCTTCTCCTCCACCGTGTCCTCACACACAAACCTGTTGACCAACAAACACCCCAAAAAATTATAATACACTCGTGACACACGGGACAAAAAAAGCATAAAATAATTTGACAGTGAAGATGCAAACTAATTCAGTTTTGTTTAAATTTCAGTCACTCAGAACATACATTAGTTGGATGTTGTCCCATGAATATATGGATTTGTTGTTCAAATCCTGCCTTAAAAATAATAATTTCTCCTCTTTTAAGAAACATTTCCTTCAGTGATGTATTCTGACCCTTTTTAGATTTCCTTGGTGGATACTTGTCTCATTGCTCTTGTTTTGCATCAACAGTATTTGATATGACTTAGATCTTAGTATATAAATCATAGTATCCTGCTGATTTTTAGTTTTTACCTGTGGATGGTGACATCTTTCCTTTGTCCGACTCTATAGATTCGGTCACAGGCCTGATCCTCCAAGGCTGGATTCCTGTCAGAGTATTCAGGGTTCAGAGGTTATACACTCAACCGTTGTTGGTAACGACCTCATCACTGCAAAACAGCACCAAAAAACACTACCGTTTCTGATGTACTGACGTGTCTGTGTATAATATCTTTGTGCTAGCTTTATGGGGATGATAGTTGAACTTGAATCGATAGCTGAAGCTGAAGACGATCGAGCTTCAGTTTAATCGAGAGCTTTCGAATAATTTTTCATGTGAAGTTAAGTAGAAGATTAAGAGTTTTTTTGGATTTGTGTCTCTCACCAGTGCATGTCAATGAGGAAGAGGTGATTCCCACCAATCAGGTTGAGACCGACGCCTCCGGCACAAAGAGAAACCAGCATCACCTGTGGCAGAGAAACAAAAATATAAATGTATATCTTTATGAACACTCAGAATGTGGTCAGCTTTACATTGGTCAAAGGTCAGAGAGCTGCATTATTCAACTCCCCGAAACTGGAAATCTTCTTTTTTTCTTTCAAAACTATGTCCTTAAAGTTCAGATGAAGTGAAATAATCAATATTTGGTGTCAGTAAACTGATTCTACATTTAAAAGCATCAGAAAACATACAACAATATGGATTGTTGTGTAGCGTTTGTATCCGTTGGAAAAAATAAATACTAATCATGTGTTTTGTTTCTTTTTCATTTGTGGGCTGACGTTTACCTGTGGCCCCTTGGGGTTCGTGTTGAATTCTTCCACCAGGTCCATGCGACGCTTGGGGTTGACGGAGCCGTCAATGACGGCGTACCTCAGGTCCATGTGCCTCAGGTGAACTGCGACGATCCTCAACATGCTGGTCCACTGGGACACAATCACACTGCGCACACACACACATTAACAGAGAGGAGATGTTGCGTTGGTTACAACTAAGAAGGTAGGATAAAGGTTCCGTCTGCCAAAGGGAATATCCTTTTTTTTTACCTTTTCTGATCGTCGCCCTTCTGTCTGATTTCCTTCAGCTCAGAGACAATAGCAGCAATCTGGGAAATGGAGGTTTGACGAATTAGTTAATTTGTAGTCACAAAGAAGAGCAAAAACAACCGCAGCGATACAGGAAAACAAAATGGCATCTAGCCGTTTGTCACAAGTTCTTCATGAGTTCCCGGAACTCACCTTGGTGCTCTCACGGGCGTCCTCAAACAGCTGTGAGGGGAAGCGGGTGCCGTTGAGGGCCACCGTGTCTTTGGGGTCCGGGCCCGACGGCGAGGGGCCGGCGGAGAGCGACAGGGCGTTGAGCTGCTCCTCCAGGGACAAGACAATCCCGTCACCCTGCAGCTCCGACGAGTCGAGAGTCTGAGCACAGAGAGAAAGAAGATACAGTTGTTCTTTTGCGTACTTATTTGTGTGAGCTTGTCTTTTCTTTTTTTTGTGAGAGCAGCGATTTGTGCCTACGAACCTTCTGCAGGAGGGACAGATGACAGCAGCACTGTCGGAGGCGCAGCAGCAGGGACAGGATGTGGACGGTGCTGGACGCCTGCTGGGAACTGGACGCAGCTGGTTGAGGCTGGGACACACCGAACTCCTGGGCCACTGGCGAGGCAACACACATATTACTTGTAGTTTGGATTCTTTCATTCACCCTACTTTATTTTTTTGAGTTATATTCATAAATATATATAATATTATACACACTGCTTTCTGCGTGATTATGAGCTACGGTGGCAAGAAGTAATACATAACTGAGGCATACAATATATTCTGCTTTATTTTACTTGATTTAAATTATTCTTTGTGTGACCATTTCTCACCAAATTTGTGTCTGGAAAAAATAAAAATAAAAAAAATATATATATATATTTCTGTGCTGAAAATGTCCAATTGCATAACAAGGACTGAGGCACAAATATAAATCCATATAATCCCAGTCGGGTCATTTGTTCATGAAACCACCAGCTGATATCTCACCTTTGTCGAAGGGATTAGAAGTGGACTTGTTCCCCTTCTTCTCCTCGTTCCCTTCGTGTCTCTTCAGGTAGTTCTGCAGAGTGGATCTAGAAGAAAAAAGGGGAAAATTTGTTTTTATTGATCTATCCACTTAATCCAGAAAGATTTAATCACATTACATCTCTCTTTTTTTTTTAAAAAAATTCAGACCACAGATATGTCATTAGCATAACTGACTGTCATTGTGTTACCTTGACTGGGCAAAGACCACATCATACACCGCCTTCTCGTCCTCAGACAGTTTGAGTCGATGTATCTCGCAGGTCCGACTCGGAAGAGACACCTGAAAACATTTAACAACTTCACTTCAGCCAGGATCAAGGACGAGCAGATCACTCTGACATCAGAGTCCACAGTGTGCGTGTGTGTGTGTGTGTGAGTGTGTGTTTGTGTGTCTCTACCAGTGGTTTTCCCGTGGAGTCCATTTGGTCTTTGGTCCGTCGGAGCAGCAGGCTCCTCGTCAGGAGGTTCAGCCTCTCTCGGCCTCTGTTAGAGCCGTTGTCCACCTGAGCTTTCCAGAGTTTGTACTCGTCAAACGGAGAGCAACGCAGGAACCTGAGGGACGGACAGGGAAGGAATACAGTCTCATTCCATCTCGACTTCACTTGGACCGGGACAAAGAAGCAGTTTATGCAAGTGGTTTAAAAAAACAAAAACAAAGCGTCAATATTTCTTTGTCCACTGTGAGAAAATGTGGACTCAGACTTGTCTTAAGGCTGCTAATAGAGATGATTAGAGATGATATTTCTAAAGCTGAGGGTTTTCTTTCTCCAGCCAATCATTTTGTTAGGGACACTAAACATTTCCTTTTAAAACTCCCGTGTCCTCTGTGTGAATTTGTCTTACTTGAGCAGCGAGTACATGTCCAGCAGGTTGTTCTGGATGGGCGTGCCAGTGACCGCCCAGCGGGCGCCGGCCCTCAGCTGACAGACGGCCATGGACGTCTGCACTTTGGGGTTTTTGATGTTGTGGGCTTCGTCGAGAACCACGCGGGCCCAGGCCACTCGCAGAAGAGGAGCCGAGTGCAGCGGCTGGAGAAAAATTTAGTTTCTCCATTATTATTAACAAAATGGAATCAAGTATCAGCTGCTAGCGTCTTCACTTTAACTGTAGTAAATATTACTCACCACATTATCAGAATCCTTGGCCGGTCTCTCGGCATCCTCCTTCTGCACTGGGATCTCCTTAGACACCAAACTGTATGTGGTCACCACCACGTCGTGATCTGCCAGCCTGAGGGGGAAGACAGAGACTCAGTTTGACTGTCTGAGCTTCAAATGTCCAAGGAACGGGAAGGAACCTGGGAAACTTGCGTTATGATTTAACTATAGAGTTTGGATTTTCGCAAGTGTTTGAGGGCAGAAAGCACAAAGAGGAATAAGGACATTTCTCTCCATTGCTTTGTCCGATCGTGATTAAAGCTCTTCAATAGACACATCACTCCCCTAAATGGAAATTCAAAACCATTCCTTGAGCATCATCTGGTCTATGCTGACGTCTAAGAGACGCTCAGTTCAGTCTGAGATTATGAAGCTGACTGCTAATTATGGCCAGAGTTATTATAGTTTTACAATTTTCAATAGTTTTTTTTACTTAGTTTTACAGTTAGTTTTTTGATTTCAGTTGTTTTTGTAAGTTTCGCAAGTAAATAGGTATTTTAGTTTATTTGTATTCTTAGTTTTCCAGGTTTTATAAGTAAAGACTTGTTTTTATGTTTGCCCCCATTGGACTACTAACTCGGGCCGACCCAGGCGTTTCAAACTTGTGCTCTGATAATCGGCAGGAAATGTTAGAACGCGGTATTGTTGCACAATCTCGTGTCGGTCTTCTCAATCGTTAAAATAGTTGTGTGTGTGCGTGTGAACGTGCGCTCGGTTCCCCTCACACTTCGGCACTTCTCTCTCGGTTGGGGCCGTGGTACAGACACACCGTCAGCCTGCCGTTCTTCACGTGTCTCTCGATCTCCTTCTTCCAGTGGTGAACCAGGGAGGCGGGGCAGATGATCAGAGTTCCTTTAGAGACCACAAGGCTCGAGTCTGGACGATGAACAAAAAAACAACACAAACAGAGGTATTATTTAATTCGAAATAATAACTGCACTGACCAGAACTGAGGTTGTCATAATCAAATGAAAGAGTTCTCGTTACCAGTTTTGGAGATCCACTTCTCCAGTTTCTTTTTCTCCTTCTTTCCATCCTCCTCTTTGGCCTTGATCTTCTTGGTGAGTATGAGAGCGATCATGGTCAGGGTTTTCCCAAGTCCCATGTCATCCGCTGATTCCCCAAAAGCAATAGCGAGAAGCACAAAAAAAATAAGGAATTACAAATTACATGCAGCTTCACTGACACCTTATGAAAAAGTTCTCTGTTCACTGGAGGTAAATGGCACGTAGTTTTTTCATACCCAGGTCTAATAACACTTAAAATACATTATGTCTTATGTCTCCTTTCAGAAACAATTTCCTGGTTTCTCTGGATAATCTCTATTTATTTTTCAAATTAACAGATTCCTTTGTTTTGCTTTTGATTGTTCAGTGAAAGAAAACATTAAAATGTAAAAACAAAGCACTTTGCCATTGTTGTGACCCTTACAACGAATACACCTCACTGACTTTACTTCACCAGAACCAGGTCAGTTTTTTACTCAGAAGGGAAAATTAACAAATTACTATTTTAAAAAAATGTATTACATTATTATCCCCACTTTGACGTCTCATCAGTCTTCATTCCAACCTCTTGAATAAAAATGATATTAAATGGTGAACATACCCAGAATTCCTCCGCAGGGATTCTGGGCTTCTCTCCAGAGCAGCCAGGCCAACGCTCTCCTTTGATGGGCCAGGAGCAACACCTTCAACAGCCAATCACAATCAAGAGGACAGTGTTATTACAGTAGAGTCACAAGAGGATATCGAAGCTCTGTTTCCAGAGCCAACTGTCAAGAGAATTTTTAAACAAAAAGTATAGATCTGATATTGGGAAATAGAGGGGGAGATTGTCTGATCCAATGAACAGCCTCAAACTAGTTTCTTTGTTTCTGCGTAATCCAATTAGTGGCGTTAGATAATCTATGTGAAGCTCGGATTAAAAAAACAGACTGGAGACTGGAGGACAGCGATACCTTGATGCCCCTGGGGTCTGGGACCTCCGCCTCGGCGTCGGGGCAGGACTCCAGGGATTTGTGGAGGTGGTCGATGGCCTCGCAGGTGGCGTTCTTCACCGCAAGCATGCGGTCGTTGGTCATCCTGCCACCGTAAAAGGCCTGAGCCTGCGGGTTTGCTGGAAACACGAAAAAGGACTGAGGACTAAGGGTATAATCGTACGAATGGTAATTAAAGCAGTGAAAGAGAAAGTAAATGTAGAGACGAATGGTTAAGATGGGAAAAAACGACACCTAGGTGAAAAAGTCGCGAAAATAATTGAGAGGAACCACAGCCGAAGCTTTTCAGATTGAAAACACATCTAAAAGAAACAAAAGAATTATCAAAAGTATTACAGAAATGTGTTTGAAAACCAGTGAGTGTCACACAACTCACCTCCGTACATCTGGGTGTAGTCCTGGCTCATCTGGAGGCCCAGGGAGCTGCCGGAGGCCTGGTGCTGAGAGGGGCCGGGGGCCGGAGGGGCCGGGAGCAGGATGGTGCCCCCCTGTCGGCTGAACGGGATGGTCTGACTGCTACCGGCACTCGCATCGCTGCCGTCACATCCACCCTGGGACTCTGTGAGAGAGAGACATTTGAATAGCACAGTTGCCCTGGCAAGACACTTTTATGTAGACTGCTCTCCAGACTGTATAAATGTATTCAGGTCGTTTCTGCAAATTAATGTTATTACATGTTTCTGTATACTTGTATTGCTGCATATCACTGAATTTAAAACACCATTAGAGTAGAATAGAATGATTTGGAATTTGAAATGCATGTTTTCACCTTAAATCTGTTCAAATCAAACGATACGTGACTTAGTTTCTCTGTTCATTAAAAATCAGGGTTTTATGGCTGCTCAAGTCCTAACTACTGACTTTTACAGCCACAGCTTTTCAGATACAATTATCTGATGTTAAGTGGAATAATTTGATGCTTTAACTGTGGAGTGGAGGGAAATCTTACAAAATATATATATATATGTGCATATATATAAGCTGGCGACTTACCCGGCTGAGAAGCGCCAGTGAGGCGCAGAGACTCCAGTGCTTCTTCCAGCTCCTTGACCTGAGTCTTCAATCTCTGACCTTTGTCTGGCAAAGCGGCCACATTCACCACAGACAGAGTGGCCTTGTCAGGAGGGGAGGGGGAAAAAATGGGTGAGGAGGATAGACTTACAGCTGCTAAGAGCCAAAAGTTGCCATGTTAGTAAGTAAAAACAAAGCTGTCAAAATTTAAGATTTGAATGTGTGAATATTCAGAGATTGGAGACTACCCACCGTTTCCAGCAGATGAAAGCAGAGAGATCAAAGGTCTGTGGCAGACGTATCAGTATGGTTGATATCATCAGCTGATTTTAGCTTATAATAAATTCATTTTGGTTTAAATTCACCCCCCCCCCCAAAAAAAACACAATTGGTGAGAAATTGCTCGATACCCTCGATGTGTGTGAGGTGCATTTGTGCAGCTGTAATCTGAACCATAGAGCCCAGCAGTCGATCATGTCTGTAGTCCTTCGCTCACCTTTTTCTGTTGAAGCTGAGAAGAGAGCAGACTGTGCAGCCCCCTGGGGTCCCCCTGTTGACCTTTGACTTTAGAAGCTGGCTGAAATCCCGGGAAGGTGGTGAGGGTTTTTTGGACCGCAGCAACTGGGGGAGTTTTCGGAGCGGCAGGTTTCACTGACACCAACACGACATCATCATCGTCGTCGTGGTGATTTTTGTTTTGACTGGCCTCAGGCTGTGTTGGTTTGTTAGATGTGGTGTTGACAGGGTCTCTGGGAGCCTGGGTGATGCTGCCTCTGCTGCTGCTGGGTGCTGATTCAGAGACGCTCTCTTTTAGCGTAGAGTCGGATGGTTTCACCACACAGGTTTCAGCAGCAGCCGGTTGCTGCTGTGGCAAGTCCTTTCGAGGATCCTGCGAGGTTTTGTTCATAGAAGAAATAGCCTTTTCTGTTTTGCCCTGCTTGGTGTGGTTCTCCTCGGTCTTGTTTGGCACCTCATCTGTCAGCTTCTCCACGTTCCTCTCCTCCTCCGAAACTCTTTTCTTTAACTTCATGCCCGGCGGAAGCGGTTTGCCTCGGTAGGCGTCCAGTGAATCCAGCTTCTCTTCCTCCTCTTCTTCCACTGCCCCTACGCACTTCACACTATCTTTCCGATAACTTTCTCTTCCTTCGGCATTGCGACTGGCCTCGCTGTCTTTCTCGTCTCTTCCCTTCTCGTTGCCTCCACCACTCTGCATCCTTCCCCACTCAGAGACCTTGTCCTGCTTGCATTGGGACTTGAAGGGGTTTCGGACAGGTGGCAGGCACGAGGGCTGTGGCTGTGTGTCGGGTAGAGGGCTTCTATTTTCTTTGTCTGGCTGCAATGATGGAAGACAACAGATAGTGATATATATAAAAAAAAAAGTACACTTCTCATGCTGCTTCACATTATTATTAGGGTTTTTTGTATGGGTTTCAGAATTTAATATTTTTCACATATATAGTGGGGTCACTTTCCCATTTAACGGTTTAGGCATTTAAAACATATATTTTTATTAGAAAACCTGCTCCAGTTCAAGATAAGAGATCAAAACCAGTCACCAGTCCAACTACTGACCAATCAGATCACTGGACAACCAGCAGCATCATCATTCTACAGGTTCCTGACTGGGACAAAAGGGTTGAGAGAGCAGATATTGAGCTCAACTCCGCTTTTAGAGGTGAATTTTTTTTCTAATTCACTAACTCAATTGACGTTTCATTAAATCCTTATTTAATCTCTAATCATCTTTATCAGCAGCCTTAAGACAATTCTGAGTCCACATTTTCTCACAGTGGACAAAAAAATAGAGATAAAAGCCTGGATCCAAGCCAATAAACCACGAGATGAATCGTTACCATGAAACATTTGATTCAGAGCAAATTGATGAGAATTTCACATAAAGTTATGTGGATTTGATATCTACTCCTCCCACGACAGAAGTCTGAGATGACAGAACCCCTGGTGGAGTCTATATCTCATGAGACAGGGGCGTCTTACCGCAGTCCAAGGCACGTTTCCACACCACCGCTGGCCTGCTTTTTTACCTAAAACACACCGGTAGAATAATCTGGAAAAAAAAACCCCAGAATGAATTTAGAGTCAAAGATCCAATCCAACCAAAAGCCAGGTATTTTCTTGCTCATATTTATCTTGTTTTGCATCTGCCTGGACACCCACCTGAGGCTCTGCTGCTGCTGACTGTAGGTGAGAGCTTGGAGCTCCACCGTTGAATCCTCATGACGGAGGCAGTGGGACGGTGAGACTCTGGGAAGCGATGAAAAGAGATGTTGTAGATCACAAACATGAAACATAATGAAACATGAATCTGCCAAATGGTTTGAATATTATGCCACAAAACAGAAGATAGTTTTGATGCTCAGACCCAGTATTTTTGAATATCAGCGTGTCTTTATGAGATAAGACTTGGGGCATTTGATTCTATGAGCAAAAGACAGAATAGGAACAATCTAATAATCAGGTGTCTCAAAAGTCTCATGCATTTGAAATTCACTTGTTACAGCAAAATGCAAGAGTCAGGCAACAAGGGAAGAAGTATAAAATATTACAATATATATATTTATATGTATATATACACACAATTAAAATAGATAAAAAAACTATAAAAAGACAATTTTAAAAAAGCTTTATACATCTTATACAAAGTGCAAGTATTCCCCTGTGAAAGAAGGCTAAAATGTGCAGGGATTTGAATTTGAAGTAAAAAAGAAACAGTGAAAACATAAATATGCATCTATATATTGCACAGGATGATAGAAAAAAATTGCACAGTTGTTGTGGAATATAGATATAGATATATAAAGTACATAGGATGATAGTGAAATATGGAATGATATGGAGGAAACCATAGATCTTTCTCTGTGGGTGTTACCGCAGCAAGGTGGATGGAAGAATATTTTAAAAAAGCAATAAGATATGTACAAAATATTAAATATAAATACTATATTCAGAGCAGTAACAAATAATTGCACATGGAGAATAAGTATTGCACAGTTGGTAGTTGCACTCAATTGAAATTAGATATCATCCACTGTGTCCCAGCTGGACATTTTAAGATCCAGTTAAAGATCCATCACAGATTGCCCATGATATCTTCTCTGAATATATTATTATTATTATTATTATTATCTGTACCTGGCCAGTTGACTGAAATCACAGCCTTGCTGGGCAACGCAGACGTAGAAGCTCTTGCCTTTACGCGGTCCATCCTTGACGCCGGTCTTTAACATACACACGCTGCCTGCATGAGGATGATGAAGAGGACAAGTTAGGAAGAGAAGAGGAAGTGATGAAAACTCCGACTACACGCTGCAAGTTAGCAAGACAGAAGGACATGTGATCGGTTTCAGCTGAAATGTAACCGAAAATGCGTTGTCATGCAAACAACAAACACTGTTTCGGCGAATGAAAACATAGCTATGAATTCCGGAAACTGAAAACAATATCTAGCCTTATTTGTGTTGTTGTTGTAGTGACTTACCGTGAACATTGCACAGAACCTTCTCCATTGTCCTGACACATTGACTTCTTCTGTTCCACACAGTTCAGTTGCCAAACTCGAAATATTCAGTTTTTTTCGTACCGTCCAATCACAACCTTTAACAAAGCACATCCGGTGTCTAGATGTCAGTATAAAAGTTCACTTAGAAATAAATCGCGAAAATGTGCTCGGATTAACAGTCAAATTACATATATGATACCACATAAAGTCGTGTAGTAGATCATATTCAAAAAATGTTAGTGTGAAAAATGAAAATTAGACGGCATGCCAGATTTGTATTAGCTCGATGACTTTTATTGTGAAATTTATTTTTGAAAGGATCGTTGTGGGACCGGATATAATTCGAATATATTTTTTTCAAAAAATATTTCAAAAACTTTTTGATTTATTAAACATGTAGTTTATGTATTATTTAATTATTGCAGCGTGTATTAAACAAAAACATCGTCCTATCTGTTCCACACAGTTCAGTTGCCAAACTCGAGAAATTCACATTTTTTCGTACCGTCCAATCATAACCTTCAAAAAAAGCACTTCCGGTGTGTAAATGTCATCACAAAAGTTGACTTACAAATAAGTCGCGAAAACTGTCAAATATAAAATCAAATATATCATATCACATAAAGTCGTGTAGTATAATATGCGATATGCTAGATTTGTACTCGCTCCATGACCTTTATTGTGAAATATATTTTTGAAAGGAGCGTTGTGGAACCGGATATAATTCGAATGAATTTTTTTCCTTCAAAAAAATTGCATAAACCTCTTGATTTATTAAACATGTAGTTTATGTATAATTTGATTATTGCAGCATGTTTTAAACAAAAAACAATATAAATAAATTTAAAAAACAGACTGTTTAACTACACTACCCATAATGCACCAGCGGTTTGTCGTCTTCTTCTTTTTTTTATGACTCTCGCGGGCTTTGTTTTTCTATGGCGGCAGACTTCGAAACTTCACTCTGTTATGTTTCTCCAACGCAGACTTTTACTTCGGTAACACCGCTTTTCTCCCGCGTCGCAGGTAAACTCAACGTGTTTTGACACATGTATTAATGTTGTTACTTTATTTGACTTGTCACTACAGTAAAAAAAACAACAACATATACAACAACTTTTTCGTGTGTCGAGGAAGCCGAGCCGTTTTAAAGACAACGGCGTTTAACTAGCTTAAACATGCTAAGTGCGCCATCAACCTGTTAGCTTACATTGTACGATGTACGTCATCGTTGTTGTGATGTTTGTCAACCTGTCACAGTTTAGTGTAAAACAGCGGTGATTTTAGTTTCGTCACTAACCAAACAAACAGCCGTTTAACAACCGTCTCCTTCCGCTGTCGTGATAACGCGGTGTCGTTATTAACGTGTATCGGGTTCTAGCTAACGTTAGCAAACCGGTGTTATGGCCCAACTGGTTTTTGATGTAACTGGTTCCCGAACCTAACAGCTGCAGATGTGATCCGCAGCAGTCAGCAGATATACGTCACTCATCCACAAATATATGAACGGCATTTTGCATGTCGCATCTCATATGTAATGCGGCGAATATGATTGTATAAGTCAGCACTAATTTACAGGCAAGAAAGTTCGCGTTGAGCAGGATTCGATGTCACCACAGCACAAGTCTTCCAACTGACATCCCTCGATCATCACCACGAGCCGCAGTGACTCCACCAGACGCAGGTGTCCGTCACATGTAGATCGATGATGTCACACATGAATCAGCTGGTTTCCTTCAGCTCCTCAGGAAATACACGAAACTCATCAAGATTTTTTTTTTCACAACAGTACACACCATGACGCAAATACTTTTAAACTGTAACGATATAACTCCAACTATGTGTTTACTGTCAAAACACACTAAATAATTACTTGCTCACTTTGGGCCACAGGAAGAGGATCTGCAGCTGATAGGTACGGGAACCAGTTAAATCGAAAACCAGTTGGGCCATAACACCGGCGTCCAATTATAGTTTTCTTGGAATCTCTGAGCTTTGGGTCTGGAGAGCGTGTTTATCCACGATGTGATTAGCTCTTAACCTGTCACCATAATCTGTCGCTCAAATCCGGGGATTAGCGGGACCTGCCTGAGAGGACATGTCAGCTCCAGACGGGCTTCATCAGTACTCCCCGGCAGCCTTCCTGGCAAGGTGGATGCCGAGCAGCGACCGAGCCGGGGTGATCCTCAGCCCCCCCAGCGCGGACCCCTTGTTGGCCGGACCCCTGCGGCTCATCGCCGCCGCGGGATCCTCGCCCATGAAGCCAGACGACTCGTTTGCCTCCGACTTCGCCCCGCTGCCCGCCTCCGCAGACAGCAGCTGCTGCATCGGCGGGGATGGATTTGCGCGGCTGTCGCCCGGAGGAGGAGGAGGAGGAGGAGGAGAGACCGCCGAGGCTGACAGGCCAGTGGACGGTCATCCAGGTGGACAGATGGACGGTCTGGATGAGATGGCGAGCAGGTCACAGGATGTTCCACTAATGATGAAGCTAGAACAGGTATAACAACATGCATTGTATTTCTCACTCCTGTCATTGATATTCATAGCTTATGAATATTGATTTCTGCCACACTGGTAAATCAATTCTTAGTCAGATATCTGGAATAACTTGTCCACGACAGCTGAAATTGTCACTGCTTTCACCTCTACATCTACTTGTCACATTAACTTCTGATTTCCAATATCTTAACAGATACAATATTATGATACATATATATTCAAATAGTTCAAATTTAACAGCTAAACAAGTAAAACTGAATGAAAACAGAAGCAGCAACTTGTTCACTACAAATGTTCGGAGCGTCTGCTGATGTGTGAACTTCCGTGATGATTATACCACTGATCCTTGTGAACTTGGTACCCTCACCCTCTAGCACACACTCACACGCACACACACACTTTGCCTCTTCTCGCTATTATTAGTGTTTTCCCGTGAGACTATTTAAGTTGGCTATGGCAATGGAAGTGTGACCATAAGAGTCTGTTAGCACTTTAAACATGTTAATTCATCAGTTTGTTTATTGTGCCTTTTTGTGGTGACCAGCCACAAATAGATGTCTGTTAAATCGCCTGGGGAAAAAAACACGAAGACACTCTAGAAAATTGGCATTATAGCTGCATTTATCCACATGACTCATTTGAATATAATGTTGTGTTTGTGCAGTTGAGGAAGTGGCAGCAACACATGCAGGAGCAGCTGAAGGCCCATCAGCTGGAGGAGCTGCTGCGGCTCCAGGAGGAGCAGCAGAGGCTGCTGGGAATGATGAATGGGTCCGAGCACTGCGCAGGAGGTAGTGATGACGAGAGTGTTGACGAGAGTGACTGCAATTCTGATCATTTGTTTTACTTAAGATATAAAAAAGAAATACAGGTTGATGAGCGAGGTGAATGCTTTTTTTTCTCGAGCCCCCACTTATCCATTGCTTCGTTGTGTTTATATTTTTGTCCTATCACCATGTGAAGTGACAGTATTGTGCTTTACAGATCAGTCGGAGGGTTCGGGGCTATTGGAAGCAGAAACGGAGGAGGACTCACTCCAGGAAGCCTCTGATCACAGAGAGAGCCCACGACAACTGTCACCGGCAGGGAGACGGGAGTGGCTACCAGGACGTCTAAATCATGAGGAGGTGGACAACGAGGAAGAGGGTGAGAAAGCACAAACACATATACACACCTTCTAGTTTTTGTAAGGGCATCCCACTACAATGGAGCTGCCGAGCCTGATAAGTGCAATCCATTCCACTCCCAAATATGCGTCCATTTTGAAGCAGCGTGATCCACCGGCCGTCTTCTGAAGTATATTTAGTTTCGGGGTTAGTGTTCCATAATTTTTTATTTGTACCTGGTCTTTAATGTGAGCAGGCTACACAACATATCACATCGCTAAGCAGATACCGCAGAGCGTAGCTATCAACGGCTCTTTGATTGGTCGACAAGTCAGCCTCGGCGAGGCTCCCTTAACTTTTTTTTACTGTTAGAGATACAGAATTCTACCTGACAACAGCAAGGAACTTAATTCTGATTGGTTATTTTTTTTTCACCAAGGGAGGCAAACCCGTTTCAAGCCTCCTTTGATGCCTGGTTTGACTCACACAGTGACGTTAGCCATGACAGGAGTCAAGACGAAACAGAAGTTGCACTATATTTATTCGGTTAATAGACACAGAATCTCTAACTGAGTGGTGTTCTATTGTCATCACATATAACTTCTAACTTAGATCTTTCTTCTTCTACAGACATGTCAAAGTCCAGTGGCGATCACCAGGAACAGAAGAACGTTACGAGCCGTTTTCAGGAGCACGACGTCACATTGATACCAAGTAATGGTGCGGCTTTGACCGAAGAACGGGGAAGGAAAGAAGATAAAATCTCACAGGAGAGGTATGTACTATATTCTTTAATATAAAATTATCAAAGAGAAAAACTAAAGCCTCATGTACGTGGACCGCTGCAGTTGTTATTATACTTCTTTCTAGACGTCTTGGAGTCTACTTGGACCGTCGCTCACTTGAGCCAGTTGTGGCAGTCAAACGTGCCAGCATGTTTTTTTGACTGTTTTCCTTGTGTGTGTATTCCCCCTCATCAGACCGATTAAGCCAGGCATTGGAGGTCACAAGCAGACATTTGAGGAGTTGTTGGAGGAGCAACTGAGGCTGGAGGATCAGAGGCTGAAGTCTGCCCGGCAACAAGAGGTCAGAGAACATAAATGTTTTATTCCAAAGCTTATTATTCATTAGGATTATCACATACTGATGATCTCATCCAGCGTCTGTTAGACAGCTGAGCCATTTGAGTTTCTATTTAAAAGTACATCTTTTAATGTCCTCACCTATACAGAGCCAAGATGGAGCTGAAGCTGTACACGCCCCTCCTAAGAGGGCCTTTCTGAAACGAGGCGAGGGGCTCTCTAGGTTCACCAACAATCGCAAGACCTCGTTAGCAAAAAAGGAGGCGAAGAAGGACTCCAGACATCAACCCAGAGTGATCACCCGCAGCAACTCGGAGCCGACGGCTATCCAGAGGGGGGGCACGAACTGCACACAGCGGCTTCCTGTGCAGCGCAAAACCGCCAAACTGAACAAGGAGAACCGACTGAGGGGTCTCGGTTCGCCGCCTCAGGACAACAGAGCTGAGAATAAGACGGCACGGACGGTCCTGGGTAGTTACCAGAGGCAGAACACAGAAGGATCAGAGTCACAAACCAAACTGAGTCAAGTAAAGGAACAGAACAACAGGACGGTGGGTCTGTCTGCTCAGACACTGAGGAAGCCCGGGCCGCACAACACGCAGCCGAACCCTGTAACCAAACAGGTGGGCCTGTTGGGAGGAGGGCCGGGGACGGCTGAAGTGTACGCATCTAAAGATAAAAGTTCAGGAGGAGAAGTAGGAGGAGGACATGGAGTTCCAGTGGACTCGTTTGAGTTGTCGTTCCAGGACAAACTCCAGCACTGGGAGTGCGACCGGCAGCTGGAGAACATGGAGCTGGGAGAGTTTGAGTTGCTGGAGCAGGCGGCCGAGGAGCTGTCCTTCTCGTCCAACTCCTCCTTTGTCGTGAAGGTGCATTACTTCAGCTTCTTAAATGTGAATATTTTCTGGTTTCTTTGCTCCTCTATGATGGTAAACTAAATATCTTTGGTGTGTGGACAAAACAAAACATCATCTTGGGGTTTTGGGATTAACATTTTCCCCCATTATATGACATTTTCTGGACCAAACATCTAATCGAATAATCAAGAAAATAATCGTCAGTTGCAGCCCTAGTATTCTCATAAAAGTCTGTGGAGATTCACATTGATCCAGGTCATAGTTTTCCAAGCGGTCACTGAATCAGGAGCAACTGGACTTGGTTGTAGGTTGTTGAAAACTTCAGTTCACAACAATAACTCAGACCTGAAGATGAGAGTCTACAACCAAGTCCAGTTGGACATGATTCAAATCCCCTTGGATATTCTTATATATATAACAAAAGAATGATTATAAACGTTTGGACAAGGATCGTGTAAAGAAAGCTGCAAGAATATTATGCACCCTGCAGCGACGTAACATTTTCTAGTAGTTAAAGATTTGATCTTGATTTGTTTGTTTAAAGATTCTGCTCTTCACTCACTCGCAGGTTCTACAGATGGACAAGCAGCACCGGCAGCTGCACGCCCCTCAGGGCCTCTACCAGCGCCGGCTCTCCTCCACCCCCATCAAGTCCCCACCCGGAGGTGAACTCCAGAGGTGCAGGAGTGTCGGCAGCGACATTGGTTTGGCGCGTGACAGCGGTTCTGTGAAATCAGAAGCATTTGTGGCGAAGGTAAGAGACGATGCGTTCGAGGACAAAATGAGGACAGAGGATAAAGAGGGATCGGACAACTCGGATGCTTCCTCCTGCAGTGGCTCTGAATTTGAACACCAGGAGGGGGCGGTCGAACCTCCTTTGTTTCCCAGCACCCTTTGCTTTCCCACATCGCCAAACCCGCCGTACGATAAGTGGTCCTATCAGGACGAGGACAGTCGTAGAAATCCAGATGGAGCACAAGGCTTTGATGGGGAGAGCGACAGCTTCCTCGGCAACGCCGATGAGTCGACTCTGATAGAAGACACGGACGGGCAGCAGCGGAGAGTTGTGTTTGACGACGACGACACGTGGAACGACACAGAGGAAACTCCCAACAGCAGCAGAGCATTCAGTCCGGCTGCAGAGCCAGCAGCCAATGGCGTCTCAGCACCGGTGCAGACTTTGTTGCGGAAGGTGGCGGTGAGCAAAGTCGTGGAGCTGGATAAAGGCACAGTCATTCGACCAGCCAATCTGGAGCCAGCTCCTCTTCCTCCTCCGGCCTCCCAGCTCATGACCAGGTTGTTCCCCTCGCTGAAGCCGAAGGCCCAAAATCTGCCTTCTCCTCATCCTCTTCCTCCTCCTCCTCCTCCTCCTGCTGCTGCTGCTCCTCAGTCCAGAAAATTAGAGGAGGAGACAGGTGAGGCAAACTCTCGTAGTCTACACACCATGGTAATAAGTATAACTTTGCTGTGATGGATAGTCTGATTTCATTATAAAAATCCAAACTTTAAAACAATGTTCACATCTTGTCGGTCCTCGTTTTGTAATCGTGCACGTTTTATCTTCTGGTCCCCAGGCCAACAGGTCCAGTCCCGACAGCTGAGGGAGAGACTAGTCGAGCTGGAGATCGAGATCGACAGATTCAAAAAGGAGAACGCCGCCCTCACCAAACTCCGACAGGAGAACGAGAAAAACCAGGAAAACCTCAGGTAATAACTAAGTCTTACACTTAACTTTGCTTCAACACCCTTTAAACATATTTTTTTTACCAATTCCTACGAATTTGTCTTCTCTCTGTTGTTTATCTCAACTTTTTTCTTCAGGAAGGAGCGTTTGGAGTTCGAGCAGACAAAAGCGGAGGAGCTGGCCGAGTTTGAGGAGTACAAGAAGGAGGAAAACAGGAAGCTGCAGAGAGAGCGCAAAGTTTTCGAGAAGCACGTGTCGGCCGCCAGAGCCATTCCTGACAAGAAGGAGCGGGAGGAAATCCAGGTGAAACAGAGACACGCTAACAAAGAGGAGTTATTAGATGTTAAATTGACTTCAAGTTCATAATACAACATTGCAGCACAAAAAGCAGTTAACAGGTAGAACTCCTCTTTGAATCTATCTTCCTCCATCCCCCCTCCAGGCGTTGAAGCAGCAGCTGAGCTCCCTGCAGGAGGAGCTGAGGAGGAAGGAGAGTCGCTGGGCCTCCGCACACGGTCGCCTGCGGCAACAGATCGACTCCCTCGGCCACGAGAACGGTTCCCTCCGGGACGAGGTACCACTGCCTGACCTCTGACCCTCTTTTACCCCAGTTACACCTGGCATTGAAATTCAATCCATATCTGGATACGTTAGATGACTGGATGTCTTTATCGAGATACCAGTTATAAATGTGGCCGTGGAGAAGAACTAAGAAAGATTCCTGTCAGTTTTTCTTTCCTGAATTCTTGTGCCAGTTTAAAAACGCCATTTCGTCATAAAAAGTCCTATTTATATTCTATGCTATCATGAAAGAGTTTTATTTGCAGCAACACCATTTTGTTTTTTAGTTTATGTCCTAAGCATAATTTCTCTTTATATTTCAGATCTGTATGTTGGAGAAACTCCGCCTCAGTACCTGGAAGAAAACATCCGTCAGCGCAGAGAAAGACAAAGAAACAAAAGACGGCTCAAGGATATTTGCAAACAACGTTTCATCTGTGACCAAAGGAGTGAAATTTGCCGTAAGCATGTTTATAATGTTCGATATTGACTTTATTCATGCTCTCCAGAAAGCATGTAAATACTCACCTGGTCTCTCTGACGGTCCACAAATCTTTTCATTGACCAAACTTTCCAAACCTCCGTAGATGCTGATAAACCTTTTTTTTATCATTACATAAAAATCACAGGTTGTTTGTCTTTAATTTTCCAGAGTCCTCTTGACTCGAGGGGAAGCAGCAGCAGCAGTGGAAGCAGCATCAGTCCTCTGCCGAGCAGCGCTGCTGCTGCAGCCGGTCGAAGGAGCTCCATGGAGACCAGTCAGGCTTCTACAGGTACAGGGAGGTTGTTATTACTGATGGAAATATAAACCACATTATGGATGTATTTCAAACAGTACTGAGCCTCAGCTTAAAGTCATTTGTGTGTTGTTACTGTGGGTCTCTTTGTTTGGGTTATTTGGCTCCTAAAGTTTGACCTCAAAGCAGTTATAAGTTCCTTTTTTTTCTTCATGAAAAATACTTGAACCAATTAATCAATTATCAAAATAGTTTGCGATTAATTTAGTAGTCAATTACAAATTGAAAACTTGATTTACTGTTGCAGCTCTACATCGATTCAACTCCAAATAGAATGAGAACATTTCTCTGTATGAATGAATAACTCTTTTCTAACGAGTCTAAAAAACAAAAATCAGGTAACGCAGATTTAAAATTTGTCAGATGTAGTGAAAAGTTTAATAGTTCAATCGTCAAGATATCTTATTTTATTTTTCTGTTTTTGTGTGGATTCGTCCTCGTCAGTAGGGATGAAGAGCAGCCTGAGGAGGCCGTCGGTGCCGATCGCCTCTTCCTCGTCCACCTCTTCCTCCTCCTCACTGGCCGGCAGGAGGACGGAGCTCGAGAGGTCAACAGCTGCTGCTGCCGGCAAGAGTCAGGACAAACTGCCAGAACAATCGAGAAGCTGCTGCTCTCCGGTCAGAGGCGTCGACCCTGACGAGCTCTCCGCTTCTCTGGTAAAAACAAATCTGTCAAACCAAACGAATGAAACATGTTATCGTATAATTTAATAAAAGCCACAAAGGCAATGTTTATTTGGTGTCAAGCAAAAGGTAATTTGGGAGACTGGGGACAGAGTGGTCAGTTGAGCCGCTCACAAAGACTGTTATTTCAGTCATTTGTTATTTGACATCTTCTCTCTGTAGAAAAGTGATTCTCTGCCAAAAGAACCCGCGTGCAGCGAGCCCGAAGAGGTGGAGTCGTCTCAGGAGGTCGTCACGCATCCTGATGGGAAGGTGAGGAGGTGGAAGAGCAAGGACGTCACCAGCAATGTGAAATCCAGAAAACTCAATGATATGATGATATTTAGTTTTATGTCATAGAGGAGCAGAGAAACCAGAAAATATTCACATTTAAGAATCAGAAATCAGAGAATTTTGATGTAAAGTTCTGGTTCTGATCTCTCCAGACGGAAAAGGTTCTGTCCGGTGGCGATCGCCTCATCGTTTACCCCAACGGCACCAGGAAGGAGGTTTCAGCCGACGGACTGACGGTCAAGGTCACATTCTTCAATGGAGACACCAAACAAATCACAGCCGACCAGCGAGTGGTGAGACTTTTCATGACGTCACATGGCATTTGAATATGAATATAGATCTCTACAAACAGATCACTAACAATACAATGCTAAGTCAGCTGTGCAGGTCTTGTTACAGGAATAACATTCTCTCTGGTAGTGAGCCAATCTATTCTAACTGCTGAACTTTGTGTTGAAGTAGGGCAAGGAGTGTCTGACTAACTTTTTAATTAAACATTAAACATTTAATTTAGTCAAAAAAAAAAACATTACCATGTACTGGTAAGCTTCTCATGGCTGCTCTGCTCCGTGTGCTCAGATCTACTACTACTCCGAGGCCCAGACGTCACATGTCACCTACCCAGACGGTATGGAGGTGCTGCACTTCCCCAACAAGCAGACCGGTGAGAGCAGCTGCTGTAGCCATGGAGACAACTTTTTTTTTGGTCCTTCTATTGTCGTGAATACATTAAAAACTCAAAACTCTCACATTCAAATAAAATGGCGGAGGCTACATATAGGGAATTATATAGTAAACAGGACTTCAGGCATACATTAGAGGAAGAAGTTGTCAGGTTTTAGTCATGAAAGTAACAATAAAACACAAAGCAAAAATACTTAACCCACATCAGATTAGAGCCATTATCAATGTTGTTAGGAAATTATTGAAAAATACGTATAACTTTTTTCATCTGACAAATTCAAATATCTTAAATTTTAAAAACGGATTAAATTTGTCAACTAATTAATAAATCTATCGTCACATCTCTTGATTATTGAATAATATTAGTGTATATTATTCATGCAGGTGAGGACCCTTTTAACTACTTAGATACTCTCCAGTTAATTTACCTGGTGTTTAAAAAAAAAAAGAAAAGTTAGAATCCTTTTGACAGGTAAATGACCAAAGAAAAGAATATTGGATAACAAAGTGAAAATCGAACCACAAACTGCACATCAGCGACTGAAACCAGTGTCATGATCTCGCTGAACTCTTCGTCAAACTTGTTTTATTTTCCTCCCCCCGCTCCAGAAAAGCATTTCCCTGACGGCCGCAAGGAAATCACCTTCCCAGACCAGACGGTGAAGAACCTGTTCCCAGACGGCCGAGAGGAGAGCGTGCTGACAGACGGAACCGTCATACACGTCAACACGTGAGTAGAACCACAGCTTCTCCAAAACCCAGACATATTCAGTTGAATGTGCCCATTAGAGGAGAAGGGGCAGGATGGTGGATTGACGAGAGGATTATGAGATGTTGAGCTCTGGTTCATGATCTTGGCTGATGATACAAGTTTGTCTAAAATGTGCCATGTGTCTCAGGGACGGCACCAAGGAGATCCACTTCAACACGGGCCAGAAGGAGATCCACACGGCCGACTTCAAGAGGAGGGAGTATCCCGACGGCACCGTGAAGACGGTCTACGCCGACGGCCGGCAGGAAACTCGCTACCCGACCGGACGGCTCCGGATCAAAGACAAGGACGGGAACATCGTCCTGGACAACAACAGGCCGTAGAACCACAGCGACTCAGAGCCAAGTAGATGATTCTGTTTCGGGTCCCGGGGGGTCATTTTGGTACAAATTGAAACAAATCAAACTTTGAAAGAGGCAAAGCTACAGGAGAAACAGGGGGTCAAGGAAGTCATAAGCCTCTATGAAAGTATTTCAATTATTTGTCAATTCTAGCCGTCTCGTTTTATGGCAACACTCAAACAGGTTGATGTCTGTAAACACTACAGTCCTTTTTCCAAGAAACAACACTCCATAGAAGCAGGTTTTTTAAATTATTATTTTTTTTTAATCACGTCTCGTCAGTAGCACACGATGTTTGTTGCACTTATGAGCTACCGAATATCTAAATGTGAATATTTTAACAGGAACTGTGACATTCCCAGTAAAAGCCTTGAGAATAATGACGAGCTGAACAGAACTGGTTTAGTGTTTGTGATTTTAATTTGTAAAAATGTCAATACATATTTATTTTCTTAGCCGACTATGAAATAAATTTTATTTGTTTTTGTTAATTGTCGTCGACAAAACTCAAGATTCTTCTGGTGCGGACAATTTTTTATAGAGGAGTTTTTATTACGAAAGAAAAACACTGCAGAGAGTTGCAAGTTGAACTTTAGACTTTTAATCTGTAACATTCAGACAAGTCTCATCTGACACCATAACGAAGTGGACTCAGCAGCTCACTGGAACACCACAGATGAACAAACTTAAAACGAGTCGCTGCTCTGAAAAGATGAAACGAAGACGATCAACAAAACAAAACCTGGAGAGAGACGAGAGGAGGGATTTCGTTATATATCGTTTACACATTAACAACACAGTCGTCAGACTCGTGGTGCAGTAACATTAAAAATGTTATGGACACCTGCAGATTTGAAATGAAACTGAAAACGTACGTGAACCTGTGGTGTCGAGGGGTTTGTCTCCTCTTCACTCGAGCTCGGCCAGTCCGCTGCTCACCAGAGGCAGATGCACCAACTGTCCGTCCTTGTTGTACAGAAGAACTGTGAGCTCCGGTTCCTCGGCCTGAACACAACAACAAGAGGGACGCGTCAGTAAGTCCCCTCGTGTTTATCAGTCACGTAGGTTTGTGTGCGTGTCTCACCACGACGGAGGCCGTGATGTTGCCGTGCAGCAGGTCGATCATGTCGCGCGCGGCCTTCACGCTCCACTTGGGGCTGTAGGGCAGAACCTGTCCCTCCCAGTTGACGCTCGGCGCTCTGAAGCCGGCGACTTTGACCTTGAGCACCTGCGACGGGAACCTCAGCAGCTCGGCCGGCATCTGACGCAGCCTGACGGGGAGCGACAGAATTATCACCACGACGATGAAGACAGACTGTTGTTGATGGTCGACCTCAATAAAATTGAGTGAGGCTCATACTTGCAGATGGGCAGAATGTCATCGGAGCCAAAGTCGACATGTTGGACCAGGATCCTTACGGGCTCCGCGCTGCTGAGGTTCAACAGCTTGGCCCGGTAGAACTTCCCGTCACTGTACTCCGCCAGACATGGACCTTCTGGAAACCACAAGCGGAAGGTCCGTCTTAACTTTTAAGCTAAACTCTGCACAGACATTTGAGATGCTGCAATTATCTGCCATCCTTTGCAAGCAGCAACACAGGTTTGACATTTTATTTGTGTGAACAGAAGTTTCTCCTAAAAGAATCTGTTCACACGATGGTTGCTTGGAAGTTTAAAGCTCTATTCTGCCTCGTAACGACCGGCAGAGTAAACACGGCGACATGTTACCACGAGGGAAGCTGGTGAGTCGCGGCAGACTGTTGATGTTTGCGTTGATTCTGGTCAGAGCCTCGTCCAGCGTCTCTCCGTCCACCTCCACGTCTGCCGTTCCCTCCACAGGCCACAGGAACAGCTGCAGGACGACAGACACAGAAAGAATTTTGAACAATCAAGTTCACTTCAGATCTCCAGTGTCCCGTCATCAGTACTAACAGGACCTGATTAGTTTATTGGTATAATATATAGATATATAAATACCTCGTTGGGCGTCTGCAGATGCTTCACCCTGACTGGAAACGGCTCTTTCTTCTGTGGAAAGTTTGGGAGGATGAAGGGCCCCAGCATCGGCTCCTCGGGACCCTTCAGACCCTGGAAACAACATCTGCATCAGTCACGAGGGGCCTGACACAACGACCTTGTTTGGTTCAGACCTCCGAACCAAAATAATAAACATTACCTCAGTGTCGATGTCCCAGTCGTCCAACATGGGGGCCGGAGACATCACCGTGTGGCCCTGCAGAGAAACACAGATGTTGCCGTGTGAATTATGGCGACGCTGCTTCGTCTTGGCAAACAAAATAACAGAAATGAATAAACACACACACCTGTGTGGAACCAGTCAGGTCCATGGAGGCATGTTCGTGGTGACACATGATCCTGCTGAGGCTCAGCCCGTCGAGAAAGATCTCAACTGTCAGGGGTTCCCTCGCATCCGACGGCAGTTTCTAAATCACACGTCAGAAACTACTTTACAACTCAACTTAAACAATATGGGCTGCCACTAATTACTATTTTTAATTTCTGCATCAGTTATTTTCCAAATATAATTTAAAAAAAGAAAGAAACATCTGTCCTTGTGTCATCCTCAAATTCCTTTTGATCGACCCAGACTGCAAATTTATTCACAGTTTAAGATCAAAGTCAAAGAAAAGTAGCAAATACTTTCATTTGAGAAACTACAATTGTTCGGTATTTTTGACTGACTGATCATAAAAAAATAAAAAGACTGGAAATAACACTTTGTCTCTGGTGTGGTAGCGTGTGTTTACCACGACGTGCATGTCCACACAGCGGTTCAGCAGCAGCTCCCTCAGCAGGGCCACTGCATCCTGCTGCCACCTGCCGCCGATCTGGGGAAAACATGACACGAGAAGAAAAGAGGAGGATCATCGTGATTCAGCAAACATCCTTAAATAAAATATAAAAAATCAGAACTATCATCCTTTACACCATGTTTCAGAAAAAAAATTTGCAAAATTGTTTACATTTTCAAAATAAAAATCACACACACACACACACACACACACACACACACACACACACACACACACACACACACACACACACACACACACACACACACACACACACACACACACACACACACACACACACACACACACACACACACACACACACACACACACACACACACACACACACACACTCTTACAGGGTTGACGCCGTGCAGCTGACAGGGTAAACACAGCTGAGGAACTTCTTCACACAGCAGCATCGGGTACACATGGACCACGGGGATCGTCTCCACTAGGCCGTAGTCCACGTACTGGACCTGGACACACACAGACGTGAGACAAGCTTTTCATTAACATTCAGGCATATGCAGTTTTCATCAAATACTTTGTGAGCTAATAACATCTTTGTCGTGCCATATTGATAATAACCGTGAAGCAGTTATGTTTTTGTAATACTATTTAATGTAATACTATTTATTATTTGAATTTAAGGCACTTGAAGACCTGTGGCCACCCTGTGTGTTGTTTAATCTTTACTGGTTGTCGATTGGTGTGTGTGTGCGTTCATTCGTGTGTGTGTTCGTTCGTTTGTGTGTGTTCGTTCGTTTGTGTGTGTTTGTTCGTTTGTGTGTGTTTATTCGTGTGTTCCAGACCTTCACATGTCCTCCGAGCAACTCCAGCAGCTGCCCTCGGCACCACAACATGTCGGGCCCACAGACGGCGCAGCCCTGGACCGACTTCCAGGTGTAGGGCTTCTGTCTGGGCAGTGTCTTGATGCTCCGCTGAATCCTCTCCCGGAGCTGCTCCAACTGACACTCTGACACACAAACCATATATTCTATGTTTTTTATTCTCTGGAACAATCAATTCTTTTACTTGAGTTTTACTTTCTTTCTAACCGTGTTTGTAAGGGTTCTGAAAAGCACTTTGTAATGTTAAGAGATAAAGATCGTTATTATCACGTACAAAAACCATGATAATCTCAGGGCTCAAAAAAAAAAAGGATTAACTATTTCTCTTACCTGCATTCTGTGTTCTGGTGTAAATGAGACCGTCCTCCCCGACGGCAGACACTCTGATCTGGATGTGACTGAGGCACGGTAGCTCCGGGGGGTCATACAACTCGGTCTTCACCTGTTCACTCACACACACACACATCACAAACAGGATGAAACCAGAACTACAGAGAGTAAAAGCTTTTGGTGGTTAATTTGTTCTACATCTCCTTTACTCCCATGTACTTTTTATTAGATTTTACGAGGTACAATCAGTAGATTCTGAAAGAAATTTTCTTCAAAATGTTCGTTAAACAGTAGTGTGTGTGTGTGTGTGTGTGTGTGTGTGTGTGTGTGTGTGTGTGTGTGCGTGCGTGCGTGCGTGCGTGCGTGCGTGCGCGTGCTCACCCTCTCAGCAGACAAGATGCAGCGGGGGGCCGGTTTCGGAGGGACGCGAGGGGACACGACGGAAGTGGACTGGGAGGGTGAAGTGACGGAAGAAGTCGCCGGAGGATGAGGACCATTTGTCTTCTGGTCGTCAGAGCTGAGAGGACTCCGTGTCTCGCTCACTGGAGACGGAGCATCGGCTCCTTTGGGTTTCTGGGTGACGTCGTCTCTGCAAGAAAAACAAACACACACTTAAATTAATAAAAAGGTGCCATTAACATGTTATAAATACTAAAACGGAAAATATCAGCCACCTACACTTTATTTTTGAAAAAGCATCCTCACTCTACCTTTTGTTTCAAACCTTTGCACAGCACCGTATATGATAAAAGAGAAAAAAGATTGCTAATGTCATTGAAGACCTGTAAGTCGAGTTTGTGGGCTCAAACACAGACTTTGCAAACACAGACCTTGGTTTTCTCTCTCGGAGGGCGACGCCCTCGCTGACCATGAAGTCTGCCATGCTGATCGACTGCCCCGTCGCGTCGGTGCAGAACAGAGCGACGGGCACCGGACACTGATCCGACCACTCCTGGACACACAGAGAAACAAGTTCACGTCAGTCACAAAGAAAAGTGACGTGAAGAAATTATTCTGATGTTTTTGGCACTTGACCAAAAGGGAAAAAAAAGAAGAAGGAAGAGATCGGCGCATGATAAGAAGAAGGAGGAGGAAAACACCTTGATGGTCATAACAGCCGAGGCTCCCGTCATGTAGTGGGAGAACAAGTTGGAGGCCGTGGCCGTCCAGGTGGATCCACCTCCCGCCGGCCTGAAGGAGAGAAAATGAGCGAGGTCAGAACGATCACCTGAACAAACACGCTCCATATATGAAACACCACGACCACCGTAAATGATTAAATAGAAAAAAATAGCTCTTATAACCCGAAACTTCTTTTTAGACATTGAGACAGTTCATCAATCCAATCCGAGGGTTTGTGTCTTGGTACAGGACTGAATACAGTCTGTGTTTGTGTGTTACCTAATGTCGGTGAGCGTGCACTCCAGTGCCAGCGAGCCCTTCAAAGAGGACGGCAGCGGTCGCAGGTTACTGATGTGGAGCTTCACCTTGTTGCCGTGATCGCAGCGAATCACCTGGTGCCGACCGACAGAGACCAGGAAACAAGGGTCACTGTTACTGAATCAAACAAACTTACAAAGTGACTGCAACATACAGGGACTTAGGGGTTTTACCGGTGTTTGGTAAAACTGATTATAAACTAATAAAGCTTTCAGAACGCTCTTTTGGTCGCGACGCTCTTCGATACCTCTGCGATGTCGGTGGACGTGGCAACGGAGCAGACCCGTCCTCTCTCCCAAACCCCGTTGACGTGAGCGCCGCAGTAGGCGTCGGCCTCCCACACCACGTCCTGTGGCTCGGTGAGGACACACTCCTGCTTCACGAGGTCGCAAACCCTGTGAGACACAAGGGTGTAATCACAGAATTAAAACAACAGGCTTTCAAACTTATAAGGCCTCATGAATTAATTCATCTCACCGTGTTTATGATGTCAGAAAGCAAAGAGTAAAAATGCCGACCTTTTGAGCTGAGAGACGTGCTGCGCGAGCTGCACGTAGAAGCTGCTCGGCGAGTTGACGTGGCTGACGATCACTTTCAGGTCTTTGAGTTGAACGGGGGCTTCGAGCCAGGGCTGAAACTCCAGCGGCTCCTCATTGTTCTCGTCCTGATCCTGGGGGATTTTCGTTTTCTGGTCCGGGGAATTGATGCCCTCCTCTGTGGCCGAACCGGGCTCCCATACGACAGAGTCATTATCATCCGGGTGACTGGCAGGCTCCGACTTAAATCTGAAAGAAAGGTGAGTGTGAGAGAGAAGAAAAAGAGATGGAATGGAGATGATGAATAACTCATTAGAAAAAAGCACCTGTCTTTAAAACAGGCCAGCTCCTCTTTGACCAGCAGCTCGGCGACGTTGGTCCGTGGCCCATTCAGGCTGCTCTCCAACAGTTTGACTGGCAGAGGCCCAAACTTGACGTTTCTACCTGGAGCAGGGACAATCATAAAACAGATGAAACCAAAACACAGACCACAAAATGTTATGCTACTAGATTCTCTGTAGTCACATGCCAACGTCGACGGTACCTTTCGCCACGATAGTGACCAGTTTCTCGTGAGCCAGGCTGATGAACCTGACGGTGCAGGCGTCGGTCCAGGTCGCTCCGTCCAGAGGAACCACATCCGACAGACAGCAGTGGATCGCCTGGACAGCAGAGGATACACTTCCTGTTGACGCAACCCAGTGCTCTTCAAGAACACTCGATTAGTGACCATTAAGTAGTTTTTATTTAGAAAAAAAGGTAAAAATTCTCTGATTTCAGCTTCTTAAATATGAATATTTTCTGGTTTCTTTGCTCCTTTGTGATAGTAAACTCAGTATCTTTGTGGACAAAACAAAACAGTTGCAATACTGCGTTTCTCACCATGGAAGGAAGCACAAAGAACTCATCCTTGATCTTCCTCAAGTCGCTGACTGACAAGATTTTGACGTTGCCGAAGTCTACGAAAAACACTTCCACTTTTCTGCCACCTGGATGACCTACACACAAACACACACACAGGTGTTGATGGTTTTAAATTTAAGAGACAGACAGTCATTTTTATGGCAAACATATTGGTTTATGGCAAAGTGCAGCTGTGGTGGAGCCGTGACGGAGCCACGGAGAAAAAAAAACAGGCCTCATCCACTAGACATTCAGATGAAATTGTCATGGAATGAATATTACATTACAATCAATAAACAATAGCATCACATACGTGCAGCCTCACCTATGACCTGAGCTCTGTACCACAACTTGTCGTCGAAGCGGGCGACGCAGGCCTGTCCTATCGTGGGGCAGTAGATGTTGAGGTCGTCTCGTCCATCCACTGGCGTCACATTGTAACATTCCTGGAGCTTGACTGAGAGCAACAGGGACTCCATGTCGTCCACCTGGTCGGGGGGGAGGGGCAAGGAAATATGTGCTTCTCATTTGGTGTGAAAGCCCCAAAAGTTTTTATATATCTAGTGCATGTGTGTGTTTACGTATGTGTATATTTGGTACCAGCTGGATGTAGAAGTTAGCAGGGTTGTTGATGTGAGACACCACAGCGTTGAGCTCTGTGTTGATCTTGGGGATGACAGCAGGGTAGTAGAGCAGCGGCCTGTTGCTCAGCGTCACCGGGGAGTAAAACCTACAGTAGGGTTTGATATCTTAATAAAAGTCTGATTTTCAATTTCAATTCAGTTTGATCATTTAACTACATCAGATTTTTTTTTTGCGCATGCCTACCTGGCCACCTCGATAAAAACGAGGTACTCTCTGACGGAGATGGAAACGTCACTGGATTGGTCCATGGGCGCTTTCCTCAGGTCCACCAACAAAGAGTCTCTGTCCTGACCGAAAGGCCTCATCTCCACCGCCGCGGAGCTGACCACGTTGCGGAATTCAGCCTGTGCCTCTTCACTCCAGCCTTTTGTCTGAACAAATGAAACACTCGCAACAAACACACACACACACGCGCACACGCATGCACACGCATGCACACGCATGCACACACACACACACACACACACACACACACACACACACACACACACACACACACACACACACACACACACACACACACACACACACACACACACACACACACACACACACACACACACACACACACACACACACACTTGAATTGACAAAAACCACCCAACCTCGCAAGAGAAAAAGGAATCTTGTTGGCGGAGGAACAAAAGCAGGCAAAGAAGGAGAGCGAAAGAAACAGAGATAAAAAAAAAGAGTGAACCTGCAACGGACATTCACTCATGAAAAGTTGCTGTATTTTAAAACTTGAGCGCCACCATGTGACAGCTCTTCTCTCATGGCCCTCACCAAATTATCTCATTATGTGTCTTACCAGGTCGTATGGGACTAGGTCTTTGAGGGAACATCTAATGGCCTGAGGAGCAAAATGATCCAGGTCCACGTTTACCGCCTCGCCCACCTTCCTCAGGTGCTTGTTCACGGCCTTCAGTGAAACCTCAGGAGTCCCGTCCTCACTGGAAAAGGTGCAACAGAAGATTGGAGGGTGTATTCAGATATTTTTGATTGTGAAGAATAATTCAGTAGAATTCTCTATAAGGACTTCAGAGAGGGTAGTGGGTGCCTATGAGTCTGTCAACGGAATTTAAAAGATCATCAGATTACTCAATACTAATCTAATCACTCCAAGGTAAATCATCTACAATTGTATTTTCAAACAACTGTCTGGGACTGGCAGTCGTGGCAAATTTATCCCAAATTGAAGCCTGTTTGAAGCAAAAAGAAAGTCTCCAAGAACCACCAAAGTTTCATCTCAGGAACTGTTGGCATCAACGAGCATTTGTCTCCACTCTGGAGGAGTGTGTGTGTGTGTGTGTGTTTGTGTGTGTGTACCTCTGTACAGTGATACTTTTGGTGAGGCCGCTGTCGAAGAAGAAGACTCGGACACTGGCCAGCTGGGTGACTCTGCAGGCTTTCACTGTCTCCGTGCAGCCGCTCTGCGAAAGTTCCACCACACTGGCCCGGCACCAGAGTTCCTCCTTCCAGTTCGCGAAGATCATGGAGCCTTTAAGAGCAGCAATTAAGTCAACTGCACACGTGCAAACTAATGAATCCATCATCATAAGTTTGGTTTATGTTTTTATTTCCCCCACACACCAGTCTCCACCGTGTCACTGGAGGTGAAGTGGCAACTTTCTCTGCCGCAAAAGTGGTTGATCTTCTTGGAGAGGATCTCGCTCTCCCTCTTCTCGCCCACGTAGCGCACGTAGAAGTGACTCGGATTCACGATGTGCATCACCACCACCCACTGGGACACTAGAGACGAAGGTAAGATTAAAAAAATATAAAAAGTCAAACTGTCACGTTGGAGAGACAAGGGAGCAAGGAGATGAGAAGGAAAATTAAGGATTATGCTGATTTATCAAAAGTAATTGTTTTGTCTTGTATTTGCATATAATTCTTGGGGGTAATATTACTCTAACTATAAAAATCATACAGTTGGCATTTCTCCTGTTGCCAAAACACAGATTTTTCTTTTTCCTGGGGTTCCTGCATCTGTCGTTGGCCAGCTCGGGGCCAGTGGGTGGGGGCGCTGCAGGGAGGAGACACAAATAGATTAACAAAAAAAGAGATTAAGGCTTCTCTTCTCGTCTCCATCCTACATGTGCAATTTAATGTTCTGATTAGAAATGGCATCATGTAAATGAGATTTTTTTTTATCTCACCATGTTTTTCTCCCTCGTCTAAAACCCCCTCGATGATGACGTCAGGAGTTCCGATGTCTGAGCTTGAGCTGTGGCGAGAACGGTTGGACCTGCGGCGAGATCGTGGGCTCGGAGAGGAGCAGCCTCGGAGCGCGGGTCTGTCAGCTGCTGCCCAGCTCTGCTGGTCTTTCTGTTGTGGGGAGGGGGGCCTGCCCTGTTGGGGTGAGACACACTCTCTCTTTCTACCCTCGACCCATTGAAAAGGTGGTTTTCTGTTGGAGCCGGGCGCCTGGTAGTCTTTGGGCGGGGACGCGGACAGGCTAAAAGAGAAAACAGCAAAAGGACTTTGTTTTAAAATATAAAGAGACATATAAAGAAAATTATTTTATAAGTATGCACATGTAATATACATATTACATAGAATTACAAAATACAGAGGGCTGCCTTCATTAGCATAATAATAAATCAGAAACTTTGATAACATTGTGATGACACGTGACAATATCTCAGTGATTCAACGTTATGTAAGCAAACATCTCCTTTTAGTAAAAACCTAATATTCCGGATCATTTTAGTCATACCAGTTGATAATTCAAACAAATAAAAAATAAATAAATAACTATATTCATAATTTGTGCGGGCAATTTACTAGAGCGCCTGAGCAACTTGTCAACAAGAATAATAATAATACTAAAATAAGATATGAGAGAACACTGTTCTGGCATAGGTGAGAGAAACTGCTCATCTGCAAAAACATGAATTTGTCTCTGTAATTATGTTGTTTTTTTGTTGTTTAGGTGTGTAATTCCATTGCTAGACTGAAAAAACCCCCCTATTACAACAGCGGTGCAGGCTTTTGGCAGCGATGCCAAAATGAATCCAGATGACATACAGGATGATATTTGAGGACTCACTGCTTTGGGTTGCTGACATCCATCTTCAGAGACAGAGACAGACTCCGGTTGAGAACTTCTGACCGGTAAACACAGCTGTAACACAAACATACATGTGCAAGTTCAAGATTAAGAGCAAGTCGAAGCTACTGTGGCTGACACGGCAGGAAAACCGTTTTAGAAGTTTTGTGATAATAACAGAGAAGTGACCTTATACAGCAATGAACAAAAATCCGGTTTAAAGGGACAAACCTCATTCCAGAATCCATAGTGATGCTTTTCATATTGAAGGACTGGTTATTCACAGGGGCCTTCAGTGTCTCCAGAACCTATCACACCCCACAAACAGAATGAACCAGCGCTTTCTTGATGGTGGCTTTTATAGCATATTGTGTGCTCACATGGATGTATATCAACATCTCATACCTTATCCAGGGTACAGTACTGCTCCAGGAGGGGGACAAGCTGTACCCCTCTGGCCATCTGCATGGCAATCTCCAAGGCCCTGATCCTCTCCTGGACACGGCACGCTGCCGCGTGGCTGGCGGAGAATTGCGCCTCCACTCTCGTCAGCTGATTCAACTGCACGTCCTTCCTGTTGACGAAGACGTTACGAGCATCAAGACGAATATTCTATTTCTACGGAAGCTCAAAGCTGTTATGCCTGCACTCGGATATACTGTTCTTGCACAGATGTCCCCGTGCTTCAGTTTGAGTCCCTCGATCAGTGCACTCTCAAAATGAAAGACCACGAAAGAAACTCCATCTCGTTCATAAAAATAAAACAACTTTGGGCGAAGCAAGACCTGTGTATGTTTCATATTAATATAAGGGGCAGAAACTATGATCTTATTAGACAGCTTTTGCTGTTCCAAAGTATAAATGTAGACATTCATACCACTTCTGGATAGCACGTGAAGCCTTGTCTGCCGCTTGCTTGATCTCCATCACCAGCCGAACTTTCTCTCTCTTCACCTGCTCTTCCAGACCTGTAGTGAGAATCTGCACGGATGAAACACAGACAGTGAACACTCACCTTTTCCTTTCTCTTATATACAAGACTGCCTGCTAGTGCAGCTTTCACCTCATGGATGTGTTCCAGCTGGGCAAGATTTTCTGCCGCCTGGACCAGTGCCTCATCCACCGTCCTCTTGATCTTCTCAGTGTCAGCAGGCACCGCAGCCTCCTCCCGTCCAGTTAACTGTATAAAGATTTAAACATTAACAGCAGGGGCTGGCAGGACAACTTTCATGCCCCCACCAGCGACCAAACACACCTGCTCCTTATCCACAGTGTTGCCGTTAAGATCGGTGGACGATAATAACCTGTTCCTCCTGCGAATATTTGATCGCTGAGACTGGAGGCTTCAGGAGAGAGAGAATTATGAAGGCAAAAAGAAATTACACATTATTAAAAAAATAGGTACTTAAAACAGGATTTTAACACTTATGTGTGTCAATAATGTGGTTCAGCTTAATCAGATCTACTTTTTTACTTTTTCATCATGTTCGTTTTCGCCGTGTAGATGAGGCCAATGATTCTGCTGTCTTCTGGCAGGAAATGCACCCCATCTTCAGGAAGGGTGGACTCAACCTGCAGAGAGGGAACATGGTCGTTTGTTTTTTCTTTGACACCTGAAACATTTTCAGCCTCGGGCTTCATGCAAATCACAAACTACCACCACTTTGGTTAATTTAACAGGCTGAGATTTCCAACCAAAGCCATGGCAAGCTTTGCATTTTTCGACAAAGGTGGATAATAATACACCGTGGAAGCAAAGCTCCTGCTTCCCAGGTCTGACCACTGAGTTAAACCACTGGTAATGTTTCTTTACCTCACACTCTGGGCATCTGATGACGCCGTCAAGTTGGATGGACTGCAGACACGATGTGCAGAAGATGTGGCCGCACAGAAGCACCCGAGGGACGTTGCTCTCAGCATCATCATCCTCTGCAAAACAAACACACACAAAACAAGCAGAATTAATGCAATGTCAATATACGGTGCAAGAGAATATCATGCACATTTTATTATTATTGCTGGTGATGGTCACAGATGTCAACACTCACCTGTCACCTGCCCTACATGTTATTCAAGGATTTAAATTAATTTAGCTCACATTTTTGTCAGTCACAAATTGTTGAATCTGGTTTGAGGCATTTAATAATGGAATTAACATACTAAAATAATATTTAAGCAGTTTCTTTTCGTATTTAATCTTTATGTGATTATCTTCACTACTAATCAGGAACATACGTCAATGGAGTCGCTTTGGCGCGATGTCGACAGTCTGCTCCGTATTAAGGTTAGCTTAGCTTAGCTACAAGAAACTACATCCTCTAAAGATCATTGAAAAAGTGGATAATTATAAAAATAATTTTATCCGTCACGTTGTTACATTAACATTAGGGTTATGATATTAATATTGAACATTCAAACACCTGCCAACGCACGTTTGTAACGTTAATTGGCTAGCATAACTTTAGCTCGCTAGCTAGCATAACTTTAGCTCACTCGCTAGCTAGCATAACTTTAGCTCACTCGCTAGCTAGCATAACTTTAGCTCACTCGCTAGCTAGCAGAACTTTAGCTCACTCGCTAGCTAGCAGAACTTTAGCTCTCGCGCTAGCTCGCAGACGTCTGTCACGATAGATTCAATGACGACGGAGCGTTAAACGGTAAGAAACGGCGATATAAATATTCTACCAGCTATAGTGAAGACTTCTCCACAGTATTTGCAAATGACAGCGTTGGGAATGTCGCGTCCGTCCATTGTTTTCTGTCTCTTAAATGTTTTTTTTTTGTGTCTCAATCACTCGATGGTCTTTGTCACATGACCGCGCAGGTGCGTTCAGGGTCCACACGGTTTGACGGAGAGTAATTTTTTTTAATTTTTTTTTTCAAATTTAAATTTTTTTAAATCAGCGATAAAACAGGCGAGCTTTGTGTCAGGGAGGCTTTGCAGAGTCAAGTAGAATAAAGATCAATTATTGTTGACTTATTATTTTCAATAAAGTTTTATTTTATATCTGACAGGAAGTATTGTAAAAAAGAAACAACAACAACAAAACAGAAATGATTATTTAACTAAATAAAAAATCCAGATGGTGACAGAGCTTTGGCAGGTGAAATAATTTTTCTTTCACTTGTTTTTAATGATGAAAGATTAAAATATATAATAATATTTTTTTTTTAAATTTTATATATATATAGATAGATAGATAGATAGATAGATAGATAGATAGATAGATAGATAGATAGATAGATAGATAGAGAGAGAGAGAGAGAGAGAGAGAGAGAAAGAGAGAAATAGATACAGAGCTGAAGCTGTGTGACTCTGTCCTTCACATAAAACCAACCAAGGTGTTGAAATCCTGTAGCTATGAGAGCATATGCAAAAGGTTTCTTGAGTACATGAAAATATGAAGTATGTGCAAGTATCGTTGCCGATAAATTCTAAGATTCTTTCAAGAGAGAAACATAAAATAACTGCAAAGACAAAAGCTCCACTACGAGATGCAGAACAACCCCAAACAGACTCGAGAAAAAAAGGACAATGACATCAATCCATAGTCTATTTGAACAACAGATAGAAGTCAAAATAACATTTAAAGTATTGATTTTCAAGCACAAGAGGTAAAACGATGCTATGTATTCTTTTTTGTGGACTCTAGAGGGCGCCAAAGACTAAGGCAGACACAGGTGGACCATCAGACGATGGGTTCACAAAATCAAGTGAAAAACCCCCCACAGCTCTACAAAATGATCTGTTCTTTAATAATGTTTCCTTTCATCTATTCATATCACCTCATTTCTTTATTAAAACATGCATAGCTAAATACAGATATATGAAGGCTGTTAAAAAGTTGTTTGATTCTATCATAATCTGGTTGACAAATGACAATCTCCTGATGTGGTATTTTTGACTGTATCCACACAAGGAGAGGTAGTGAATGTATGAGGACATGTCCAGCCATGTGTATGATCTGGATAAATCTTAATAAGGTAAAGAGTTGTTGATAATAAGTGTAGGAATCATAAGCTTTGGCTTCAGCCTACACCCTGTAGCTCAAAATCCAATGTTATTCTTTGTGCATATTGGTAAATATATTGTCAGTGGACGTGGATCGATACAGCTAAAGGTTTTTTTTTTTTTTTCTTTTGCCTAAAATAAGATCAAACTAATCAATCACTGCACATACACCTTCGTTTTGAATTTGTGGTGTCCTGATATTCTTTTGTTTCCTCCTGAGCCAATTGCAGGGCTCCGCGGTCGACCTAACGGCAACACGTCGCCGCTCTCCACACGAGCGCAGCTGCAGCCAGCAGCACCCCCCCGCCCGAGGACAATGGCCATCCACTGCAGCGAAGCAGCAGTAACCGGGAGTGACAGCCGATGGAGAAGAAGGGAGGCACGGGCATCAGATGGTGTAAGGTAAATTCATCTAGTATGCAACACGGTCCAAACTTTCACCTTCCGAGAGTGTTCACCCAAATCCCTGGAGGGGTGTGTGTGTGTGTGTGGGGGGGGGGGGGGGTCTCTCCGTGTAGAGATGACAGGATGCAGCCCCGAAGAACAACTTGAAATTCATGTGTTTTAACAGCACAACACCCCACCGCTGCAGAAAGGTCCGAATAAATATCATGAAAACAAAGCTCCAGGCGACGATCTGAGGTGAAAGTGGACCATCCTGTTGTGAGGTGTCGCAACACACCTGCAGGTATTCAAGTAAACACCTCGTCCACCAGAAATCATTTAAAGATCATTTTACACCCTGAGCTCCAACCTAGATGAACAATTTAAATGTATCTGACATATTCTCTCCTCTTTATGACTAATGCTCCTCATATATACAGTACAGATGTAACAGATGAAAATACAAAATAAAATAATGTACCTTTTGTTATCCTAATATTTAAACCCCACTCATTAATCATTTATTAAAATGTATTTAATGGAATCTGAAATTCCTCATCCTTATGGTTATTTTGGTTGGATAAGTGTTTGAGAGGCTTAATTGCATTTTTGCAGATCGCATGGTTGGATGAGGAGAAAGAAGTTATTTATGCGCATATATGCATGTCCATATGTACGTGTAGGTTTCCTTGTGTATTTGACAGATGGTGTTCACCACAATTTGCAGATTCCCTAATGAACTTTTACCATCATTTGATTTTGAGAGAAAGATGAAGTCAAATCTTCATATCCGAAAAATCTATTAAATCCCCCCCAAAAATCTGTTCTTTATTGATTAATCACTACCTTGTGTGTGTGTGAACAGATTTTGTAAACTTGACGTGGAACAAAAGGAATATTTCTCCACCCTGCACTTCGCATTCCAGCAGATGGAGAGGATGTGGAGCTATGTAGGACCCTGATCAGGGCACTGAAGGAATCTGGACATTGGTCTTTACCAGGGCAGGAGGATGATAGACAGACAGGAGGTGGGGGGCTGCTGGGTGGGGGTATGTGTTTGTGTACTAGGGTGGGGGTCGTAGATGTGTTCACTACGGGTAATGAACCAATCAGCTGGCCGCCCAAGGGGGGATGTGGGGGTGCCAGTTAGGGGAATGGGGGTTGACCACCCCATCTTCTCCTTTTTCCCAAATGTGGGTCACTTCCCATCCTCGGGTGATTTCCCTCGTGTTTCCATAGGAACAATAACCCCCCTGCACCCCGCCCCCCCAAAATAAACCCCTATCAAATCACTTACTCATTAATGATGTTCATAATTACGCCGCGTCGTCTCATTAGCTCTCTCCCGATGGCTTTCGTACAACCATCCACCCATTTTCATTGTTTATCATCATCCAGCTATTTCCTGAATCATTTATTGTGGGTCAGCTCATGTGACAGGAGATGATGCCTATAGGAAGCCGTCCACTTGTGTGCACCTCAAAGGTCTTATTACAAAACAACAACCAACCCCCTCCCACTCCTTTGTTTCCCTCTTATAGGAGCACAGGGTAAGATGCATAGAATCTATCGGATAGACAGCATGAATCCTCGAAGTCAAATGTCTTTCAGAATGAAATCAGGTGGAAAAAAAGAGTTCATTAACCTTGATGCTACTTCGGCAAACGTCTGACATATAGAGAGTTTTTTTTTTCTCCTGGAAGGATCATGTATTATTCGATTTTTTCCATTGAGGAACCTTTTTATCTTCCTTTGAGTCTTTGACCCATTAGCTTTGCGAGCACGGTTGTGGAAGCAGCCGCTTCCATCTTTTCAGTTTGGGTCCTGACCGTCTGAGAGGGGGGGGGGGGGGGGGGGGGGGGGGGGGGGGGGGGGGGGGGGGGGGGGACACAAAACAAGGAAAAGGTCAGCAGACGCACAAGGCCCAGGAGACTTATGGATTGGCTTTAAGTGGTACGCCCGCCCCACCCCCTGCCGCAGGCCACTTGAAAAGAGCAGGGGGGCAACGGCAAATGACGGTCGCTCTATACCTCCGCTAATCTCTTTGTCTGGTCAAAGGAAAGACCTGCCATTACACAAAGAAGAACCATGTTCAGCCCATGTGAAAACAGTGCAACAGCTACAGTACCTGCACTGTAAATGTGAACGTGTGCTATTTCATTTTCCCCATCTGAAAAAAATCAGTTTCACGCATTTTAATCATTTTTTTCTGTGTGTCTGACGTCAACTCTTGTTTTTGATTAATGTATATGTGCCGGAGGGTAATTCGATTCAGGTCAGCTGACACATACAGACACTGCTCTCTTTTTTCTCTCTTATGTGACGTGACCGCATCAATACACACGATGCACAGTGATATTGGGGGGTGGGGGATATTTTATTCGCAATATGCTCAGAATGGAGCCATTATATCCTTTTACCACAGATTTCCTATTGACCTCTAAGGCTTGTGGCCTCTTTGTCAGTAGATCTCGATCTGTCTTCCCCAAGAAGGTTGACGCCTGCTCCCAACACACGTTGACTTTTTTTCCTCTCTGTCGTTTGATACCGACACAATTTTTCTATAATTCGTACTTTACTCTCGAGGACAAAGAACCACAAATATGCACCGAGTGGCCAGAAGGATACGCGCACGCTGCATTGCAGTGCAAGTACAATAGTGCTACAATAAATAATAATGCCACTAGTTAAAATATTCAGTTTCTGTTTCAGACTATGCTTCCATTGTTCAAGTTTTTTGGCTCACTTCTATGGTACATTTTGCGGCTTTTTTTTTTATGTCTTCCTCCCCCTTTTCTCCCAGTTTGAGTTGCCCAGTTCTTATAAGTTGCTGTTTAGTCGTTACGACGGAGTATTAGGGCCACTTAAAGGGGAAAAAGCCACAATCGTGGGAGAAAAAAGTCATATCATTACGAGAATGAAGTCGTGATTTTAGGCTGCGTGGCGTTTCAGAAGGGGGAACATCAGAAGATCGGCCTGTCGCCTGCATTAAAAATGAGGAATGATAGAATCTTGTTGAGTTATACTTTAGTTTAGGGTTTCACAAATGACAAAATACTTCAGCACCTCTTCATCCACACGAAAGAACCACACGGAGGAAAATGGCCTCTTCTGTGGAAAAGGAAATGACGGGGATATTGTTTTTTTTCCTTTCTCTTCTTTAAATTACATAATGGTAATATTATGACTTTGTGGCCCTGATAATCCATGTGAGTTGTGTGGGAATCTATATGTAATTTCTGGCAGAATAAATACACAACATCAAATAAACCTTTACTCTATTGTGGAAGATGAAGACGCTGAAGGCCCAGTATCTTTCTTAGATACTTTTCCTGCAACGTGTCATCTGCCCAGGGGTCACACAGGTAGCATTTGTCATCGGATTGCTTTACAGCGTGCAGGAGTTTCTTCGTTGCGGCTCAGTCAGCGCATACATCAAAGTCCACGGCGTTAATCCTGCAACAAACTGGTACCAGCAGCCCACATTCCTCTTCAAGAGGGCACCGGGCCACAGTAGCTCCACGACGGCCATTGAAAACAACCCAAAGTTGGGGATGCTGCCTGTGAACCCATTGTGCCCTCGGTCACACACACACACACACACACACACATATTCATACGTGCTTGATCACTCTTGGTCATGCTTCCTTGCACCCTCAACCCCTCCATCCCCTCAGGTTCAAAGGAATAGTTTTAAGAAGCCGCAATGTGGTGGTGGTGGTGGTGGAGGAGGACGGGGCACCAGTCGTTGAGGGAGTGACATGAAAAGCCTGGTGCAGCCTCGCCGCCTCCGTGACCTAATACCCGTCGCACATCACACGGGACCCACATCAAGGCGGGGGGGGGACAGAGCGAGACATCAGACCAGTCAGGCCGCTCGTTAGCCCGGCTCACTCCTCGCTCTGTCGCTGAGCATTTCACGACCGCTCGGCCTGCTGCCGCCTTTCTCTGGGGGGAAAAGCAGGTTGTTTTGAATGTTGTGTGTGAGTCGAGGAGGGGTCGGGTCCGAAGGAGGCGGAGACTGGGTGATTTGGGGAGGTTGGGGGGGGTTGAGGGTGTTTTAATAGTAAGCCGAGAGCAGTCTATGTTACAATTATCTCACTTTGCTGCACTTACAGAATGCTTGACCTGCTTCTCAGCATCGATATGGCACATTTCTCAGGGTGAGGCGGGGGTCGGCGCAGGGAGTTCAGGTCTACGTGGGAGTGTGTGTGTGTGTGTGTGTGTCAAGGAGAGATACTTCTGACTGTGTGTGTGTGTGAGAAGGAACACGTATGAGAGTGATAGTGTGTATGTCCGTATGTTGTCCGGGGGGGGGGGGGGGTTGGTTACCTGTCAGCTGCCCCGTGGTGGGACTGAGGCCGTGAGAGCCTTCTGGGTGGGCGATAGGGGGGTGAGGAGGTTGGGTAGAAGGCATAGTTGGCGTTGGCCGATTTATCTCATCACAAGACTCAAATACAGAACCAAAATACTTGAGGAAGGACAAAATACACAGTCATACTGTGAGAATACACAGGGTATTAACTTTAAAACATTTCTTTAAAACAATGTAACATTTCCTCTGTCTTCCAGAGTTATACATAGTCGTATCAAGCAATGAAGATGTACTTTTTCTTTTTTGTTTGTCCAGATTGTCAGATTTCAGTCTATCACAGAGATTTCAGATATCATAAATCCTGCTCCAATAAAACCCAAACTATTCCTGCATAGCTAGATACTTCATGGGATGGGTGAAGTACAAATATTTCTGGAATTAGGACGGATTTAACCTTTAAGTACCAGTTCAACAGATCAGGTACGTGAAGTGCAAAAAACTAAATTGTTACAAAGCGGAGGAAGGAATTTTTTTGCACATGATCAATAAACACACAGTATATAACGGACACATACAGAACACACATACACATTCATACATACATACACGCACGGATAATACATTCTCTCACAGACACAAGTGGAACTGAGGTGAATCAGAGAGACAAAGGCAAAAAAAAAAAAATCATGAAAGCAAAAACCCCATCTACTGTAGTTTTGGGGTCGCGTCAGGACACAAAGAATAAAGGGGGCGGGTCCTTCAAAGATCCTCTGGTCTGTGCAGACAGAGTTTTTAGCCTGTGAATCCATCAGGCTGTATTTTGTCCCTCCTTTAATACCTTCTCTGCACGCTAAAACAACTGGGGCAATGCCAACCTACAAACAAAGGCATGTGACCTACAAACGGCCAAGAACATTGTCTCAAAGGCGACGGCGAGGAAAACATTCCAGGGGCTTTTGACCACGTTCCCCTTCCTCTCCCTGAACGCCCCCGTCCACCTGACGGGCGGTTGAATATGGATATCCCATATTCAACCGATATCCCTGCGTGAATCTCGCGGAGGCCGCAGCCGCTCGGCCGACTGACTCACCTGGAGCCTGACACAGAAAAAACACATGGTGCATGAAAACCCCCGTGTGCTGATGGCTCCATAAAATGTTCTTTATGTTACTGCTTTAATTGTAAAGGGGATCAAAAAAAATATTTGATAAATGTCCCGGGGCCACATGAATCCATTTTAATGTGAGGGCTGTAAGCCCAGCTGTAAATGATATGAAATATTTCCTTTGGGGAGTTGAAAGACATCAAATGAAGATTTGATTTTGCAGAAGAAATAACAACAGGGAACAAGTCCAGTGCTTTTTTGCTTTTTTTTCCCACAGCCACAGAAAATGTTGGCGACGCGACAAGGAGCTATTCACACGTTCCACCACATCATCATCGTCGTCGTCGACGTCGTCGTCCTGAGTCTCGGGAATCTTTCTCGTGTGTGTGTGTGTGCCCTCGCAGCACACACACACACACACACACACACACACACACACACCTGCGGCCTCGTTGGCAGGAGAGTCTCCTGTGACTTTTTCTCTCGGCTCGTCTCTTTCGCTGTGAGCTGAAGAGCACACGAGACCCCGTTAATCATCGCGAGTGTAGTTTTCAGATTTACAGTAAACTCTCTCACTCACACACACACACACACACACACACACACACACACACACACACACACAGCTGGCGGAGTGTGATGGTTTAATCCAGGGGACCGAGGAGACAGATGGAAGGAGAGCTGGCGCTTGAAGTGCAACAGTGATTCCAAAAGAGAGTCCAAAGTCCAAAGAAATGAAATATTGTTTTGTGCACGGGGCAAATTGTGGAAGAGATTTCGTGGTAATGATCCTCCACTTTCACGTGGGAGGTTTCTTCCGCTCCCCTCCGCCCTCATAACTTTAAAATGTTTTCTACAACAATTTCATGGCGACTCATGCGAAGACAGTTTGCCGGAGACTTTCATCCGAAACATTTTCAACAGATCTGAGTCACTTTTAAATCTTTTTTCTTCCAAGTCGCGAGTCTGTAAACTGTGAAGAAGTGAAGACGCAGACTCTCATCGCTCATGCGTCTGAATACTGATCAAATGAAATCACACAGCGTTTCACAATGTTTCATTCAAAGCCGTTTCATATGTGCGTTTCTTTTTTTCCGCGAAACAGGTTCACGGGATTTTATAAATAACTTCCATAAAAAAAAAGTAAAAAACTGTACCAACGCTCCATAGAAAAATTGTTTTGGTACAATTAACCAGGAACTAATTATACAGCGTGATATTTTACCAGTTAACCGGTTGTCAGTTTGGAATTCGTCAATTTGTCCATTATGTAACTTGACACACACACACACACACACACACACCTGTACATATGGCTGGAATTCTGTCATTCACTGCTGTCATCTCAAACATCCCTTTGTCTCTCTCTCTCTCTCTCCGCGTGTCACTGCAGACGAGACAATGCCGGTCGGCCGCCAAAAACTACAACGCATAATTGCGCGCGGGACCGAGAGCCGACCCGCCCCCTCGTCAGTCAAGAGCCGCAATAAAAGCCTCGACAGCTGGACGGACGTCCCGGAGGTGACGAGAACGCCCCAGTGCAGGTGTTGACGCGTGGCGCCCTCGCAGCCCTGTGGTCGGAAGCGAACGACACAGCGACTTCCTCAAAGTGTCAGATCTGCAGTCACACAACGGTGAATGTCTGCTGTTGTCTGACGGCGACATGTCAAGACGGCGCTGACAGATTCCCGGGAGAGGCTCGGAGGCTACAGGTGCCGACGTCGGCGACAGGGTCATTTGTAAAAAGCCGTCGAAGCGTTTATGACTACGACAGGTTGACAGATTTCTTACTTGATTTTTTTTTTTCCTTTCAAGTCAAACTTTTGGATTTTGGAGAAGCAACGTAGAAATTGTTCCGTCCATAGATGCTTTTGAGTCTTTCCCAACTTCCAAATAACCACTCAGACTACTCCAAACTCATATTCTTCTGCTCTTTCATCCCCGTCTTCCGAGTTGATGAACATCGGAGGAGCTTACTCCCAGAGGCGACAGCAACAACGACAATGTCTGGCACGCGAAGCGTCACCGGCAACTTGTCGCGTAGGTGTCACGAGCTCGAGTCACTCGTCGGAGTCACACCGGACAGCTCGTTAGTTCTTGTATTGTATGAGGATTATTAATATACACTTAAATTGTCTTTCCTTTTATAGTGTGCACCTGACGTCCTTCTATTCTCTGAGTATTTTCTTCTCACTGTTTCTCTCAGCCTCGCCCTCCTCTCGCTTCCCTCTTCCTGCCGTACCAGTTCTCTCCATCGCCTCTCTTTTTCTTTCTGTGTGTCTGACTTCTCCAGGCCCACTGTGTCTCAGAGCGGCTCTCTGCCGGTCACGTTTCGTACGTTCCCGTGAATGGGCCTTCGTCACCCCGCTGGCGTGAGGCACTAACACCGCTAACACGACTCCGATGGACGTCCGCTCGTGTTAGTTCCAGTGTGCGGCTCTCGCGTTCGCCAGCCTCAGGCCCTACACCATCAGACATGGAGCTACATTAGTGCTGAAGCACACGGGCGAGGAGGCACATCGCTTTGCACTTTATATATATATATATATATATATATCAGCATCATGAAATGATCCGCACCATGCAGGGTACTCCATGTGTCTGTTGGACCCGACCTCCGTGTGAGTCGCCATGTTTGCGGCGTCGCGTCGAATGCGGCTGCTGCGCAAAACGGGTCCAGAATTCGTCGCGTTCGCGTGGAATGTTTCAGACGCTGCCGATTTGCACATTTACCACCAGATGCCGCCAGGAAAATTACAAAAAATTACACACTGGGGTTTTTAGAGAGTGCAAAATTACGCGCGTTTCCATCAACTGGTTTGGGGCAAAGAAAACTAGGATCGTTTCGTAGAAGATGGCGGAATATGGCTACGACCTGGAATCGAACCCTCGGCTTTCTGTACCAAAGTCAGCGGTGTAACTCACTTAACAGTAGCAGCTGCAGACGCTGACACAGCTCAGTTTTTTCCCAGAAAACGTGGATGAACGTTCTTACTGCTCCTTGTTAATTTCCCACTAACCGGATGAAGCTCATTTAGCGTTGAGTGGCAAAGACTAACATCCAATCACAGAGAGACAAATGCAAGGTGTGTTTGCTCACTAAGCTCGAACGTTTTTTTAACTGCACACGGTTAAAATACGAAAATCTGAAGCACGTGGGGGCGTGTGGGGATATCGGAGGACCGCATTGTGCGGCGGCGACGCTCTGAAAAGTCCCAGCCGGCTCCGCTGTGGAAATCTGGGTCACCATTCAAACACCTTGTTGTTATTCCAGCTGAGCCCAGCGGCCGTGCTCCAGGAAGCAGAACGATAAAGGCATTCAACAGGCACCGTACTGGAAGACTACGAGGGGGTCGGCTATTACATCTTCACGACAAAGGTCACTATTACCTTTTTTGATTTTACAATTATTATTATTATTATTATTATTATTATTAATAAAATAAAGGAATTTGATAATAGATCTGCACACTTGTTTTTCCCACCGTACAAAAATACAAGTAGCAATCGTACTTACAACCAAAACAACCTAACAACCCTCATTTCATAATCATAATCCTTTACATTTAGATCTTGAAGTAGGATCGTCAGTACCTGTTTACTTTCACAGATGTCTGAACTAATATGACAAAAAATCTCTCCAAAAAATTAATATCTTCCAATGCCCACTTCCTTTTCCTTCTCTTCCTTTTTGATTTTCTTTTTGAAAATACTTTTTGTTTCAGGTATCAGTATGATTTATGTATAATTGTTAGGCTGAACTCGTCTGCATTCTTAAAAAACGTTCGGGACAAATATAGTATATTCGTTTTTTTCTATTTTCCTCTGCATTTTTCGACATGGTGGTTTTAAGATAATGACATTTATGTGATTTATGACCTGTAATTGATTGTATAATATCGATGTTTTGAGTAGTTTTGGCCCTTCTCGTGGTGGCATGCCTCCATGAAGACCCTTGTTCTGATTGGTCCAGCCTGAGAGAGTGATGACTCTGCATCGTGCAGATCTCAGTCAGCTGAGAGGTTAACGTGTGTCCACGTAGATCGTTGGTAGATCGAGACGCTGCTCAGTTAAAATAGCCGGAAGCTGCTGGTACAGAATGTTTCTCGTCATGTTGCAGTCCAATCCGATCCAAGATGGGGTGCTATTGTTCCCGAGGAAGCAACCTGTGCATCATCGAGCACCGCCAGGTTCCTCCTGAACACAATCTGCTTCATAACCACTCGATTCTTGACGGATATCATTTCTGAATTTGCGCACGGCAGGGAGCCTCGACGGCAGCGCCGCGTTACTTTGGGCTTAACGGAATCCAGCGTGGAGAATCAGCTGGAATGTTTTTTCTTTTTTGCATTGGTTGATCCATTATGAGTTCTCCTTCATTCTCTTCCAGAGCCCCTTCACTGTCCATTAGTCTGAGGCGAGGCATGAGCCGGTCGGACCGGGGGCCCACGCCCTCCCTGTTTACACTGACAGACGTCCACACATGGAACTAATTCCGTCTGCGCGCAGAACACCACGGGCCGCCCGCCCGCCGCGTCGCTCTCCACCGGCACCGTCCTGGAACAACAATCTGTTACCACGGCGACGGGCGGTGGCGTTGGACACGTCCACGGTTCAGCGAGGAGCAGGAGTCGATCACGGGCGGCCGGGTCGCTTGAGGGCCCCCCGGGGAGAGAGCCGCGCAGGAGCGCAAGTGAGGGGGACGCCGTCCAGAAATGGAGCCACCGCGCTTGTCTTGGCGAGCGCGAATGCAACCGCTGTTATTGGGGCTCTTTGTTACAAGCCGGTGTCAGAGTGTGAGATGTTGCAGATATCGTCTTGCACATTGCCAGGAGAACTGTTTGGAGAAGGATTTAATGAGCCTGAGGTATTAATGCGTATTAGGGCTCAATACGGGCTCGTTCCTGTCAAACTAACATTGCAACATCACTGGACCGGCTCAGCGTATTTACCCAGCAAAGACGGAAGAAGAAAAAGAAGGAGAAGGAGAAGAAGAACAGCCCTTGGAAAAACACTGTGCGGTTGCCGTCGTAAAAAAAAACCTCCCCGACACTCCTCTGTCGAGGCCGTCGCTGTTTGAATCAGCCTGTAAATATTTGAGCGAAGTGTGTGGGTTTTTTCCCCTCTCCTGGCGTTGCCCCTTTTTCTTTGCCGAACGAGAGGCCACATGAGAATCCTGACGGTGTGATGTAAGATTTTGGACTTAAAAAAAGAAAGAAAATCGAATGAGCAGAACCCCGTTTTTCACAGAGCGGCGATTTTGAAGGCCGTGCCGGTTGCGACCGCACTCCCCCTGCGTTCCTGCGATCCACCGCTTCACCCTCCAGATGACAGGGACGCCACATGCCTCTTGAAATCAGGACGAAGCGATACGTGACCACCCCCCCCTCTGCCATCCGCCATCGTTCGAGGGAATCTTGTGCCATGATGCAATCCTGCGCCGTGCGTGTCGCACACGGAGGAATTTTACAGACAAAAGGAGTTGACATCGAGAGCAACGCAACCGCTCAAGAGGAGGACAGCAGGCATTCCTGCGCCGGTCCTCGTGTACAGATAACGCTTAACCCAGGCTGTGAATATAGAGACGTAGATCGTTTTTTTCTTTTTTTAAAAAGGGGGATTCCCGCCGGGGTCACGGCGCCGCGTCGGAGCGACACGGCGCAGAGCCTCGTGATGCTGAGGCGAGTCGACGCTGGAGCAAACGCCACAGGATGCAGAGCTCAAGATGAGGTGGAAATGGATTCCTGACATGGACAAACACATCCCGGGGGGGTCGGGCGGGCGCTCGGTCGGTTGGTACCGCTGCCCAGACTTTCAGGGGGGGGGGGGGGATCAGCGGACCGACACAGATTTCCCCTCCGGGTCTCTCTGGGTGCCGGCGTCCAGACGGATGATGATTAACCAGGGATGACTGGCGCTGGCTGGAACTGACCTGAGATCAAATCAGGTCTCGTCCAAACTACACGTAGATCCCGACCACGTTTCCCTCTTCGAGTTTTCTCCTGTTCCCTCTCTACCCTTCTTTTGGCCCCTCCCCTCCGTCCCAACCCCGCCTCTCGCTCGTCTCTCCACCTTCTTGCCATACCTGTCACGTTTCCCTCTCCGCATGTTCTCTTACTTTTCCATCCTCTACCTCCTTTGCACAGATTGCTCCTTTTTCTCCCCAACCCTTCTCTAACGCACTTGTTGCCTCCCTTTCTTCTTTCCCCATATCCAACCCCCCCCCCCCCCCCCCCCCCCCTTTCCCCCCCATCTTTCTGAGAAAGGCAGAGACACCGTTCTCCCATTAAAAACCCCACTAAACAACCGCTGCCCTGCACGTCGTCCAATTTAAAAACAAAATGAAACCTGACAATGGTGCTGGGCTTATTCCCAGTACGACTCTGACTCTGTTGGCCTCCTGTGGTCTGCTCCGACCGCCGGCGTCATCCTGCTCAAAAAGCCCCCGAGTGCGTGAGCACAGCGTGCCGCGAAGCGAGGCGGGGTTCACTTTATTCCGATTCAAAGGGCTTTAGGTAAAGCAGTAGTAGACCAACTACAGATCCAACCGAATGAACTGACACTGGTAAAATGATCACATTCCGTATCAACTTGCAGCTCTTCATTGAAGCCACGTTTGCGCCGTATCCAGTGGTTTCTTCGGCTGCATGCTCCATCAGATTCATGCGCTCTTCATGTCTTTTTAACCCATTTTCCCCAAATTCACCCTGACACATTTGCTGTGATTGAACATTTCGAGATGCCCGCAATGTAAAATAAAAAAAACTCCTGTACGGGCTCCAACAACTTCTGGAGGTTTTCTGCCGTGTTAGCGGCGTCGCTCCAGGTGTGGCGGCGTCAGTCCATCGAAGTATCTCAACAAAAGTGGAATTAAATTTTAGGTGGGTTTTTATTGAGACTTTTAGAAACATCTTGGATTTATTTGCCATGAAATTTGGTAGGTACTCCTGCAACCGCCAGGAGGAAATGTGATCTCCTTGGTGATCTGCTGACTTAACCTCAACATTTTCTATTGGTTCGTGTCTGAATGACTGCAAAACCAATGATATTTATTATATCTTGTGCTGGATGGACGTTGTCCTTGTGACCATATCAACTTGCAGATCTAGTATTTCGCTCCAAACAACACTACATCCCATAATCTTGTTTGGAGATGTGTGGACTTCCTGATTTTGCCAAGTCGCTGCCGTGCTGACACCGACATTTGAAATAGGGGTGGGGCTTCTCCTCTGTGATGACATCGTGAGCGTTGATTGGCTGAGGCAGCAGTTGTCCGACGAACCTACATATAAATTGTTGGTCTCAGCACGACGGCTAGATGAACTATGACGTGCGAGATGTGCGAGGCTTAGCGACGCATAGCAGCTTCCTCATGTGTGGTTTTTAATGATTACACTAGTGCCCAGCAGAGGGCGACTCCACTGGTTGTTTCCCGTAGAAGTCTACGCGGGAAAAATGACTCTTCTTCTCACTTGATTTAGAACGTCAGTAAAACATTCATGGGAGTTTACGGGTTCAATCTCTAGTCTCCAATACAACATGATGTTCATGTTGCAAACAGTAAAAATAGACCACAAAGCACCGTGGCGTGACTACAGCTTGATTGACAGCCGGTCCTTCCGATCGGCGCAATTGGGACTAGATCTCAGTCAGACCGTTCAAACCAACCAGCTTAGGTCGAATAGGTCGTCTCACACCTGATGTCCATCTGGCCGTGGGAGCAGAGCAAAATAAGTGTTGAGTCACACTTTTCAGTGTAGTATAAAGCGTCTCGCTGTAGTTTATCTCCGCGACGAATTAGCTGTGGTCGGCTGCCTCCTCCTGATTCCTCGCTCACCACCAGAAGGCCCCTGCTCATCACCAGCCGTCTACGCGGGCCAAGCAAAACACACAGGTGCGGAGAATGTCCAGGACCTGCCGCCGTCGCAGCCTCCTCCTTCAGCTTTCAGCAGATGCTCAAACCCGCGGAATCCAAAAACAACCTCCCTCTTCTTCTTCTTCTCCTCGTCCTCCTCGTCCTCCTCCGTCCTCCCAGCCCCAGTCTGCGGTTACTGAAAGAGTTGCGTCCGTGTTTGGATGAGCTCATCGCAGAAGGATGTGCCACACGGCTCCACTCTCTCATCCCTTGTGCGCGGACGGAGTCTCGGACCAAACGATCCGCAGCAGGATTCTGAAGCCCGGTTTCAGTCCAGCCTGATTAAAGAGTTTCATTTATTGTTTCTAACGATACTGCACCTTTACTTATTCAAGAAACACTGCAGTGGGCAAGTTGGAACCAGAACTAATCACCTTAATGTGTCCGTGGAGAGTCTTTCCTTGAAGGATCTGAGGTGTCACACACGATCACATTCACGCTCTTCATGAAAACTGGCACAAAGAAAGATTTTTAAAAAAGAAGGTAAGTATTACTGGAAGGAATTTCACGAAGAAGAAGTCACTCACTGTTTCAACACTGCATAAACCCAGATGTCTCCATTTGGGATGATTAAATCTTATTTTGTCTTATTGAAACATGTGTATGTTTATCTTAGCAACATATTAAGTCTCTTTTATGAATAAACCGGACAAGAAACATGTCATGAAAAGTGGATTTGCTCCATTGTCACACTCCACTTCCAATTTACAAGGATCTGAAAGAGAAGGGAAAACTTTGTTATATTACCAAATTGGTTACAAGCATCGCCATCACTGTGAATCTGATAATCATATGCGCAGATTTAAAAGGGAGAACGCTGCTCTGGTGTCCAGAGGGTTTGAAAAGTCACTTCACAGAAATTCCTGCCGCTCTGAGCTGAGTATTAGTGAATTATTACCTTGTGTCTATGAGGGTCATAAAATATCTTTCCCCTTCGACATTTTTCTCACTTGTCAAGCCTTGAAACTTCATCCCGTTCTACTTCTCGCCTCCGGGGTTTTGCAGAAAAAAAAACAACCTCTCCTCCCTAATGTAACAGCTGTAACATGTTTGCCCAGGAGGCCGGTTGAAGACCAACCTGTGGGGATTTTTTTTTCTTTCTCGCCAACACAAATTCTGAAATGCATCCGTGTCATTAGCCGCGGTGTTTCCGTTAAACCGTGAAATGTGACGTACAGTTCACCTGTAATTACCTGCAAAACTTCATTGGAAAACGCGAAACGCCGCAGAATGTGGGTCAACCTGTGAAACACGTCCGTGTAATAACCTTCAGACGTGTCACTTCAATGAGGGTTGAAGTGACCCCCCCCCCCCCCCGACCAACCGGACCAGATCGACCCTTCTGTAGGCGTCTGCGCCGGTGAGAAACAAGCATGTAATGATCGTGTATTTAATCACCGGTCTGGTCTGTTATTGTGTTGCCGGCGACGACAGTGGAACGTGTGCGAAGGTGCAGAAAAGGCCGAAAGAGAAAAAAAAATGACAAAGGGGAGGATGAGGGGAAGACTTCGAGGGGCGGGAGGGGGATTGATGAAGAGACGAAGACTGAGGAGGGCAGATGAGAATGTGTGTGTGTGTGTGTGTGTGTGAGCATGTTTGTGTGTGTGTGTGTGTGTGTGTTGATGTGAGTGTGTGTTTGTGGCACAAAGCAGTGATGACAGAGATAAGGAGGAGGAGTGCATGCAAAGCAAAAGAGTGAAGGCTGCGTGAGTGAAAGACCAAAATATCTGTTTGACCACTGCAGCGAAATATTTAAATATCTGACACACAGATAGGTTTTTTGAAATGGGAATTATTTTCCGAACCAAACCCTCAACAGAATATATAATGACTGCTGTTATCATAACTGCTCTTGTTGAGCTGATACACACCTAATGTGCAAAACTGTAAGAAACACTTGGCACCTTTACTTATTCAAAGCAACCCATTCTACAACACATCCACGGTGTTCTACTATATTTCTAACTATATATATATATTATTTTCTTACATGCTTATGCCATACCTTCCTTATATATGTCTTTCTATAATTTTTCTTTTTGCCAAGTGACACATTTCATTGTAGCGTTAGTCCTGTGTTAACCTGCACATTAAAAAATTATTAATCTTAACCCTAATTTCTAGTTTAATCAGCATCGCTCTGACGAACCACCTGTGACATCTGTGGAGTCATTTAAGTCCATAGCATATTTCCTTTTGTCCATCCGTAGTACATATTCACCCCAGTGATGCCTCCAACCCCAACACATCACGTCCATGTACACGATGAGAGAAGAAACGACAGGACGGATGCAAAACAACCAAGTGCCACGATAATCAAGTGATGACGGCGGACGTGCTGATGGATGCCGACGGCTTGTGAAATGGTTTGGACGAAGACATCACATACTGTATGTACAGCATAGCCACACACACACACACACACACACACACACACACCCTACAGCAACGTCTGTCTGTCAGTCTGTGTCTACATGTGTGTGAGTTGTTTGCGCACATGTAAGGACACAGGGTTACCGGGTTTAAGTGTTGTCAACACCAATTTCATCACACACACACACACACACACACACACACACAGGACGACATTGCATTGACTTACTGTACACAAAGACTCAGCCTAAGCCAAACTTGGGGGTTCCCAGCTTCGCCATGAAAGGCGAACTTTCGTTTTGTTGTTTTTCTTTTCTGGGGACATTTCGGTCCCAAAAAGTAGCTACAGGGTGAGCGCTCTTTGCGTTCACGCTGCTCACTGGGGTGAAATTAATTCCTGAGCCTGAGCGAGATGGACGTCACATCCTGCCTCTCTGCTTAAAAGGTGGTGAACTGACAGCTCACGGCACGTTGATACGACATAGTCTCTGGCTTTTGGTTCATATCTAGTGTTCATGGAAAATACTGTTGCACCTTTCTGATCTGGGAACACTGTTTTGAACCATATTCAAAAGTCAGACAGTTAGATAAGACATTGCATGATAGTTTATATGAAAGAAATATGGACGAATCAATGCAATTATTCATATTGAACCAAATCTGATTCAACCGGCAAAGTTCATGGTCACATAACTGCACCAAATTATCAGTTATATTTACTGTATTATGTTTGTTGTTTTGCATTCTGCTGCTCATTCTTCTACTGGTTCCATTTTGCCCTCAATGTATTACCCTTTCTTTGTTCCTCTCGTGGTTTTGTTTGCGGTCGCAGCATCGAAGGAACTGCTGCAAATGTTCCTCCCCTTGTTCACATAAACTGTAAATGGATGTTTGACGGTTCAGAACTCAACTCGACCTGATCAGACCTGTCACACAGCAGCAGCAGCAGCAGCAGCAGCTTCCAAATGAGGTCGAAAGTTGGAAAGAGTTGTTTTTCACGCGCCGAACGGAGCAACAACAGAAAGATAGAAGTGGGCTGTGCAGATGGAAACGGGTCCTCATAGTTGTTAAAAAGTTACGTGCTCACAATGATGTATAAAGGTTGTTCGGTTTTCTAAAGTTTGCCCCCCCCGCCCCCTTCCTCCAGATTCCCCCGGTGGATCTCGGCCAAATGCGAGATTGTTACGAAATCGCCGCCAATTAACGGGCCGGCCGTTGCACAAGATGTCATGTGAGCACATCTGCGAGGCGTCTCATGACCGTTTGTGATGAGAGGTCGGAGGTGTCATGCGAGCTTGTTTGTTTTGGGACAAGACCGTCTGGACCCTCGTCACCTCCACTATTTGCTGCGGGGGGAAAAGCCAAAAAAGTGGTTAAGCAAGAAGAAAGAAAAAAAACAAAAACCTGGCCCCGCGGTGAAGAGGGAGGGAGGACCTGTGTGTGTGTGTGTGTGTGTGTGTGTGTGTGTGTGTGTGTGTGTGTGTGTGTGTGTGTGTGGGTGTGTGAGTGTGTGTGAGAGAGAGAGAGAGAGAGGGCACATGACTGCACACGTGTGTTTCTGCTAAGGCGAAAGCGCCCCATATTTGTTTATACAAAACATGAGGACCCCCTAATAATTGTCCAATAATAACCGGCATCCTCATATCCATTGTTGCAGAGTGTGGGTACAGTGTGATTCATGCTGACTACCCGACATGTTTGAATGTGTGTGTGTGTGTGTGTGCATGTGCGTCCGTAAATCCGACGTACAGCTTGTTAGCACAGAACACGCCGTGTCCCGTTCATGGGAACTGGGCCGATCGAGCTGCATCTCCGGCGACTCTCACTGAGGCAGAACGCCGTCTGCTGTCGGGCCGCTGCCGTTATGTAACAGAACACAACGTGCGGTTGGGGTCAAAGCCAGAATCCCCCCCCCAAAACTAAAACTTAGTAAGATGTCGCGCACCATCCCCGGTCATCCCTCGCTCAGGGCCCCCCCCCGGCCCTGGGACGGCAGGGAGCTGTCAGAATTAAAAATGAGCACCGTGTCGGCCTCGCGTACGGGAAACTGTTGAGTTGCCCCCCCCCCCCAACTTACTGACCGACTGTAACTGTCTGTCAACTTTGTTTAGTTGTAAGTTTTCTCTGACAGGCGACGCGCAGCTGACATTTTAACTGCACACGATGTTTAATATACTTATTCTATTTCATCATTTCCCTTTTCCTCTATTTATTTCACGTAGTTGTATAGTAGTTTGTGTGAGTATATAGAGATGTATAGCTGTAAATACGGTGTCTTCAACCCACTTTGTGTCTGTGTGTGTGTAAGCGATCCATGATCCATGATCCACACGTGTGTGTTTGACACAGTTCTTTATAAATATATATATATACAGTATATACAGAAAGAAAAATGGGGTAAAAGAGAACAAACCGCTTACAGACTCCTTGGTGAGGTTACCATGCTTCATCGGTCACGGCCACTATTTTGGGTTTGTCCCATTTGCCCTGTGGTATATTTTAGGGGGGCTGATTTCACACACACATACACACACACACACATACACACACACACACACAGGCACGCACACGCACACGCACGTATCTTCCTGTGCAAGCCTCATGCAGGTTGGTTTGTTTGCGTTGCCTAAAACGAAAGCTCCTCGTGACGTGACAGGACTCGAACGCGTACGGATAAAAAACAATGCTTTAAAACTGCACCCGTCCATGGAGCAGATCGATATCACAGCGTCGGAGTCCACACCGACTCTTCAGCGCCGCTCCGCCGCCCTCGTAAAACCCCGAAAGAATTCCCTGCCGCTTGCCGTCCGCGGGCCTTTCGTGATCCCCAAAACTTACCCAGCGCGTCGGGGATGAGGAGGCACACATAACACACGCCGTTTTGTGGACACCGTTATCCAAGCGGCTTTAAAGGGGCCCGTGAATGGACGCAGGTTTTCTTGTGATGGGCCGCCCTGTTGGGAATCAAACACCGGCAGTGTTATTGCAACAGTTGACCCACAGCACGTTAGAGCCACAGGAATCTACCTGGAATCCACGTCTGATACAAAGAAGAAACACCTTCTCTGATGTGAAAACATGCCGCCGCCACAGTGCGTGATGTAACTTCCAGTTATCTTGAGATTCCGTTTTGCACCGAGGGCTGCCGTTGCATGAATATGTTTTTTTTTTTGTATCCTGAATGAGGAGATGATCAGATATTTTAAGGTGAAGGCCCTTAAACGATATGTTTTTCTACGTGTAAGGGAAGAGTTTTATATACCTGAGTCCCATTGGAGCGCCAACATTGCTGTTAATCAATATTAAAAAATAACAGCCCTGTCTGTATGAATTAGAATGATTTCATCCTACTTTGTTGTGAACCCTCTTTATTTGTCGTTTTAAAAAACATTTAATAATCTATTTTTGTTGTGTCCAATTCTCCCGGATGCCAAATGAGGCTTCACAGAGTTGTGTCAGTCACTGGTTATGATGCTTCGCTGAACTATTCACAGTCAGATGAAATCAAACATGGTTTAATTTGAGTAAAAGTTAGTTTGAATAAACATTTGTTGTTGTCCTTCATGAATTTTTGTCTGACATGTAATTTATTCGGAGGATCTCCGGAAAGATTCACAGCGAGCGAGCGCGTTGATGACTGAGTGAAAGAAAAAAGAAACAGAATGTTCCGAATCAGACAATCTCCTGCAGGGTTCGTCGCACGTGAACAGCAATCTCCGGAGTCCCTTTGGAAGTTCAAGTCCGAAAACAGCTGTGGTCATAGTTCCATCCACCACTACTAGTTGACATAGTTAAAGTTAGGTGAAACTGATTATATGACATACCGATAATGGAGACGTTGGAGAGACGTGGAGGTTTAAGTGCTCAGCGAAACTCTCGCCCCCGGGGCCAGCTTCAGCCGCTGAGCCTCGGCCTTCAGATTTCATTTGGCGAAGGAAGGAAGGCCACCTTGATCTGCCTGAGCCGGACTCAGGGGCCTCCTGTGGGCTCCCCGCTGGCTGCCAAGGCTGCGCGGTTGCGCAGTGGCAGGACGCATGGTTCATCACTGTGATCGCTGCTCAGCCAACTCTGCGGCGGGGGTTCCTCGGAGGGCGCGCTCGGTTTTCTTCTAAAGCAACTGGGATTGCGAGAGCTAGGGCACGGGAGGGTGCTGTGCATGGCCGGGTCATCCGCGTCTGTCTTTGGCTTGCGGATGCATGAGAGCTCGGACGGAGGCGGTGACGGCGGGGGAACTGGCCCGGCGAGGATCGCTGCGAAACAGATTTTGGCAGCCACCGTTTGCTCTGTCCGTGTGCCGCTTCTGTGCACGGTAACTGTGTGAACCTTCCGCTCGCCAACAGTGACTCTGAACGTGGTTTGACCGGCCGCAGCCCATCACATCAGACGTTCACCCGAGACGGAGCTGTAAAAAGACAAAGCGAGCGTCTCGTGTCTCGCTGACGCGTCTCTGCGGCATGAATGGATCTCCACAGACACAGTTGATGCGATTAGACTTCATCTGTTGATCTGATTACGGAGCGTATAATATCAGGATAACTCGCGGTGTTCCTTTTTTTTAATTCGATTTCTCACCGGAGAGCAGAATAATAAAAAACTCCCCCCCCCCCCCCCGTGACTAATCACTGCAGTTCATCCTTGGTGCACGAATCATGCGCCCAGAACAGGACATCCGGGGGAATTCTGCATTGTTCTGCCTCAAGCACCGTGTCAAATGAGAAATGTGTCTCATGTTATTATGATAAAAGTACAAGTATGGCGATAGCGACGTGTCTGCACTTAAGTGTGCAGAACATCCCTAATTGGATGTAGAGCGCGTAAAACTCGTGGACCTGAATATATACAGCAAGTATTTGGACCAAGCCAAAAAAAAAAAAATTGCCCTTCAATTTGCAGGGAAGAGAAGATTCTTTCAGCTCCTGCTGTTTGTCCTCCCCTCTCCTTTCATTTCTTTCCGTTGCATCCTCTGTTGGCCTAACCCTATACACACACACTTAAACACGCATACACACACACACACACACACACACACACAGCTATAAAAAATGCAGGGAGGAATTTGCTCGGACGTCACAGCTCTGCTAATATTATGTTATGTTTGTCGAGTACATACAGGCGGCGGGAACATCTGTGGCAAGGCGGGAAAAGAGGACCACTATTTTCAAGTGAACGCCCGGGACAAGATTCACCGAAGCGTTTTTACAGAAACCCATCAAACACTCAACACGGACACCGTTGGAGAAACGACTACAGTAAGAGAGTTTAATGGCTCACGAGAAATGAGATGTTATTCTGACCATCGCTTTGGAAACGAACGGCGATCCGTCATTTGTCGCTGATAAGTCGCGGAGCAGCCCGTCGAACAACTCTGATCATGCGTTGCCTTTCAAGACGTTGCCAACGTCATCAACCGAAACAGTTTGAATTAAAAAATGAACATGATGTGTGGGACAGCTACTGCAGGAATGCAGACGAGTGAATGTGCTCTGAGCATCGCCTGGTACCGCAGTTGGTCCCCTCCTCCCCTTTGTCCGCCCCCCACCCCTTTCATAGTCAAATCCTCTTCTGTCGTGTCTGAAGGATGTGGCTGTTGACCACATCTCTGACGCTCCACTGCGACGATGATTCACACATGTCACTAATTAAATCATCTCAGTCTCCGCGTGGCTCCATCTCCGACACCGGACCACTTGGGGATGATTCCTTAACAAATTTCCGTATAAGTTTTCAAATAAAATGCACTAGATCGTCTTTAGGGGTTAAAAACGTTTCTGATGTCCTCTCAAACTGTTTTGCGTCTCAGTCCCCGTCTGGACCCACAATGTTTCTCTCGGGAGATATCCGTTTCCTCCCTTTCAAAAAAAAAAAAAGGACCTTCATTCTACCAAATCTGAAGGGCTATTTTTGTGTCGCCGGGTTTCCTGCAGAAGTCTGGGATTGTGGTTATGTTGATTAGTGGCCTGGAGACATAAATATATATATATATATATATAAACTTTCGGAAACACACCCAAAATACAGGCCAGCGGGGCGGGGGGAGGGTGGAGAGAGCGAGAGCAAGAGAGAGAGAGAGAGAGAATGAAGTCCCCCGACATACCACTAATGTTCCTGCGAGCCATTTACTCTGCGGGGACCTTGGAAGGGGGAGAAAAAAAAAAAAAAGGTTGCTTCATGACGTGCCTGAGTGATACCGTGTGGGATTCACCGCAGAAAATCAGCCAAGAGATCTGAACAACCTCGGACCGTAAACATCTCGTATCCTCCAGGGCTGCTGCTGCTGCTGCTGCTGCTGCTGGTGTTCACCGTTTTCGAAAAACTCAAACGAGCTCCGGTTATTGGCTGCCAACTTTCAAAGGACGTACAGTAAGCGCCCTGAAGGTATGCGGGGAACCCGCCCGCCAGATTTATCGCGCGTTAGGATTATTGATTTATTGGTTTCCCCTTTATGTCAACACGTAATAATGGCCTCACACAGACTAGTGGTGGTATGTTGGGGCAGTTCCTTCCCCCCTCCAGAGTGTTGCCTTGTTCCAGGCTCAAGTTTTTGACTTTGAAATGACTTGTCATCAATTATTTAAAAAAAGAATACCATTAACTATTATCTGTTCAAAGGCATTGACAGAGCTTGCTCGTGAAGATTCAACTCGTGCTTCCTCTCAAGGACCTGACAGCCGACCCCAGACTTGTTCCGACAAGACCTGAGACTTGACTGCTGTGATTTCTAATAACCATTTTTTTGTTCCAGCGTAAATACAGTACTCAGGCTTTGGAAACAGACCAGACCTAGAGCAACACCACTGCACGCGTAAGGTGAAGATTATACTCCACCACCAGGAAAGACGAACCTTCATGATAATCACATACATAACAGTCAGGTAGGTTTAGGTCCAGATCATATGAACTCCGAAGGCCGGAATCGACCGTGGCAACTTCTTTACCCTTTTGCCAACTAAAACGTTGGGATCAAAAGGGACCAGAAGAGTTTGGTGAAGGTTAGAATTAAGATGTGGTTACAGCAGGAAAGAATTATCCCTGTGAAAGGAGGCCGTGGCAAAAGTCGGGGAATCAAATCCAGGTCATCGGGGTTTCGGGTTCAAGTCTTTTCCCCCACGTAATTGTTGCAAAATCATTTTTCCACCACTTCAACATATCTTGAATTCGCTGCAAATGTCAGTCGCCTCCGCCGCGTTTCACTAAGAGGGGGAACCACCGCAGGGCGAAAGACAAGAGCGATGCACGATATCTTTCACAAAAAGTCCTGGGCGATGAAGAGTGTGTTAGTCATTTTTGGTTGCGGGACCAAATCCCTGAAGGGATCGTTTCCAAGCATATCTGAAATGTGTTCGTCATTTTAGCTCCTAATTTTGTTATTATTTTCTCAGAGCGGAGAGCACTCCGACACAAACCTCCCTGAAATAGGAACCATATGGGCAAAGTTTCCATCAGGACTCGTGAGGAATCGACATGTCTCGCAGTAAATGGAGCAGAGAAGAAGAAAGAGTGAGAGGAGAGAGGAGAAGAGTTGTACAGAGGATGGTCGGTGAAGGATAAACAGGGATTATGTCTTTTGGCGAAATATGAGATAAAAGTCCACATAAACAGAGCAGATAATAAAATGGATATAATTTATATATGTATATAGCTTGTTGTAAAGTTCTGTTGTCCCAGAAAATCACATAGTTAATTGTAAAACCAAACAGTGGATCTCATTGCTCCTTAGATCTGAACTTTTTGTCACATCGTGATGTTGCCGCTTCTACAGCATTTGGAAAAAACGATTCATTTTTAACAGCGTGATTTTTTTTGTTATATTCATATGGCCAAGCTCAATTTCTCCAGGAATATGAAGAGAAAAGAAAAGTTGCCCTGGTCCTCACTATTATCGTGTCACATCATGATCTAGTGACGATCCCACAGTGAACACACACCCAAGGTTGGTTTAAAAAAAAAATTGGATTAATATAATTTATGGATTCAGTTTAAAGTTTCATTTGGCAGAACTGTTGGACATGTCACTGCAAAATTTACTAATTTGAACCAGGCCAGAGACTGAAGAGGCTCAGGAGGGAAAAGTGGGTCATCCACTAGTCGGAACGGTCGGTGGTTTGATCACCACCTCCTTAAGTCCCAAAAAAATGCAAGATGGCCGCTGGTCGAAACTCTAGGCTCCACAACTGCAGTTCACAAACGAATGGGTGACGTCAGTGCGATACAACAATCCTGCAGTTATTTGAACTTTCTTGACAGTTAAAGTTCAATTGTTGTCAGGACCAAAACCTGAACACGATGACCTTCACGAAGGACTAATGTTCGACTGCATTAGTTTATGTCTAGATTAGCGCCACCTCGTACAGAAACTGAGTGTATATTTACAAGAATGACGTGTTTGGCACAGCTTCAGGGCCGACCTTTTATTGCCTTTCAATATTTATGTCATTCGTTTACTCATCTTTACGGTATTTTATTGCCGATTCTATCACAACAGCCACATTCCTCCAACCCATGACTCACACTCACCCGTCCGCCGAGTTCCATCTGCTCCATCTCACTGTTGGGATCCACTCCTGCCGCCAGATCAAATCAGCGTAACAGGACTGTGGCTGATATTTGCAGATTTGTAATAATGTATTTACCTTCGGTGGGTTAAGAAGGGGGTCAGACCTGACACAGCTGCCTGGCAAGTTTCCCTTATTGGTGAATAACATTCATTTTGTTCTGGAAGCTGAACCTCTGGACACCTCAATGATTTCTCATAAATGTCACATTAAAACCGACACATCCCGTCAAAGGAGATTATCGTTGTCTCTGCGCGCACATCTTTCTTTTTGGTCACGCTGCTGCGCTCACTCCTCCATTGTGACCTATATTTTACTGTATTTGCTCAATGGGTTGAGTCATTTCGGTGGACTTATCTTGACACGATCTCCACCCTGGAACAGCGCAAGACATATCGCCCTAGAGGCGAGTCTAAGGCTTGCTGTATCCAGGTATCCCGGACTTTCTGGCCCTAATAGCTGCGAGTTATTGTGGACCATAATGAACTCGGCTTTCCTGATTAATGAAGTGGTCCATTTGTCGCATCATGAGCAGCCATGTCACCTAGAAATGATCTTCCTGTACAACTGCGCTGCAACGGCAAACACGCTTTGCAGGAAAACCTGATTGAAACCAGATTATATCTTCTACTAACTAAATGAGGATTATGTTATTACTAATTTGAAAAGCTGCAACTAAACCTTACCTCAAAATATCTAATCCTAAAGTATAGTATCCACTGCAGCATTAGCAAACTTATTCATGATTATGTTTAGGCTATAAATCTACCTATTGCATCTTTAAAATATTCGCAAAAATGAGATGGTCAATCGCACTAACAACAATCTAATATTGTTTTAGTTCATTCAGCGATAACGGTACGGCTCAGCTGCTCGGATGAAAGGCAAGGCAAGAGTTTCCTACAGAACAGAAGAAATTCACTTTGGCGTCACGTCAACATTCAGCGCGCCGCAAAAGTTTTTCAAGGTCAGCTGGAGGCGTGCGGCAGCGCGAGCACGACTGATACCGAGAGCATTTTTTTTTTTTTCCGAGAGCGATTGGGTATAGTGGACTGTGGCGGAGCTTTGTGCCGCTCGCAGAGGGATTTCAGCTCCCTGGCGGGATGGTCTTGGTTCTTTTGCTGCCAGGGAAGCTCTCCCCTTCATCCCCCCCCCTGTCCAGGATCTGAGACTTCTGCTTTTTTCTTTTTTTCATTGCCTGCGTGTGAGGTTTGGCCTCTGGGTGCTACATTGAAGAAACGCTCGCCCTAATGTGGAGCGAGTCTGTTGGTGTGTGTGTGTGTGTGTGTGTGTGTGTACGTACGTATGTATTTTTGTAACCAGGGCATTAGTTTGAAGCACTATTTAGATGTACTGTACGCACAAGCAAGTGGATGTGTTTACATGTGTTTACGACGGTATGTAAAACTGTAGTCTGTGTGTTTGTGTGTGAGCATCTCTGAGCTGCAGAGCACGGATCAAACTGCTCCGGCTGACAATAAATAGCTCTTACTGAATAAGAAGCGTTCCGGGAGTGAGCACATTCATTATTTCTGCAGGCCGATAACGCAGGCACACACTCGCATGCATGCCGTCAGCGTGGTGACAGATGAGCAAGGTGAGGTGTTTGTGACCATATTTGGTTCAGGACGACTCCTTCGCTCTCTCTCTCTCTCTCTTTTTTCTCTCTCATTGAAACAAGATTATACGTTGTGGCCACAGCTGCATTGCCCTCCTCACGTGTGTGAGGAGTTGGTAAAACTGCTCTCCCACTGAGGCCGCCGCGGGAATGCAGCTTGTTTGTCAGTTGTTGTTTTTTCACGCCGCGTTTTATGATGGGCAGAGCTAATACCGTCGGGAGTGTGGGACAGATGTAAGTGTTGCAGTAACAGCATTGGTCTCCGAAGACGGAGAAGAAGAAAAAGAAGATGTTCCCTGCCCCTCGTTGGGGCTGCAGCTTTCGTGCAGCAGCAGCAGCAGTTCTCTGGCTGGCAGTACTTTAAAGTGTTGCTCAAGGGCACTTCAGCAGAGTGGAGCCATTAAAAAATCATTCTAAAATCCTGCTTTCTTGGTCAGAGTACAGTGTGCAACCACAAGGCCAACTGGTTAACCCGTTGACTTCATTATTTCCGGATGAAATCTGCACGAAACCTTTTTTTTTGTTGATGTCAAGCTCTGACTCTCCCATCGTCACTTTCACTTAATTGCTGCATCCTTTCTTTACAGATGCTTTTTGAGCTAAATTATTGGCAGAGTTAGATTTATTTGACAAGCTGATTGCAAACTATTAAAAAATTCGGGGTTTCTGTGAAGTCTGAAAGAAAAAAAACCAACAACATTTAATCCGTGAGTCAAAGGTTTTCTCTATCAGAAAACCAACGTCGATACATCTACGGCTAATTAGCTTTGCCTCAGCGCCTCTGCGTCATCGGATTCCTGCACCGAACTCGATACGAATTAATTACAGAGTGCAATCCCCGTGTGCGATACATCATCGAGGCAACTGTTGATTTTGGATTGGATGTGGGATGTTTCTGAATGCAGTACATCACTGGATGTATACCGTGGAGCTCTCTGCGTCATTTCTCTTCTGAAGTGGAAAAGTTCACGTGTTTCGGGAGGGTCTTCCAAAAATAATTACCTTGCACTTTGGAAATGTCATCCCGCTCGAAGCGTGGGGCCTCTGCTCACGTGCCGCACTCCACGCAAGTGAACCTCTTTTGACTGAGATTCGGCCCAAATCCGTCACTTAACTCAGATAAGATCTCGGAGAAGTATCAGCTTTACTGTACTTTGGCTCTCGGAGGAAATATTCTCTGAGGACATATTTCACTGGGTGTGAAGTACACCGTGAGCTGTCACGCAGGTTCATGAGGCTAAGATGAATTGCTTTCAATTTGTTTGAGTATTTCACACAGTAACTGTTTAAAAAGGTGCCTGTATCTTTGGTTTCTTTTTATGAGTCAAAAAAGGTTCATGTCCCAGCCAGGTACGTGCTTCTTCTGTGCAGAAGTGTCATTTGAGGCTGTTTGAACGCCAGTTTAGGGTTTTAGAAGTGTTAGGAGAGGAGTTGCTCTCGGAGGAGATGAGTCTTCAGGAGGTAATTGAAGACAGAGGGGGACAACCCTGCTCCGATTTGGTATTTGGTATTTGGTAGCTCCTTCCAGCATTTAGGGATCCACAAACAAGAAAAGTCTGGACTGCGAGTCCATGTGTGCAAGGATGGCAATTCCAGATGAAGTTCTTTGGAGTGGCCAAGAAGGAGCACAACACCATATGACTGAGATCAAGTGGATGGGTGCAGCCCAAGAAGTCGCTCTGCAGGCATGCATTAGTGACTTGAATTTGATTTGGGGTGTCCATGGGTGGCCAGTGTAGGTCGACGGGCCGTGGAGTGATATGTGCAATTCAAGGCTGATCAAATACCAGACAGGGTTTTGCGGTGCTCCGAAGGAGGTCCACCAAAAGGGCATTGCAGTAGCTGAGGTGAGAGATGTTCTGGTCTTCAAAAATCACACCCAGGTTTCTTGCAACCTTGTTGTGAGGCCATTTTGATGTCGATATTGTGCCGGAGAGATTGATTGGCCAGGACGAAGAAGAGTTCTGTCTTTGAGATGTTTAGCTGAAGGTTTGCATTCCTTCATCCGTGTGAAAATCTCTGAAAGTTTCCTTCATACAATATGTTGGACATGAATTCATTTTTATTTACTGTTTCAAAGAAGAAAGTTGGATGTTGTTTGACACGTCGGGCTGCATGATGTAGTAGCTGAGCTTTTGGAAGTTGTACACATTGGATCTTCGTCAACCCCTACGACCTGCAGACACCCATAACATCTGTTTCTCAGTACAAAGACACATGTATCTTCATAGAAGAATAGTTCCATCCCTCAGTGGTTCAAAACATAGTCATTTGATGCACGTTAATTGATGCTGGTACCACATACTCAATGTGCCATAGAGCCCAGAATGTAGTCTGTCTGTAGATCTGGAGATCTACATTGATTCGGGGAAGGAGGGCAGTTAATCAGAGCCTTTGTGGTGCGGGAAATTACAATTACTAATCCATTTTAGCTAAGTCACAAATATGTTGACACTGAACGGAGCAGTTAAATGTTCACAGACAACTTAAGCGGAAAAAGTTTCAGAGTGACTTCAGACACAACATGTTTGTTTACATTTAACCCCAAACCACAATCTTTCCCTAATTCCCCGACCGAAGGACATTTGTTGCCTAAACCCAAACCACAGACAGGACTGTTGATGTGAACTCGGGTCTGTGGTGTGTGACACTTCGCGTTGTACATCCACCATCCATCCCAGCCACCTCCGGTCAACTGCCGCCCACAAGGAAACCTGGAAATAGATTAATAGTATTCGAACATCATTTCTAGGAGACAGGGTTGCTGTCATAAGTAACAGAGTCACGTCTTAGAATCATAATAGGATTCTGTCTTATTACTTTATAATGCGGCTGACATCATGGTTCCAGTGAATAAGGGTCAAACTTGGGATGCGGCCAAATCGAAATGTAGTTTCTATCCCAACTTGTCTTTCTAGGCTTCTGGATGGCAACAGAAATAACGGGTTTTAACATGGAACCGGGTGAAGACAGTTGTGTATTCACGGTAGGGATTTAAGACATAGCGGGACTCACTCGACAGAAGACTGTTACGTCTTGTATCTTGTAATCCCACAACTACACACTCACACAGAAACCTGCTCTTTGTCTGCTGAAGGCAAAGTTGGGAAGTTTATCAGCGAGATGGCCAAGGCTCCACTCTGTGGTTTTCTGAAGACATGGACAACAGCTGTTCCTCTTTTCTGTGATTCCACGTTTTCCTCATTGTACATGCGTATATATGTACTGATGCTGTGTCGCAATTCACTGTATTGGTATTAGGGCTTGACTTATTGCCCAGACTAAGCAGAAATGGAGGGAGAGACACTTTACTGGACACAGCTCAATGATAAACCAGCTGTTTATTAATGGCCGACATGGGGCGGATCGCTGCCAAAAGCAACTGTGACTCCACCCAGCTGCTAAACAGAGCTTTATTCTGAAATGATGTTTTGTTATCTTTTGCATTCTTGTTCCGTCACTGTTTGTTTTTAATTTAGTCTTGCTTCTTTGCCCTGGAGCTCAGAGCTAAGGCCGGCGTAATGGAATACTTTCCCAGGAATACCTGATAATAACCCGGCAATGCCGACTTCGCTCACCACCCCTGCGCTGTCCATCGAGACAACAAAACAAAACAACAAAAGCTATATCTCCTCTCTACAAATATCTAGCTGTGGTCACTGTACTGTGAATCAGACCTAAGTTACTTTACATTAACGTTACAGTTGATGAAAAGCGACCACCTTTTTTGGCGCAAGTGCGATGGAAATGAACTATTTTCTAGCTTTTCATTTGTTCACTATCTTTTCTTCTAATACGTTACTTGTTTACAAAGGATCCCTAATCATGACTGCTTGTCGCTCTTTGCTTAATGAAGGAATCAATGTCACTTTACATTCTTTCAGCGGGTTGAGTCAACAGTTTTTTTAAGCACTGCTTCTCAGAAACATTGCATTGAATGAGCCGTCACTTGAATTCAATCGCCACTGAAATGATGAAATGATGAAAGTGTCTTCTCTTTTTCTTCCCTAACTATTTTGCCTCTGGTCCTGGCCTCCTCTGGAGACCTGTCGCCGATTCTCTGATCTCCAAACTTAAAATGTTGGCCTCAGTTTGGACATTCCTACAGGCGTTTAGCTGTTAGTACAGCGTGTTACGGAAGGCCATATTTCTTGTGGAGCCTTATTAGCACTTTGAGTTAACTGTCCTAAACCTGCTTGCAGTCCGTTGGCGGTGGACCAGAGGGCTGAGTGACTAATGCTCGCGCAGCCGGAGCCAGAGCTAACTCGCAGAGCGATGATGGCCGTGGTAAATTACATTAATGAGACTCTCGATCATCTGTCAGCTCCGCCGGGCCTGGCGTCCAAAAAGGGGCTGCGAAAATATGGAGCACTCTTTAACACAACACTGACAAGACGGCTGATACAAACAGTGTAAAATCATGTCCTTAAAGTCCAGCTAGGCTTCGATTACATGGAAACGTCAGTTGTTTGGGAGAAAGAAAGAACTTTTCTTCTTTCTTTTTTTACGACTGCTGCTCGAAAGAACATGGAGGTTTTCCAACAAGATCTGGAACTGAAGGGCTACGGCTTTAGATTCAAAAAATCCAATTCTAAGAAATGGTTATAACTCACATTTGCACATTGCGGATCTATGTCAGTCATTAGGTTACCATAACTGAAAGAGTAATTACATTACTGAGCAGTAGACATGATGATTTACAATACCTGTTGCCGTACCTGCTGTACAAGTCGCATCTTTGGTTTTTTACAACAGTTGAAAAACTTCCACCCCTTTTACTTAGGAATTGTACACGGTAGAAATGCTTGGTTACAAGTAGAAGTCCTGCGTATGACATGTACTTAAAGTACCAGAGGTCAAGGAACCAACAGCGATCCCATCCTGACTGTTGCTTTCAGGAGGAAGCGACACATTGTGTGTCAGGGCCGACAACAGTGCTCTTCTCATCTGATTCATCTGATTTGGTCACGGTTCAGTTCAGTTGTGTCTGTATCCGTCTCGACCGGTTGGGGTGAGAGGAGAGAAATGCACGAAGAAAGCCACTTGACCATTTGCCTATGACTGAGGCGACATCCACACTATTTTATGGACTATTTTATTTGTATGGACGGACCGAAACGGAGACGTTTGGAAAACTATGACGTAGTCACGGGTTCTTATCAGTCACGACTCAGCTACCCGCTGAAAAAAAGCTAAAAGTTCGCCAACGCTTCCTGACAGTAATAGTATCGCCTCGCCAACAACAAAATCCCTGCTCTTACTTTGAAGATTACGGTACTGTAATAAGCTGTTGCAGGCTCACGGTATAACACAACAGAGTCTCGACTCGGAGTCACAGCAATGGAAAGAAAGATGTAATTTCGTCAATCTCTCATTTCCTCCGTCTTTCCACCTTGTCTTTTCCTCTGGTTCCTAACGAACTTCGGCAGCCGCCACCACCCAGAGCAATAAAACCTTCCGGGAGTGAGAAGATTTGTGCGTTTTTGCCCGAGCACGACAGATTAATGTCACGGAATAAATCGAGTACTGCAGCCTCGAGACTTGAGACTTCCTTTGCGGCGTGTCTACCTGCAGATCTCCTTATATCCCTCACTTGAAAGTCGCACTGCAGATCTGTACTAAATTCACAAGGGCAGAAGGAGGGAGATGTAGAGCCTCCATGCAATAAAGAGTGTGTGCATACGGTAAAGTTTACTCCAGTGCATGACTGAAATATTCTTTCCAATATTGCTGGAGTTTAAATCTCACCTCACAGTGGATCTCTGGAGGTTATTCTGGAGTCCTGAGAGATCAAAAGTTTTCTTTCTCATCTAGGAATAAAAAGAAATTACATCTGTGAGATTTGTGTTGGACCGGTCTATCACAGTGTCCGTACTTGTAAGCAGCGCAGGTAGATTGAGACGTTTTTTCATCGCATGCCTCCCGTGTGCAGCTCATCTGTCCTGGTTTGACTGCAAGACCCACATTTCACATTTTAACCTCTGACCGCGCCGCTCTTATTTTACAGCCCCCCCCCCCGAGAAGGAATAAATCCGGATCTTTATCGCGGCAGTAAATATCCCGGGAGGTTTTGTGCGCAGGTGTGTTCTTTTTCGCGAAATTGAACATGACTATTTCATCGGGGGACAAAAAGGAAACCAGGCATCCTCCCCCTCTCTCGCTCCTTATCGCTCGTGTAAAAGATGTGAGTGCGAGATTAGCACTCAGCCTCGAAGGTGATTGTGTGCACAGATCCTGTATGAGCTCAGCCGAAAGCCTAAAAACGCCTCCAAGAACAACAGCGACTTCCCGGTTTTCCGAAATCCGATCACGCGCTGATAAGACCCGCGTGCCGTCTCCGATCGCCACCTATCGTCTTCAGTCATCGCCGTGTCAACACGGGCACGCGCGGCCTGTCAGAGTCGTGAACGAGGGTTTAACACTGTGACGTGTCGGGGGGAGGTCAATTCTCCTGCCACGAAAAGACAAAATCTGCCTGATTTCTATGAAAACCACATTTTTTGCTGAATAAATTTACTTTGATGTTTTTACATGTTTGTATGAGTCCAACTGTAGGTGTGTCATGAACAACGGGAGCAGTATTGACAGAGGAGGATCGAGCTCCTCGATTGAAACGGCCATAGCAGTATCTCAGTGTCGGAAATAAAGAAGTAAAGGACAGTTTTTACAGCGATATGAGAAAAAGATTGTATTGAATCTATATAAGTATACACTGTGGACATCAGGCAGTTGAGTCCACGCACGACTCGTCTCAGAGTACAAATTTTAGCTTTGCCGTATGTCGTTTGTAAGTTAGATCATTTTCTGGCATCTTCCGTGATATGGCTCGTCAAACTTTAGGATCACATTTGAGATCATGAATCGATTAACGCAGCGCCTCTTTGCTCTCTCTCTGTGTCCGAGCGAAATGGCAAAACACACAGAGAAAGTGAAATCCGGACGTGACGCGTGGTCAGAAATCATGGATGCCAGGCTGGTCGATCTGTGGCAGTAACACAACTTCCTGTTCGATGATCCCGCCTCCTCCAATCAGGCCCAATCTCGTCCCCTTTTTTTTTTGTGCGTGTGGATGTTTTGGCATGAAATATGCTCATTATTGATTCATCTGTCAATTATTTTCTCGATTAATCGATGTGTTGTTTGTTCCATGAAATGTCTTAAAATGGTGACAAATTAAGATCGTGTTTGCCCAAACTCCAAGAAGTTTCGTCCACACAACAACGATATTCAGTTCACTGTCACAGAGGAGCGAAGAAACCAGAACATATTCACATTTAACAAGCTGAAATCAGAGAATCTGACCTTTTTCTTCATAAAAACTCCTTGACCCGATTAGTCGATTGTCAAAATTGTTGCCGATTAATTTTGTCGTCGATTAAACAATTGACCGTCGCAGCTCTAGAAAACAAACGAATGTCAACTTGTACTTTGACAATAGCCAGACTGGGTAACGACTAAAATCGCGACTGAATTCACTCGCACGGAGCAACATTTCTGAAAGGGTACAGTTTGTGGCACGGCTGCGGTGTGAAGACAGCGTGACTGATCTTTCGACAGGTCCCAGTACAAAGTACAACGGGAAGTATCCACAGTATGAGCGACGACAAATATGACCAAATAAAAATAACCGCGCACCCATTACATTTAAATTTGTTCTTCTTAAATTACGTCAAGCTATTTCATATAATGTTTTTGATTAGCAAACATTAACACGACGGCCAACACTTACCAACGAACAAAAGAATTCTCTTCTTCTCATTAAGATTTTAATTTCTTTCTCTTTTTGGTAGCATTCATTTGAGGTTGTTCTTAATAAATTTAACCAAGGTCCTAATTGTGGTATTGCTGGACAAACCTGATAACACACAGATAATCCAATATGGCAACCTAAGAGCTCTATGGTAAATGGTAAAAGGACTGTAGTTATATAGTGTATATATTATACCTTATACATAAATTAGCACTTTTTCTATCCCACATCATTCACACACTGCCGGGACAGTAGTCAGAAGCAATTTAGCGGTTTAGCGTTTTGCCCAAAGACACTTCGGCACAAGGAACTGGACGAGACGGGGATCAAACCATCGACCTTCTGGTTATTGGACGACAGACCCTCTGTACCTCCTGAGCCACGGCAGCCCCCAAGAAATTGCAAAGGCCTGAGAACGGAAGAGCAGGTGATGTGTAATGTGTGAATAGGAGTAAAAGTACACACACACACACACACACACACACACACACACACACACACACACACACAGCTCAGGAATGGTGACCTGTCTGAGAACGTGGGGTCAGTGTCAGGAGTTCATCTCGCATCCAGACTGATTAGGCAAAAATAATGGAGGAGTGTTCTTCTTCCTCTTCCTCTTCCTCCTCTTCCTCTTCACCACAAGACTGACATCTGATGTAACGCCCCTCTACGATTTCTCTGATGCTCTTGTGTGGCGTTTGTTCACCACACTGCGTCACCGCGGGAACCACTCCAAGTCGGCACTAATGGCTGTATCTGTGCTAGTCGCCGTCAAATGGGACTCATTCGTTTTTCGGTTCGAGCGAAGCCACATTGCTGGTTTAGACTCTCACCATTGATTACTTCTGACTGCCCTCTATCTTTATTCAGCAATCTTGGTGTTTCTTAGCGACCTTGCAGTCATTTATCAAATGAGAGGCGACCACAGAAGAGACTAAAGACGTACGAGTTACGTTAGCGGCCAGCAGAAATAGAAAAATCCTAGAAGACAAGTGATACACAACTTGGAATAGTCTCAGTCTAAATAAATAGGAACATACGGAGTAGACTAAGTTAGTGATTAGAGATTTATTAATTTATTTTCAGCATCTGCAAAGCGATTGGTTTTCTCGCTATCTACTCATTCCATGGAGGATAAGGATCCAATCAGAAAACCAAGGAGTGCATTAGCACGCTGGCTGCACTGTGTGGCCGTGGTCCGCCACTCGCTCGGCTGTGTCAACAAGCCCATGCACTTTCTCTCTCGCTCAGTGAGTCATTTCCCTCAGGATTAATTCGAAGCGTCTCTTCCCCGTCATGACAACGCGTCCGCATGCGCTCTCTCTCCGCCTCTCTCTGACTCATGCACAAACACAATTGATGGCCTCTCTCTCCTCCCGTCTGCGTCCCCCTCTTTCTGTGTCGCTGTCCGCCCCTTACGTGCTGCATGTGCAGTGTGACTCACCTTTGACCTCTTGCCCTTCTTCTTGCTCAACAGCCCCGCTTCGACGGTGACACGGTCGTGACGGCGCAGCCCTGATCTCCCCACAGTCGATGTGCTTCCAAGCACAGAAACCATCACCCACAGATCCTGTGGCCCCCACGTCACTGACTAAATAGAAACGCATTTTGCTCAAAAAACGTTAAAAAGGCTCAAATAAAGCTGCAAAATGCAGGAAACCAAGAGAAATTTAACCTAAAAGCGTTGAGTTGAAGATGAAGCTGGGCCTAAAGGTGCAACACCCCAATTTAAGGATTGATCTACACTATAAAAAATCCAACAAAACATATTGGAAATAATTCTTCGGCCTGTAAAGGACAAGTTCTATGGTTTTTTCCAAGTCTTAACACCACACTGACATGCCCATGTGTACATTGAAAGAGTTAATGGCGCAGTCACTTCTCTCGTCCACACTGACCATGGAGAGAAATTCCTTCCAAACACAAATCTAATGTAGGAACACGAGGGGGGGATGAATCCCACAATATGCATTTGAGAGTCGTGAGCTACGAGCTATGTCGCAACGTGCAAGTATCAGTAATGGTGACGACGCTCCGATTGCTGGAAATGACTGGATTTTTGCAAAAGATACAGGGGAGGAGCCTTCAGCCTGAGTCACAGCGCTTATCATCTCAGACAAGATGAAGGATGATCCATACTTTAAAAACTGGAGGTGAAGATATGGCTTCGCTGATCCCTCACCTCACTTAAAAACCTGTCGCACCTTGTTTTAGGGAATGCTGATCAATATGAGACGTCTGTCTGTGTTATTTCATTTGAATGCTTTAGATATTAATGCATTCCTCCCTTACCAGAATAAAATGAATGGTAACAAAGCATTATTTAAAGATTTGAAAGACAATAAATAATATCACAGTTAAAAACAATACATATTTAAATAAATGTATATGCCATGTGATGAATTTATGATATGTGCCATACAAACTGTAGTGTTTTTTTCATTTTGTATATTGATTGAGTGTGTGGATGGCTTAGGAAATATGGAAGGAAATATTTATGAACCTTCTGTTTTTAATGCAAATCTCTGTCTTTTAGTCCTTGAATCAGTAACAGCCATCAATCACCAAACCCAGACCCAATATTGCGCTCTGGTCCTTTTCAGGAACAAAATGTTACATGTTATTTATTGAATTTGCAAATCTGTGACGCTAAGCAGAAAACTCTGAGTTACATTTAGAATGAGAACACAAGACGTGTGGTGCAAAATGAGCCACATGTACAGGAAAGTTAACAAATGTGGAGAACAGTGCGATCCATGGGGAACCACCTCTTCAACAGTGGAAGGCAAAAACAAAAATCATTAAACTATCTGTCTGCGTCTCTCGGTGGGTGGGCTGCTGTCAGCTCAGATCACCGACTGGGGCGATTCGCTGCTCACAGCTCACATATTTCCGCTGCGCATATTTGAAAAATATTCAGGGCTACGGTCGAAATTGATGTGAGGTCAGTGGTAAAAAAAAATCCTCCTGATTTATGATTTACAGTTCTCATTAGGGGCGACGTAAGAAAACACTGCAGACGGGTATATGCTCTTAGAGGAGGAGACAGAGGTGTAAGAATATCGTCAGCCTTCACACAAACCAAATAGAGAGTGAAGTAGAGTGAAGAAGAAGAAGGGTGAGGGAGACGAAGAGGGTGCGAGGAGAGGTCGCGAGATGAAGCGTGAGGAGGGATCGCAGGCCGAGGCTTCGTGCCAGATGTCCAATCATTCATTGGACCCCTCGGCCGGAGCCTGGGGCTGACTGAATAACTGCCGTCAGTCAAGAAGAGTTGTCTTTGTCACACACACACGCACACACACACACACACACACACACACACACACTTTGGAACAATAAAGATGTCATCGTTTGGGAGAAGGCTTTGCCCTGAAAGGGAACAGCAGTCAGTTTGATAAGAGGAGGACGAGCCAAGCCGGTGATTTGTCCAAATGTAATAAGAAGAGGTGGTGACGTGGAGGGAGGTTGATGAATCTCCTCATATTTTTTTTTCCTGGAAATTTACGCTTCAGGTATTTGAGATAACAAGGGGAAGACCACATGCGCTGTGTGGTGTGCTCAGTGTGGACACAGAGCTCAAACATGAACCTGCTCTGTCCCAAGAGAGCTGCATACGTCATATATAATATATACTATATACATATAACACTATACTACAGAGAGATATGGCACCACAGGAATAAAGAAACTTAATACGGTTAAGACTGACAACACCTTTTATCTGGAATATCATCCACCAGATGACTGTTATTAAAGGAGCCATATTATATTATATATTATTATATACTCCAGTCCATCATTTTAATTTGGGTTGTTACATGAAAGGTGTACATGCTCTAATGTTCAGTAAACACATCAGCTTTCCTCAGACTGTCCATTCCTGCAGCTCCTCTTTCCAGCCTCTGTCTGAAACCCTTGGTTTTTAGCTCCCTGTCTCTTTAAGGCCCCTGCCCCTCCCAATGAAGCCCAGTCTGCTCTGATTGGCCAGCTGGCTCCACTCTGTTGTGATTGGTCAGCCAGGACGTTCCCTGGCTTTTACCTGCAGCTAGACATGCTTCACGCACTTCCGTAAAATGTCAACTCACCACGTTACTGAAGTATCGGCCGGACGACTGACGAGGCGTTTCAGGAGCAGCGTTTCCTCTCGGGGGGAGGAGCTCCATTTTCCACGGACTTTGGGGTTTTTAACTTTGCAGACATGTTACATACACACACAAAAACCCGGAAAAAAATGTAATGTAATTACTGCTATCTACTTCTAATCAGATATAAAAAATAATAAAAAACTATATATTTCTAACGTTGAGTGAGTTTCATCCCAGATTGTTTTGCCTGTCTAATTATGACTAGTATACTTAATAATGTATAGATATAAAGAAGATATTGTGTCATTGCTGGTATTTGCAAAGCTTTTGGAAAGCTTATCTCAGATGCTCATTCATCAGTTGGGTATTAAATTAGGACGTGAATTGTGGGCCGATCATCAACCAGATGCTAATTAGACGTCTTGTATCGCTCTGTCTACTTTAAACTCTTTGTGCGGCGTCTTTCTGTCAGCTGTCTGTTTGGCATTACGAAAGCTTGAGCGAGCAACGATCCAATTAGTCAAATCCAGAGTCAGAACAAAGGCCCGGCCCCCCGGTCGCTCGGTGTGTCAGGCCCATGTCAGGTCGTCTCCCCCTGCGCGGTCGGACAATGGGACGGTCGGTTGTTTTGATTGGATGAACCAGCTACTGTACCTGAATGGATGTTTTTTTTTTTTTTTTTTTAATCAGAAGCACCAGCAGTTGCTTGCGTTTCCATAACAGCCACGGGCCTTCAAATGCATTGTGGGTATGAATATGTATGATTCCACTCATGATCAGCGGGTACACGTGTATATGTGCACGCAGCTGCAGCGTGCAAAGACGATTCATTTCACTTTTACATTAAAATCTGTGGATCTCTTACTTTTAAGAATATTTTCATGGAATGTTTTTTTTAAATACATTTACATTTTCCAATAAACGTCTCTCCAGGTTATACAGATACGTCAGCAAGACATATACACACATATACACACACGTCGCTTCTATAAACAACTTAATGCGGAACATGAGGCGCACGTTAACACACACGGAGGGAGAGGGGAGTCCGGGGAAGGTATTAGGATATGAGTATGAGAAAGAATCCTAAAACAAGTCATCACGTGTTGTCAAAATATCTGGTCTTATCTTATCTTAATGCCTGATCCCTGGGGTTCGCAGCCACAACAAGCAGGCTGACTTCGGGGGGAGTGGGAGGGGGGGAGGGTCACGGGGTCAGCGCAGGATTAATGGAGCAGCATTAAAATATTCCTCTTAAATCTTCTATCATATTTTCCCGGTAATCTTGGTGGGGAAGAGGCCTGAAGCTTTACGAATAATGAAAATATCTCAGCCGCCTGTTGGCTTCATCCAGGTGGAGGTTACACTTCAACTTTGGAAGGATGGGAGCCAAAAAAAGAAAAAGAAAAGATTAATAAGATATGTCAGAACATTTCAAGGAAGGATTGATTCGATTTTCTGAACTGTTGAGATGACAAAAAGGTTTATGTACTTTGATTGCATGGAAAATTCCTATCCATTTGGTAACATAGAATCAAACAACAGGAACGAAACATGTAAGACGGAAATGTATCTAATAGTTCTAATAAACCCACTTGTGTTTTAAATACACAATTATATGTATATAAATATATAGATGAATCCAATTTGTTCCAAATTTTCTAATTCCAAATTTGTTTCACATGAGGGTTTATTAGTTTGTTAATGTGAAATCAGAGTAATCTGAATGGATGGAGATTTTGTATGTGATTGAAATATCGAAATATTTTCCTATACATTGTCAGATAAAAATAGAGAAAGTAAAAATGCCCGATGATTACTGTGTGTGTATTTAACTATGTGCCGTGACAACGCTTGACGGTACCTATTGTATCAGATTGTTTATTGTGGCAACGGTCGTGTGTTTGATGATTTCCACGAAGCCGCTCCGACGCTGGCTATTGTCATGACTTTGCAGCCAATCAGATTAAACCTCCTCCTGCGGTGAGCATCGTGTCGGCGGTCCCCCGTGTTTTGCACCCGTCCGAAGTCAGCCGCACCTCGTCATTTCTCAGTTCGGGGATCAGCGCACTGAGCAGACAGCAGCGTCCCGGGCCAGCTGAAGTCATCGAAGTTTTTCCGACGGGGACAGAAGTGTAAGGAGAGCCCGATAATCCCTCACCTGCTCTGGGTTGTGTTCTCTGACTGTTATGGTTTGTCACGTTGTTTATCCCGTCTCTCCATCGCCAGACGTGACCGAAGCCATTGACACAGTCTCCGACTGGAGGAGGCTATAATCCTTCCAGCTGGGTCTTTACCAGAAACAGAGTCTCGTGTCCTCGGCTTCCAGAAGAGGTGTCTGTCAGCGGGGCCCCCTTGTGTTTTGGTTTCCATGCACCAAATCCTCTTTTGTAACTACGGCC